>NC_137890.1:168149392-168678022 GCF_963455335.1 Martes martes
AATCTGAGGGTTTTGAAGGGGCGGGGGGTGGGAGGTTGGGGGATCCAGGTGGTGGGTATTATGGAGGGCACATATGGCATGGCGCACTGGGTGTGGTGCATAAACAACGAATTCTGTTATGCTGACAAATTAATAAAAAAAAAGTAAAATGAAAAAAAATTCTTACTGGAATTGTAAATAGAACCAAAACATTTTTTAAAAACATTAAAAATTTAAAAATAAAATAAAATGAAAAATAAATTTTGCTGTATGTATGTATGTATTTATTATTATTATTTTTTTTTATTAACCTCAGAGGCGCCCAGGGGGTTCCATATGTGTGTATTTATAAGTAGGCTCTACACCCAACATGGAGTCCAACGCGGGGCCCAAACTCATGACGCTAAGATTAAGCCCTGAGCTGATATCAAGAGTTGGACACTGAACTGAGCCACCCAGGTGCCCCCAAATTTACTATATTTATATGTTTATTTTTATTACATTACAACTAAAGTACTTGGGAGGCTGGTTTCTCTTTTTTTAAGATAACTGGATTCTTTTTATTTTACTTTATT
This sequence comes from Martes martes, assembly GCF_963455335.1. Taxonomy (NCBI): domain Eukaryota; kingdom Metazoa; phylum Chordata; class Mammalia; order Carnivora; family Mustelidae; genus Martes; species Martes martes. The sequence continues at coordinate 168,149,947 of NC_137890.1, forward strand.
TTTTCCAGCTTTATGAGATAGAATTGACATATAATAATCAGTTCCCTTTAAAAAGGAGGTAGAATATCTGGGATGAATAAATATAACATAAACTGCTGAGAGCAGCTGCAATTTTGAAAAGAGGACCAATTTTTTTTTTTAAAGATTTTATTTATTTATTTGACAGACAGAGATCACAAGTAGGCAGAGAGGCAGGCAGAGAGAGAGGAGGAAGCAGGCTCCCTGCTGAGCAGAGAGCCCGATGCCCAAAACTCTGGGATCATGACCTGAGCTGAAGGCAGAGGCTTTAACCCACTGAGTCACCCAGGCGCCCCAAGAGGACCAATTATTAATCAAAGTCCCCTTAAAAGTTATTATTAACATTTACTGGATTTATGATGAAAAAAGGACTGATAAGTTGAACTTAAAAGTTTTAAAATGCTTATGTTTTAAAATTTGCAATTTAAGAAACTGAGTATCAGTTTTTTAATTTTATTTTTTACTAGTATTTTTTTTTGTAAGCTCTACCCACAATGTGGGGCTTGAACTCATGACCTCAAGATCAAGAGTCTCATGCCCTAACCGACTGAGCCAGGCAGGTGACCCTAATTTTAATTGTTTTTAAAATTTTATTTTGAGTGTTCATTTTTAAAAGCCACAGTGCATTCTGAAGAAGCCTTTCTCTGCACATAAGCAACTGTCAGCGGCATTAAGAAAACTCACAACGACTTTACGAGGTGGTCTGTTAGTTCCTCAAAAAGTTGAATGTGGAGTTACTATATGACTCAGCAATTCCACTCCTAGGTCTATACCCAAGAGAACGGAAAACATCTGTTGGCACAAAAACCCGTAGGCAGATGTTCATAGCACCATTATTCATGACAGCCAAAAAGTGGAAAGAACCCACCTGTCTGTCAACTGACTAACGGATAAACAAAATATGGTGTATATACACACAATGCAATATTATTCAACCATAAGAAGAGTAAAGTATGCACAGGTGCTGGAACACGAGCCTTGAGAACAGCCTGAGCGAGAGGAGCTGGTCACGAAAGACCACGAATTGTCTGACGCCATGTTTGTGATTCGTATAAACCTGTGGGGACAGAAAGCACATCAGTGGTTGTCTGGTGTGGGTCTGCCGAAGCAGGGAGTGACATCCAATGGGCACTGGCGTTCTTTCGGGGATAAATGAAAATGTTCTAAAGTTAGATTGTGAGGCCCCTGGGTGGCGCGGTAGATTAAGCGACTGACTCATGGCTCAGGTTCATGCTCTCAGGATCATGGGATGGAGCCCCATGTGAGGCTCCTGGATCAGCACAGAGTCTGCTTGGGTTTCTCTCTCTCTCCTCCTCTGCCCCTCCTTCCCCACCCGCACATGCATGCTCTCTCTCTCAAATCAATAAATAAACCTTTAAAAAAATTAAATTAGATTGTGATGCTCACAAAACAGCGCATATACTAAAAATCACTGAACTGTACACTTTATTTTTTTTAATAGCTTTTTTTTAAATTAAAGATTTTATTTATTTATTTGACACACAGAGAGAGTGATCACAAGTAGGCAGAGAGGCAGGCAGAGAGAGAGGGGCAAGCAAGCTCCCCTCCAAGCAGAGAGCCCGATGTGGGGCTCAATCCCAGGCCCCTGAAATCATGACCTGAGCTGAAGGCAGAGGCTTAACCCACTGAGCCACCCAGGTGCCCCTGAGTTTTACACATTAAAAGGATGAATTTGGTGTTACGTCCATGATAGATCAATAGAGTTGTTAATGAAAGGAGATTTAAATAAGATCTACAAAAGCAAACCATGTTGCTTTCATACGTAAATGACATAAAGTTGGAAAAAAAATTTTTGCTTATTAGGACAAAGTTGGAAAAAAAAGAAGCCAGTTATGGTCTAAATGCTCTTGAAGGGGTGCCCATGTGGTTCTCTCCCTACTGTGCATCCCCCTCCTGGCCTGAAGGCAGATTTGTTCTCCAAGCCCTTTACCGTTTAGAGTTTCCCTCCACCCCCATCCCCTCTCCTTGGTCAGGCCCCTGGAGCTGCACAAAGCTCCCACCAGTCTGTCCACAACTTTCTCATCCCCCCGCCCCGGCCATTTCTTCCCATTTGTGCTGGCCGTTTCCTGCTAGCAGAGAAAGAAATGTGACAAAGTGGTTCACAGAAGGATCAACATTCAGTTTGTTCGTCCGATTTTTAAACGTCTGGAATAGATCTGCTACAGACCCTTGTTACTGTCCCCCCCCTCTTAGCGCCTCCTAGTGGAGGTTCCCCAGTGGAGGGACGCTCTGTAGCAGGTTGACCTACTAGTTGTGCGGCAGTGTTGGGCAGGTTGGCCTCTCTGAATCTATGACAGGGACAGCCTGTATCCTCTGAGTCACGGGGATCGGCATCTAAGGAACCACAGCCACTAACGTGAAGAGGGACTCACTCTGTGCCCAGCTCTGCAGGTATCAACTCACTAGGTCCTCACAATCAGCCATCCACACCCTCAGTGGATGCAGGAGAGACGGAGGCACAGAGAGGTTAAGTAACTTGCCCAAGTTCACCCAGTTAATAAATGGAAAGCATGGGGGCACCTGGGTGGCTCAGTTGGTTAAGTGTCTGCCTTTGGTTCAGGTCATGATCCCGCGGTCCTGGGATGGAGCCACTGGGTCTGGCTCCCTGCTCAGTGGGGAGTCTGCTTCTCCCTCTCCCTTTGCTGCTCCCCCCAGGTTGTGCTCTCTCTTTAATAAATAAATAAAATCTTTAAAAAAATGGAAGTATGGACCCCAGCCCAGATGGGCTTTCTCCAGAATCCATGTTCTCAGTTTGTCCTATAGTCCTTGAGGGACTGGCCCTATGTTTATTAGTAACAGTGGCGGGGAGGGGGGCTCTTCACTGAACAGCACTGTGCAGATTCTCACTTAGTTCTCCCAGTTGTTCCAGGAGGAGGCTCAGTGACATGAGACGCCTGTCTGGCATCACCAACGGTCAACCAGAGGTAGAACCTATGTTCTTATCCAGACCCGTACCTCTCCAAGTCCTCTCTCTGCCACCCTGTCCCACTTATTATCTATCTACCTATCTATCTATCTATCATCTATCATCTCACTTTCTGTTGGTTCTCTTCCTTTGAAGAACCCTAAGACAGGTGTTTTTCTCTGCATCTTTTGTGGGGCTTTGCCTATGGTTAGGAATTCAGTAAGTGTCATTGCCTAGGGTTTACTGACCACCTGGGTTAGGTTCCTACCCACTTTCAAAGTCTCCTTGTGTGGCCAGGGCCTTGGAGGACTAAGACCACCCACAGCACACACAGGTAGGCAAAGGGCTACTCCCGATCACATGGTGGCTTCCCGGGTCTCTGTTCCTCCCCGGAACGCTGATGGCTGCCTGCTTAGTGTTCCCTCCCCTTCTCCTTTCCTGCCCCTAGAGACAGCCAGCCTGCGGTTCAGGAAAAAATGAACTGCTTGCTGGTTATTTTTTAAACTAGGTATTATTCAAATACCTTTGGGGCCACCTGTCTACCTCCATTTCTTCCATATAATGAATTATAGCCCTAGGAATCTGATGTAGCATTTTCTAAAGTATGTGCCCTTGCTCATCGGACTCTCCTAACAGCTTCTAATAAGTGGAATTGTTGGTGACTGTCAATGATTTTGTTGCCTTATTCTGGTATCAGACCCCCTCTACTCTGGGTGACATTATCCACACTCCCAACGCACCCACCAGCTGGGTCTGACACTACCCTGCCAAGTGTGGTCATGTGACCTAACCTGGCTAGTGAGAGGGGCCGTTCCCTAATTCTTGATTGGCTCAGGATTGGGCACATGATCCAAGCTGAACCAATGAAACTCAACCCCTGGGACTAGGGGAAGTTCGGCTAGACTTGATGAACCAAGTAGTAGGCCTGTAAGCCTGTAACTTGTAGACTTGGTCTTTTCCACTGCAGGGACAAAACCTGACAAAGAATGATACCGCTGCAAAAGAAAGCTGAGCTCAATGATAAGATTGCCCTTGGAATCCGTGGATCCAGCAATGCCTGCATAATCTCCCACTTCTTAATTTCACCGGCTGATAAGTTTTCCTCTTGGTTTAAGCTCCTTAATGTTGAGTATGTCACTGGCACCTGAAAATGTCCTGATATATTCAAGGGTGTCATCTCCGTGGAAGGTGAAGGAACATGTTGGTCAGAGAAGTGAAATTTGCCCAAGGTCACTTGGATGTTCCGTGAAAGAGCTGGGAATGGAACCGAAGTCTCTAGGGCCAGTGACACCTGCTGGTTTATAAGCAAAGGGCAGGGGGCGCCTGGGTGGCTTAGTTGCTAAGCTTCTGCTCTTGGCTCAGGTCGTGATCCCAGGGTCCTGGGATCAAGCCCCGTATTGAGCTCCCTGCTCAGCAGGAAGTCTGCTTCTCCCTCTCCCACTCCCCCTGCTTGTGTTCCCTCTGTGTGTGTGTCTCTCTCTCTCTCTCTCAAATAAATGAATAAAATCTTTAAAAAAAAATTAAAAAAATATAAGCAAAGGGCAGGTAGCCTGGTTGTTGCTGGTCAGTGCCAGCAGCACGGAAGGCCTGGGCCATCATTCACGGCAATGTCCCAGTGGGCAGATCACCTAAGGATCTAGGAAAATGCTTCACCAGCCCTAGAGAACCATCGCCAAATGACCCTTGTAGCTGGGCATCCCCAAAGAGACCTAGCCCTGGGACTTGCCCATTCAAGACAGGAATAACCCAGAGCAAGAGAGCAAGGAGAGCTGCCCTTCTTCTGGAAGGTGAGGACCATGGCCCCTTACTCCATGCTCACCCTAAGCACAGCCCTAATCCGGGATATCGGGGGCCCATGGCAAGGTCCCTTGCTTAGGGTGAGGAGTAGGCTGAATTGTGCCCAGGGGTGGGAAAACTATGCCTTGGTCTGGCCCCAAGGAAATGTGGAATTAGGCCAGTGTTGCCCAGTCTTCAGTCATATCAAAGCCACCTGCTATGGGGGAGCCTGAGTGGCTCAGTCAGATGAGAGGCTGGTTCTCGAGTTTGGCAAAGGTTGTGATCTCAGGGTTGTGGGATCGAGACTAGCGTTGGACTCTGCACTCTGTGGGGAGTCTGCTTGCAATTCTCTCTCTCCCTTTCCCTCTGCACAACCCCCAACCGCTCACACTCTCTTTCTCTCAAATAAATAAAAAAGGGGGTTCTGCCACGGCCCAGGGTCTCCTTTACTTCATTCCTATTTCAATAAATATCTTTAATTACTTTCATGTGTTGAAAACTGCGATCACTTTGTGGAAACAAAAGAAAAAAGAACACTGCTATCATGTGTCAAAAATACTAACCCCAGGGGTGCCTGGATGACTCAGTCAGTTGAGTCACTGACTGCTGGGATTCCAGAGCAGGTCATGATCGCAGGGTGGGGGGACTGAGCCCCACACTGAGCTCCACGCTCAGCGGGGAGACTGCCTGTCCCTCTCCCACTCCCCCCAACCCCTCTGCATGCACCTGGTGTGCTCCCTCTAAAATAAATAATAAATTATGAAAAAGATACTGACCTCAAAGGTAAATACAATGAAAACAAAACCAGGGTGTTAAAGTTTAACTCAAGATAGTTGACCAAATAAGGTGCCACCTGGAATCTGGCTCTGTTAGAGACTTGTTGAAGAGAGGCCAGTGCCAAGACCTCTCCCCTCAGTGCTAGTCCTGTCCCCTGTGCCTGGTGGTGCACCTGTGCCTCCCACACTCTCGGGGACACTGAGGCAAGCATATCGTAACTCCGACCAAACCCACACAGGTATGCAAGGATGTTATTTACAGCACTGTTTCCGGCCAAGGCTCTTGGAGCTCAGTAACTCCCAGTTAGCAGCCTGGAACCAGCAATAAAGATGGTCTCATGGAGTGATCAAGCCCCAGTTAAATTATTCATTCATTCAAGATTTATTGAGCGCCTCCTGTGTGCCAGGCACCGTGCTAGGCGCTGAATTACAGAGATGCATAAGATACAGTCCATGCCCTGAAGGGTTCACAGTCTAGAAGGGGAGACAAACATGTAAACAAGTAAAATACAATGTGAGAAGTGCCAGGAGAGAAGCATTTACAAAGAGCAGAGGTAGCCTGGAGGGTGAGGAGCATGGGGGTTGTTTTCCTGGAGGAGGGGGCCTTTGAGGGGCATTGTGAGAGATGAATGGGTGTTTGCCAGGCAGATAAGGCTGGAGGAGCAGGGGAAAGGCATTCCAGTCTGAAGGAACAGCATGAGCAAAGGCACAGCGGCATGAAACTGCGTGTCTGTTGGGGGTGGGGTGGGGACTGTATTCTGGTGGTATTGCTAGAGTTGGTACCAGACGCTATGGCTGGAGAGAAAGGCAGAGGCGGGATGATGAGGGGAAACCGAGGGCAGGGGGCATCTCAGAAGCTCACTAGAGGTGAGCATAGCCTGAGGGAAAGCTTGAACACAGGAAGCAAAGGCTCCCAAGGTATGCCTCCTCGAGGACCTCAGGAATCCTCTCTGAGGCCCCAAAGGGACCTGGACCAGAGACCAGAGGAGAGGCTGAGCCAGAGGGCAGGGCTCAGGCCTGGGGTCCTGGAGGCTGCCACTCGGTGGAGAGCGGATAGCTCTCTGCTCCCAGGCTTCTGATTTCTGCGCTCTGCTGTGTGGACCCCCTTCCCCGGCCAGGATGGCATCAAGGATTGAATGAGAAATGATATGAGGAGGTTCTTGGCAAACTTTAGAGGGCCAGAGGAAGGGCTTTATAACTAAAAGAGGAGAGGGAATGAGGAGGGTAAAGCAGGAGTGAGAACAAGGCAGAAGTTCCTAAAAACAAGGGCCATGAGGAGAAAACTGTTGCAGCAGGGTAGAGGGTGGCTCTCGCCCCTGGGAAGCAGAGTCCTTTGGGCCCCAGGCAAGGGCAGAGGCCAGCTGCACAGGGAGCCTGAGAGGCTGCAATCCCAGCATCCCCTGTCTCCTCAGCCTGAGGGCACGGTGTCGGGGGCAACCAGGACCCTCCCCCTTCCAGGCTGCAGGGGTTCACTGAGGCCGAGATTGTCCAGACATGCAGACGTCCAGCCCTTTCAACTTTCCCAGAAATGGCTCTGTTTGAAAAATGCCTTCATGGGTAGGGGACAAGGGGGCGGCCAGGGGAGAGGCTTGGGGATGAGGGCCAGCGACTCAGGGCGCCGGAGCCCAGCTGCCCCTCTGAGTGACCGCTTTTCCAAGGCACCACACCTCAGACCACTTTGGGGGCCTAAGTGTCTTTCCCAAGCCAGGAAGGGAGAAGGGGGAAGAGGACTCAACCTGCTCCTGGCTCCTGCCACCCTCGGTGAGAGTGAGGCCCTCCTGAGGGAGGGGCGACCAGTACTCTCCACATCCTTGACAGAGGCAGGAGTGGGGCCAGGGAGGAGGCCCCCTCCCAGCAGGGTCTGGAGAGGTCCCAAGGCTCCCCCTTTCCTCTCGCCCTGGATAACTCCGCCTCCCCCTGTGGGGTCTCCAAGCCTTCAACCAGCCTCTGTCCTTTCGGTCTCATGTCCTCGACCCCTTGTCTCTCTTCCCGTGACAGTGCTGGACCCTGAGCACCCCCCCCCCGTGGGCGCCGATGGAGGTGGTGGTGGCAGCAATGAGGGGGATGGCATGGTGCAGGCGGTGTGTGGATTCCCCCACCCATGGTGCGGGTGGGGGGTGGGCTGGGGTGGGGGGGGGGCTGTCACTTGCTCTTGTGCAGGTCCTTTAGCTGGCGGAGCTTCTCTAGGAGCTGGGCCCGGGAGTAGTCATCGTCCCCGGTGGGGCCTGGGCCTGGCCCCAGAGCCTCCTGCAGCACCAGGCAGTGGGTCCTCAGGAACGGATTGTAGGACCGCTCCTCTCCCAGCGTGGACGGGCACTGCGGGACAAGAGGCACCAGGTTTGGCGGAGACAGTCTGGGAAACAGACCCAATCAGGGAAGCCATCCCCCTAGGTCCCGTTTCAGGGTTCAGGGGGCCTCCCTTGAAGGCCTGTGCACCAAACATGTCGGGGCTCTAGGGACGGGTTTGCAGGCCACAGCTCAGCATGGAGAGGTTCCTGCTGGGGAGTGCCCTGGGGGAGGTTCCTCCCCACCCCCATCCCCTTACCCCCCCACTCCCCACCTCCCCATCCCCCCTACACCCCCATCCCCCCCACCCCTGGACCCCAGCCCCACTCGCCCGCACCGTGCTCTTGCGCTCCATTCGCTGCCTCTGGACCCACTGCATCTTCCTCTCCCGGGCCAGGTTCTCAGGCTCCACCACACCTGCGAAGCCCAGGTTCTCTTCTGCGTACTCATGACCTGAGGCCCAAGGGGCGGGGAGGGGAGGGACCAAGATGCCAGGCAGAGAGAGAGCAGCAGTGCGGTCAGAAAAAGTCCTCCTTCCGCCCAGGCACCTGATGGCCAGAGGGAGGGCGGGCACTTCCGGGAGAGCCCCAGCCGCTCGGGAGCCCTGCCTCCTAGCCCTCACGCTGCCCCTGCCTAGCTGTGCAACCTCAGCCGAATCATGGCACCTGAGCCGAGGTTTTGTCATCTGGCACATGGAGCAGATAATGCTACTAGAACACAGATGTGTCCCCGGTGCCTAGAACAGAGGCCGGCACGCATTCGGCGTTCCATCAAGTATTTGTCAAATGAATGGATGCGTTAAGTATACGTTCGTTCTGAGGATTAGCTGACATCTTAGTGATGTGCTTGAGAATCTACGGCTCTCCGACGTATGTGGATATATGTAGGGACGTGCAGTGTCTGGACGGACAGATGGACAGACATGCCACATACACGCCTGGGGACGGATGCACATGCAATGTGGGATATAGGTGCCTGCAGTGGACACCCGCAGAGTTGGGTTTACTGACTTCTCTGATAAGCAAAGGTGATTTTCTGTTCTCGGCTCTAGCTATAAAATATCAGCCATCTCTCTGGGACACCCTGGGGCCTACAGGGCTCCCCGGAGGTTGAGGGCTGGCTGTTGGGGCGGTTGGCATGAGAAGTAGAGGCACGTTCCAAGCCAGTATTCCAGAATGAAGGGGGTTCTGCTCTCACAGCTCGAGCTGGCTCCCAGGAGCCACTGGGGGTGGAGTGGTGTCCCCTCTGGGCCAGTTGCAGGGGCGGCTGGGACTGTAGGGGAGTGAGGGAGGAGGGGGACCTCACCAGGCCACAGCAGAGTGTCATCCCCTAGCCCCAGCACCGTGTCCAGGGAGCTCAGCATGGTCTCTGCGGTGCCCTCAAAGGTCCGTCCTGGCGAGGGGCAGCGGGTGTGTTACAAGGTACAAGAACACAGCTCCGTGTAAGGTACAGGGAGCGGGCTGGGGACCAGCGTGCACAGCTGGGACTGGCCACCAGCTCTTAACCTGGTCCCTGCCACCCCCACCCCTAGGCATCTACACCCTCCTTCCCACTGGTTGCTGAACCCACATGCTCACTCCCCAACCAAGCCTGCGGGAAGGCCTGCATTGCACATACTGACATATGGATGGAGAGGGGGATGGAAGCTTCAGGCTGAGTGCCCAGGGCCCCAAGCACAGTTGGTGTGGGGTGACTCTTTTCCATGGCTGCCCTCTGAGACTCCACACAGCCTGGGACTGTGATCCTCCCCTACCCACGGGTCACCCTTGCATTCAGGGCTTCTCCACTTTTTGTAACCTAGTCTCTCCAGGTACCAGAGAACTAGGCTCCGCCCAGTGGAGACCCACGCCCTGCCAGGTCTGTACTCTGTGACAAGCATCATCTCATTCTGTGCATCCTCTGTGGGAAGTTGCGAGGGTATTAAAAACCACGGGCTCACCCGGACGGGAATAACAGCAAGGCAGTGTCTGCACTGAAAGCAAAGTTTTCATGTACTGCATGGGGCTATGCCATCTTTGGGTCTCAGCCCTGACCTCTCCCTCCCTTCTATCCACCCCCCGCTCCCACTTCCCTTTTGGTGGGGGGGAACTTACCACAGCCAGAGAGGAAGAGGAGGTCCCCTGAGAAGAGACAGGAGGGACCCTTGTAGGGCTCCCCATCCAGCAGGTAGACCAGATGGCCTTGCGTGTGGCCTGGGGTGGCCAGAGCCCGGATCTGAAGCCGTCCCACGCTAACCACATCTTGATGACACAGGGGGCTGAGAAGCAAGGCAGCAGGGGAGAGAAGGTGCTAGAGCCTGGGCTGTGCTGGGCCTTGCCCCACCCGATGCCCAAAGAGTTTGGTGAATTGAAGGGGGCAGGGCTTCCACACTGGAGAGGGAAGGCACTGACAGTGCCCAGGGCTTCAGATCCAAACTCTCGCCTCTCCCTCTCTCGGGGACCATGGCTGGATGAGTTGGAGGGGTGGGCTGTGATCTGCCCTCCAAGGGCCAGGAAGGGGTTCAGCAAAGATCCAGCTGCTGGCACTCCTACAATACTCGACTACAGGACAGGGTGTGGGAAGGGGCGCACGGAAGGGCCACCCACCCCAGGACAGGGACTTACTGGGTGAGGTAGGGGATGCCGTCCTGAGGGCTCCCGTACACCCGACAGTCCTGGTGCCGCCGGCTGAGGTCACGGTTCCCTCCACTGTGGTCCCTGGAGGACAGCAGAGACAGGAAGGAACTTTAAGGGGCAACGGTACTAGGCCTCCTTGCCTTCCTTGTTCCAGATCTCTAGGCCTTCAAGCCTTGAGCCCCGGGCTTCTGAACTGAGCCAAGCTGTCCACACCTCTAGGCCTTCGTTCAAGCTGCTCCCCTGCTCGCAATGTCATCTCCACGACCTGCCACCCCTCCCCTCCATCGCCCAGCCAGTGCCCACCGATCTTTCTGGACTCTCTCAGGTCCAGGGTCGTCAGCCTCTAATTCCTCCAAGTGGATCTGGTCACACTTCACGAAGAGCCCCCCACCTCCTGTACCTTGTGCCAACTGCCACCTAAATGTCTGTCATCGTTGCACCTGGTCACGAAGGGCTATCTCCCCTACCGGACTATAATCTCCTCAAGAAAAGAACTCACAGGGTTTGCCCATGTCCCGAGCACAGTGGGCATCTAATACGTGCCCCAAGAGTGAAAGATAAATGCCTGTCCTGCTCTCCTGTAGGGCTTCAGGAGCCTGATAAGCCCCACAGTGGGAGACCTGCCCCTTCCCTCCTTCTCTGCTGGTGCCCCCCGAGACTTTATGAAGAAGGTGGGTTCCTCACATCCCGACTCCCTGCCCCCCAGCCCAGCTTCTCCTCCCTGGGTCTAGTCCTGCCAAGCCCACAGGGGCAAGGGTTGGCCAGGGGAGATCATCTGGACCCAGGCCCCCACCCCAGCCCCTTACCAGTGCTTGTGGGTGCAGAGGATGGCAACCAAATTAACGCCCTCCTTTTCAATGGAAGCCTGGGGGAGAGAGGAGGCACTGAGATGGAGGGGTGGTGTGTAGCGGGGGCGGGGGCACAGGTGCCGGGTGAGAGCAGAGCGCAGGGAGAATGAGAGGGTAGGGAGGAGAGGGCTGGGGAGAAGGGGAGCAGCTGAAGCTGAGCCACAGCACAGGGGAGATCATGGGGAGGTGGGCGAGGGAGGCTCGAGGGGCAGGGGAACACACAGGTACACACATCCACAGAGAAATAAAATGGGAAGGAAAGATGGGGAGACCCAGACACCGACAGACACAGATGAGAAGAGAAGTTAGAGGGTCAGAAAGGCGCCACAGAGAGTGAGAGACACAAGAAACCTCAGACCACGGTCCTGAATCTGCATCCCCTTCCCTCTGGCTCCGGTTCCCCCAAAGCTGTAGGTCCCCCCCTCCCCAGGCCATGCCCTGGACTCTGGCCCCTCCCCATATTGTGGTTTTGGGGGTCTCTGTGTGTTCTTGCATGTCGGGGTCTGTGTGTGAGGGCACAAGGAGGGGGCACATCCCACTGGCAGAGGGATCAGGGACAGCCCCTCTCCAGTGAGGGAAAGCTGCCAGTCCCCAAGGTGACCCAAATTACCCCTGTTCCCCAATTCTCCCCTCACCTGTACGGCCTGAGGGTCTGAGGGGTCCACAGCCACAGCCAGCCGGGCCTGGGTGTCGATGATGAGGTAGCTGTAGTTGTCTGAGAGGACGGGGATGGGAAGCACCTTCACTCCTGGAGGACAGAGATGGGCTGTGGGCGGGGTTCTGGCCAAGGAGCCCAGCGATTGGCGGTGGGGAGGGGGGATGTGGGGGGCTGTTGGTGGTGGTGAGCGGGTGGTATACGATGCGGTAACGGCGGGGAGGGTGGGTGGGCACAGCTTGGGGCCATGCTGGCCCGGGGCAGCCAGAGCTCACCGTTGAAGAGGCGGGGCTGGGTTCTGGAGTGGCCTTTGGGGTAGCGATTCCGAGCCCTGCGCAGCTGCTGGCGATAGAAGAGGTACCCCAGCCAGGTACGGGTGTACAGACTGTACCTGCAGGGCGGGAAATCTGCGCTCAGCTCCGCCCCCCGCACGCTCGGCCCCGCCCCCGGCGCAAGGGTCCCGACCTCCACTCCCTTGGCCACACCCCCAGTCATCGCATCTCTCCCGTCACTAATTGTGTGCCTACTGTTTGCCCTGCTTAGTCGTCAGGCCAAGATAGAGAATGGAACAGACACACCCAAAGTCCCAGGGCCATCCGCGGGGGTGTGAACGGAGGGATTCACGGAAGGGACTCAGAGGGTGAGGGGTTTATTCCACAAACGGTGTAGGAGTTAGACAGCTGAAATAAGGTGTAAATAAGTAGTTCCGAAGAGCAGGGGAGCATCACATCACGCGGGGAGCTGCTGAGCCAGATTCTTTGCCCCATCACCGCGTCTGCGCTCCTCAGCCCATCTGGGGTGGGGCCCGGGAATTTGCATTTCTAACAAGCTCCAGGTGATGCTGGTTGCTGGGGCCCAGGGACCAAACTCCGAGAGCCTCTGGGGCGGAGGAAACAGGCCAGGCCCAGGGGCCGCAGACAGCAGGGCCGTGTTTGGGGAAACTATAGAAAGTGCAGTCTGGCGGGCTGGAGGAGGAAGCAGGGAGTAATGAGGCGGGATGGCCTGACCACTCTCCCTCTTCTCGCCATCATGTCAGGCCGTCCCAGGCTACATATGGAAAAGGCGGAAAAACCCGGCACAAAGAGGGGTCTTGTGACTGAGTCCTCCAAACACAGGACGGCAGCATGCAAGGCGAGCCTCACGGGCATGTGTGAGAAGCGCAGTCGCGCAGGGCCCCACGCTGGGCTCAACGCTCCACTGCCACCATCTTGAAATTCTTAATGATTTTGCCTTTGGCTCCACTGCCACCATCTTGAAATTCTTAATGATTTTGCCTTTGGCTATGTGTCCCGGAAGTGAAGAAAGTGAAGTCGGAGGCCACACAATATGCGCATGCTTGGTCCCTGATTGCGCCCCGCCCCCCTCCCCCCCCCCCCCCCGCCCCATTCACGGTGCCAGCGATCACAGGATTCTGGTGGCCCCACCATGGTGGGAATTCAAGACTCAAATGGGTTACAAGGTGACTATACACCTATGACTGAGTGAGGGCCTGAGAGGCCATGCCTTTGGTCCAAACCAGAACTTGCTTCAGATGCATGAAGAAGGTGTTCTAAGAAATACAAATGACCAAGAAATCCTGCCCCATCCTTTCAGTTGTGTTACTTCCCTGTAAGATCCGTTTTGGCTGCAAACAATGCTACAGGAGGCAAGGGAAAGAGGGTAGCCCGTCTGTCCTGTCCCTTCCGTCCTCCCTGGCTCCTTAATCATCCAAAGGCAGATGAGGCTGGCCGAATGTGGGCGTACCAAAAGTGGAAAAAGAAACAGGTAATTCCGTTCTGTGCAGCATTTCCACTGCTTGAGTAAGAACAAAATACATATCTGCATACAAGCTAGGAAGTGTGAGTTACAGTTTCGGTGATTTCATATGTGACTTAAATGTCCTTATATTTGCATTTGAAACGGATTGTACAAGGGTGCCTGGGTGGCTCAGCTGGTTGAGCCTCCCACTTATCTCAGCTCAGGTCCTGGCTTCAGCATCTGGGAATGGCCCCCTGCGCTGGGGCTGGGGCCTGCTTGGGATTCTCTCCCTCTCAAACAAAAACAAAAAACTGGGATTGTATAATAATAAAGCAAAAGGCAAAATTCATGCTGATAATTTAGATTTTCAATTTTTCTTTACTTAGGCTGATGTTAAGTAGCAAATTAAAAACATCAGGACAAGTCCCAAGAGAAAGTGTAGAAGAAAGGAAAAGCTTACATTTTAGAATGTTTCATGGCAACTTTTTCCTGCTCTTTGAGCAAGAGGCTCCGGATTCCATTTTCCACTGGGCCCTGCGAATACTGTGCACAGCCCAGCCAGCTCAGGACCAGCCACCTCAAGCTGTCTCATGCCTCGGCCTCTCAGAAGGAAAAATGAAACGAGGGTGGGGTGCTGGGCCGGGGCCGGGGGCGGGGGCTTACAAAAGCCTCCTGTGTTGATGTTTAAGGTTATCCAGCAAGTCAGTCAGAAAAGAAAAATCTAGCTGATTAAGACTGAGACAAAGAAGGGGCATCTCGGTGGCTCCGTTGGTTAAGCGTCTGCCTTCACCTCAGGTCATGATCTCAGGATCCTGGGATGGAGCCCCATGTCGGGCTCTGGCTCAGCGCGGAATCCGCTTCTCCTTCTCCCTCTGCCCCTCCTCCCTGCTTGCTCGCTCTCCATCTCTCTCTCTCTCTCTCTCAAATAAATAAAATCTTAAAAAAAAAAAAAAAAGGCTGAGAGGAGTCGAGGTGCAGGGTTGGGGGTAGATGGTGGACCCTAAAGGTTGACGGAGATTTGCTGTGTCTGTCTTGGGGCGGAGGGGGCAGGGACAGCCGCTCTTGAGGCCCCTCTGGGAAGAGCTGGCTCATTTGTCTACAAATAAGTTGGTCAAAAATGAGCAGGTTTCCATGACTGCATTAGAGATTAATCACTGCCATCCCAGCTCCAGGTGCCTGTGCACCTGTGTGCGTGGGGAATTTGGATACCCTGTGGCAGGGTTTTGCCATGCTTTCTGTGTCTTTATGTCCAGTTTCCATAGGCCTCCTCCCTCCCTTCCTCTTTCCTTCCTCCCTCCCTCCCTCCCCTCCTTCAGACTTTATTTATATATTTGACAGAGATAGAGTACAACCAGGGGGAGCAACAGTGGGAAGGGGAGAAGCAGGCTCCCCACTGAGCAGGGAGCCTGATGCGGGGCTCAATCCCAGGACCCTGGAATCACCACCCCAGCTGAAGGCAGGCGCCCAACCAACTGAGCCACCCAGGTGGCCCAGCCGTCTTTCTGTTTCATTTTCATTTTCTTTTCTTTTCTTTCTTTCTTTTTTTTTTTTTTTTAAAGATTTTATTTATTTATTTGACAGAGAGAGAGAGACAGTGAGACTCTCAGGAACACAAGCAGGGGAGGCGGGAGAGGGGAAGCAGGCTTCCCGCTGAGCAGGGAGCCCGATGTGGGGCACCATCACAGGATGCCGGGATCATGATCTGAGCCAGAGGCAGACGCTTAAACTGAGCTACCCAGGTGCCCCTCTGTTTCATTTTCAAATCAGTTCCAGATCTTCCCACTTTCACCCACTCAACGGTATTTAGTGAGGCCTGGCTTCGCTTTGGGTGGAGTAAGGCAGAGTCACTGCCCTCTGGCAGCTTATATGCTAGTGGGACAGAGGATGACAAATACGTTGTCAAGTCAAGAGGACAAAACCAAACCGGGCAACAGAACAGAGAATGGTGACATCAAGGAAGGCTGCTCTGGAGGTGACATTTCCAAGAAGCAAGGGAGCACTCGGGGCCAGAATCTGGGGAAGGCTTACCAAGAACTGGACTGACAGGAAGTATAAAAGTCCCCACAGGGAGGAAGGGAGCCAGCTGGCAAGGGCTGCTGACTCCCTGTTCTGTGCTGTTGTAATCACAGACTCGGCACGACAGACATGCCCATCAGGAGGGGACTGGTTGGGACAACATAAATATCCTGGACTGCACTTTAGACCAGAAGAGGAATGTTAGTGGGACAACTGGAAAAATGTCAGTAAGGTCTGGAGAGTAGTTAAGAGTTTATATGGACGTTAACATCTTGGTTTTGCTGTCTGTGGTTATGGGAGACGGAACATTCAGGGAAGCTGGGTGAGAGGTCTTTGGGGGATCCCGTGTACTGTTTCCACAAGTCTGAAATTATTTCAGAATGAAAACTTAAAAGATCACAAATAAGTCAATAAAATCACTTTCCTCTGTGCCCCAACACCACCTCGCATCCATGCTCGGAGTCCTGCTCCTGACCTCACTCCTTCCTACTTAGACTTATGGGAGGGGCCTGGGCCCCGGCAACAGAAAGCTCTGGGTGCCAGTCATGGCTTGGCACTCCCAGCCCTGTGTCCTTGGGTGAGTTATTGGTCTCTTAGATCAGCTTCCTCATCTACAAAGTGGCGACACCAAGACTTAGTCCCGCAGGACTGTGTGAACATTCAGTGACATACAACAAGATAACAAGTGTTAATAGTCTGCCGAGGGCCGGGTGGGTGGAAGTTTTAGCAACTGTCACTTCCTTCCCGAATTCAGCCAGGCCCCCGTCACAGCTGTTGGAACATGGCTGTCCACATTCAGGAGGGACTGACAGTTGTTGCCTGTCTTCCCTTACTGGATGCTTCTTACACGTGCTTTCTCCCCCAGGGGAGGTCAAGTCCATGGGGACAGGGGCCGTGCACTGGGAGGCTGCAGTTAACAAGGCCCCCTTCTTGCATTCACTGTCTTCTGCAAACCTTGCTTCACGTGCTGGGCGCCGGGCAGACAGCGGAGAGCAAGGCGACTCCGGGGGGCCGACAGAGCCAAACTAGGAAATGCATTAATGAGAGGCATAATGAGAGGCAAATGGCCGAGTGCAGCTGGCCAGGGAGGAGAGCAGCAGAGCGGAGGCGGTCTGACTGTGGAAGGCCTGGCTCTTCCCTGAGGGTCACATTGGAGCCGGGAGCCCAAAGGAGAGATGGAGTGCAGACTGTCCGGGCAGTCCTCAGGCCCCGAAGCAGGAAGGCACGTTCTAGAAGTTGCCAGGCAGGGCTGGAGGGATGGAGAGTGCCAGGGAAGGGGTCAGCAGGGTGGTCAGGGGCCAGGCCATGGTGGGGCGGACAGAAATTGCTGGTAGGTTTTAAAGCAGGAGGCACATGCTTTGACTCCCTTTCTAAGAGTTTGCTGGCTTGCCGTGTTGGAGGGAGCGGTGAAAGGGAGCAGAGTGGCGGGTGGCAGGAGGAACTAAGTTGCCAGTGGGGGACCTGACAAGGGCTTGGACTGGAGGGGTGAAGTGGAGGTAGGTGGGAACGGATGCCAGACCTGAGATGGGTGTGCTGCTTGGCTATGGGGGGAGGGACGAGGTGGCCTCATGGGCCTGAAGTCTGGGTCACTATACAGAGCAGGGGAAGGCTGGCTTGGGTGAGAGGCAGGGGCAAGGACGCAGGGACCCTGGGATCCTGTCCCTAGGCCTGCTTTTTCCCTGACAATGACTTCTGTGTGACCCTCTCCAGTCTCAGAGCTGTGGCTCCTTCCTCGGCTGCTGTGCTGCTGGCTGGCTGTCTCAATCGCCAGGAGCCCAAACCCAGGCTTGCAGCTCCTCCCCTTATCCCCCTACAGCCTCTCTCTCTGGGAAAGGCCTTGGGACACAAACTTGAGCTGGCATTTAACTCTCTTCCCAACACACGCTACCAAAACCGAATCCTCTCAGTCTCACCTCCCCCAAGCCTCAGCCTGGGTCCCGCCTGGGAACAGGCCCTAGGGGCTCTTCAACAGGCCCTTGCGAAAGCCCTTCCTCAGCTCTCCGCCCAAACCGCAAACCAATGGAAAAATTTAAGTTCTCAGAGGGCCACCTGAATGAGACCCGCTTCTGCTCGGGAGCCTTCAGGGGCTCCCCGCTGGTGACAGGAGTGTGTCCCACAACCAGAACGGTCTAGAGCACCAGGCCTCAACGTGCACGAAACTCAAATACACATTAAGCTAACAGACATGCTACCAGGGAAACAGGCAATCTGACAGTAGTTATTAAAACTGTCAAAGCAGGGCGCCTGGGGGCTCAGTCGGTTAAGTGTCTGCCTTTGGCTCAGGTCATGATCCCGGGGGTCCTACTCCATGCTCAGTGGGGAGTCTAATTCTTCCTCTCCCTCTGCCCCTCCCCCCATTCCTGTGCCTATGCCCTTGCTCTCAAATAAATACATGAAATCTTTAAAAAATAATACAAGATAAATAAAAAAGTCAAAGTACGCAAAACTACTATGCAGATTGCCTGGGGATATAGTCGGGTGTAGGGAAAGAACCAAGGTGGCTGAGGGGACAGTCACCACGCGGCTCAGCAGGGTTCCCACACAGGCAGGGAGGAGGTCGGCTGGGAGGTGGGCACAGGGACTTCACCGGGTCCGTGATATTTTGTTGCCCCGTGATATTTTGTTGCCGAAGCTGGGAGGTCAGGGAGTTGCTATATTCTCTACCTGCTTTTGCATGCCTGAGACACTTCCCGTCAGTCTCGGACTACCACCCTGCCTGGCTCCTGCTCTCTGGCCTCGAATACCCTTCAGGCCTTCTCTCCATTGACTAGACCTCCAAGTATCCTTCAGAGCTCAGCTCAAGCCCCCCTCCTGATGGCCCCTGCAGAAAGCCACCCTCTTCTGCTCCATCTGGAGCACTCAGCCTCTCCCTGCCCCACTCCCCCACCCCGGGGGTGGCAGGAGCTGAGCCCCCCAGTGGTAGGGCCTTATCCACTTCTACCCGGTGTCTAATCAGTGCCATGCACGGGGTAGGTGGACTCGGCTGGTAACCCAGCCTGCTCCGCGTGGCTCCTCTGCACAATCCCCCCCGCCGGAGTACCCCAGCACCAGCACAACACAAATTGGCTCTCAGAGAATGCTGGCTTAGTGGCCAGGAAAGGCTAGGGTTGTGGGGCGGGGAAGGCCAGTACGCAGGTGGGAAGCAGCAACCTGGAGGAGAGAAGGCTCTGTCCGCTCAGTAGACCCCATGTCAGCCTGCGGACCTTGTGAAGCCTGGTGGGGGCTTATGAGGCCCAAGTTGCAACCGCCTCTGCCCCTCCCCTGCTCACCCATTGGCTGTCCAAGTCCCTCCCTCTCCCTGCAGCACCCACACACCCGGCCCAGCAGGGTGCTCTGATAACCAGGTCACCTAGACCCAAGGGCACGGGTGGGGCTGTGTCACAGGGCACAAAATCCCAACTTCCCAGGCTCTGAGGTCTGGGCCCAGGGCCACTAAATGGAAGAGATGGAGGGAGCACGGACGGGGCGGGGGAGGGTCTGTCCACGTAGGTTAGAGCGCGCCTCTGCAGCTCATGGGCTGATCTCTCCCCAACCACACCCCCGGGGCAGCCCTGAGCTCAGTGTCTCCCATCAGTCATCTCCTGTCCCCCTCCAAACAACCTGGAGGCAGCTACTATTCATTCCTCCATGGTATAGACAAGGACACAGAAGCTCAGAAATGTGGGAAAGTGTCCACCCAGATCACAGCAAAGCGAATGAGGGGCAGAGATTCAACCCCGGCAGCCTGATCCTGGAGTTCCCACATGTGATTGCTGACATCCTCCCCAAATCCTGAATGAGGGCAGAGGATGACATGAGTAGACCTGAAGTATTTTCAGGTCGACCCACCTCCTCTGAGGGCCTCTGTTGAGAAAAATGCTACATCAGGGTGGTTTCAGACACCCAGACACACAGCCCCGGATCTGGCTGCTGGGACCTCTTGGATCACCGATTTTGGTCTTTTCGAGACCCAGACTTGAGCTGAACTCATTACGTGTGCCACATTTCACTGAGGAATGCAGAGGCTCAGAGATCCCACGGCCCTCTGGGGAAGAAACCCTGAACTGGAGAATCTTGGAGGTCCCTTTCAAATCTGGGCTCTGATTCAGAATCCTGGGTTTATGATGGCGTTGATGGTTCCCTGGGCAGAAGAGTAGGAAAATAGAACAGATCCCACCCAGGAACATGTGAAGGGGAAGGAGTCACTGGGAAGAACCTGTCTCATCTGCTAGCCCCCACCCACCTTGCTGGGAGTCACTGCCCCATCAAATGGGCCCCTACGGCTTCCTTTCTTCTGTTGCCAGAGGCAAGAAGCAGGAATGCACTCCCTGCCTCAGTTTCCCTCCCTGTGAAACCAGGTGCTCCTCCTCCGTGAAGGGGCAGCTTGGCCTGGAAAGGCCACATGATTTACAAGATGCAGCTGACACCCCAGGGGCTAATGTGGCATTCAAACTCTCTGCCCTGGGGTTCCCAGGCATCAGCAGAAATCTGGAGGTGCTAGTTAAACAGGAAGATTTGTACCTTTTCCTATTCTGCCTGCTCTCCCCCCAACCACACTCCCCACCCCCATCCCTAGACCCCATGCCCTGGCCCCTCGCCTGAATTCTGATTCAGCAGTTCTGGGGCCCAGAATACCCACTGTCACTTCACCAAAAACAAGAGTAAGTTTCTTAATTGGTCTCCTGGGACTCAGAAAAACCACAGTGCAGGTTTGGGAGGGGATTGGGGCAGACTGCCTGGGGTGATCCCCTGCAGTTGCCCTGAGGGGCCCTCCCTGAGGGGTTAGAGCTGGGACACAGCCCGGGTCACCCCAGTGAGGGGTCACAGGCACACCTTTCGCTCCCGGCCTCACTGAACAGAGCACTGGTTCTCTGGCTTGTGAGTCTGAACTTCTAGTCCCGAGGGAGGCCTGTGGGCCAGCTGGGGACTGAGACACAGCCCCTCCCCCTCCTAGACACCCAGTGCAGAACACACAATGGAGCTCTTCTTCCCCTCCTCCCTCGGGCAGTCTCCCCATCTGGGCCAGAGAGGCCTGAGGACTCTCAAGTGTCAGACCAAGCTTGCTCTGGGACCCAAACACCACTGGGCCCCAACAGGCAGGCCCAGGTTGCAGAGGCCTCTGGTCAGGGGGTACTTTCACCATCTCCCCTCATTCTCCCCCAGGACACAGCCTGACCCAGGCTTTGCACCTGACAGGGTGCTCTTTATGAAATCCAACCCAGAAATGCCTGTCTCAGGGCCGAGGGGCCTGGAGTGCTACTGGAACGGGGCCTGCTCCCAGGACCCTTAGGAACAGAAGGAGACTCAACGTTTGACGTTTTCTCAAAACTGAGGAAACCAAAGAAGATAATGAGACAGCTAAAAAGGCCCTAGGGAGGGAGTTTCCTGAAGCTGCCAGCAGGGCTGGAGTTGGGGGGGCACTTCCCCATGCCCTGGAGAGGGGCAGCGCCTGCGTGGTCGAACAGGCCTGCCCCGGGGGACCATGGGGGCCTATCTCCAGTCTCCGTGCCTGTCCGCAGCCCTCACAGCCCTCCCTGGACTCCATCCAGCTTTCCCCCACTCTCCCTCCCCCCAATGCCAGCCCTCTTGATTAGAGGCCTGTTCCCTGGGCTAGGAGTCTGACGGCGG
Organism: Martes martes; assembly: GCF_963455335.1. NCBI lineage: Eukaryota > Metazoa > Chordata > Mammalia > Carnivora > Mustelidae > Martes > Martes martes. The sequence goes on from NC_137890.1 coordinate 168,171,207, forward strand.
GTTGGGGGAGGGAGGAATCAGACCTGTGGAGACCTAATGGAAGAACAAGCCAGAATGGGCAGTGAAAGCTCTAGGGGGAAAGCCAGGGCCAAGGGCACGCTGGAGGCAGAGATGAACTTGGACTGAGCCTGGGCAGGCTTCACGGAGGAAATGGCACCTGTGCCAAGCTTTTCATTCACTCGGAAAACTTCTAACAAGGGCCAGCTGTGTGCCTGCAACTGTTCTGGACACTGGGATACATTACTGGAAGAAATTTCTCCCCTCCTGTGGCTCATATTCTGGTTGGGTGAGGAAACCAGTAAACCAACAGACAAATCAATATATAGGATGCCCTATGGTGATATGTATCACGGAGAACAATGAAACAGGTTCCCGGGGATAGAGCCCAGGAGTGTGAGCGTTGCTTTTTTTATATGGGATGGTCAGGGCAAGACTCCCCAGAAGGGTGAAATTTGAGCAGAGACCTGAAGGGAGCAGGGCAGCAAGCCACGTGGTCATCTGGGGGAAGAAGGTTCTAGTGAGAGACCACGGCAGTGGAAGAGCTCAGAGGTAAGACTATCTTAGAGGGTTTGGGGGAAGAGCCAAGTGGCCGGAGGAGGCACTGCAGAATGCGCCAGGGGAAGAGCACAAAAGGTGGGCCGGGCTGGGCTGGTCACACAGGACCTTTCAGCTATTCTGGAAGGATCCGAGTAGAGAATGGTGCACTTCTGACTTAAATCTTAATGGTTTCGTTCTAATTGCTGCGCTGAGAACACTTTGGGGGCGCAAATGCCAAAGGAAGCAGTTTACGAGGCCAGGCAGGAGAGGACCCTGGGCTGACCCGGAGAGACAACAGTGGAAGCAGGGATAGGTGTGTTCAGATTTGGGATGATATTTTATTTTTATTTATTTATTTACTTTAAGTAAACTCTACACCCAACATGGGGCCCAAGATCGAGAGTCGTATGTTCTACTGGCTGAGCCAACAGGTGCACCTGGATATCTTCCGAAGGTGAGCTTTGAGTGCACAACAGTGTCTGACAGGTAGAGACAGAGGGAGGAAGGAAGGTCTGACAGGCCCCAGAAGGAAGTGTAGAAAGAGCTCAGGGCCTGGGGAAGACGGCACTGGGCAGGTCTGCAGGGGTGAAGGAGGGTCCCAAAGGCCTGGGTCGGGGTGTCGACTCCATTCTGTAGGCAATGTGGCTTGGGGTTCCCACTCAGAGCCACGCTTTGGTAACTACCTTGCAGCAGAGAGGCCACTGTGGTTGCTGGGGCTGTAGCTCCCCAGGGTCCCAAAGGCCGGCCGAAAGGAAAAGGACAGGCCGTATTGGGGATGGCCCAACCCACTGCCTCCACGCAGCCTTCCTTCCTGTCACAAGCAGGTGGGTCATTTACCCTGAGGCCTTGAGCTTGGGATTCTTGCCTCTCCTTGACATCAAGCCAGTGGGCCTCACAGGCCCCAGAGAAGCGGGCTCCTCTTGCGCAAATAGAGCAAACAAGATTTGTCCCAGGGACAGGTGGGTCAGGAGAGGCAAGAAAGACCCCCTTGGCCGAGGAATGAAGAAGGGGTTTGGTCAGGGAGTGCAGAAGGGCTCTGGCAGCTAGGACTGTCTACCCCCAAAGGCTGGGTGCCATCTGCTTTCCCAGTTGTGCAGGATGTCCCAAGCCCCGGATGAGCTCAGCTTTGTGCCCTATTCACCCCTGCCTCTGAGCAGGCTCTGCTCAGGGCCCCATTCTGCAATACCTTCTCGACTACCCCTGAGAAGGCAAAGGGGCAAAAGGGAAACCGAGGCACAAAGCAGGGGGCACATATGGGAGACTCCCACGCTCCTGATCCCAGCCTCCTCAGACACCCCCTGACACTCCCTGGGGAACTTGTCGTGTCCTGCCTCCCACCATGGTTTGTGTCCCTGTTCCTGCTCCTTTCCCCTATTCCTTGAGAGCAGCAACCAGACTCTGTTCCTATCTGTGATCCCACAATCCCAAGCCAGAAGAGTTAGTTCACTGGATGAATGGAGGGATGTGGGATCTCCTGAGGGCTGGGTGGACAGGACAGTCTTGGAAAAGAGAAGTAAGGAAGGAAGCTCCGGAAGGAGACCAGCCAATGCCCACCCCCCCACCCCCCAGCCATGCTCCATGCTAGAGAATGAGCCATTGCTAACATTTCCCAAGCACTTACTATGAGCCAGATCCTGTGCATTTATATGCATACTTTCATTTGATCCTCATGGGATCCCCATGAGGGAGGTACCATCACCATGCCTATTTTACAAATGCAGACAACCGAGGCACAGAGAAGCTGAGTTATCTGTTCAAGGTCCCATGGCTACTACGTAACAAACTTAGGACTCAAAAGCAGATTTGTCCAACCCCACATGCCATGTGCTACACTGTCTCCCATGCCCTGCCGAGTCCCCAAGTGTGTGTGTCTATCTCAGGTTAGCCTAGATATACAATCCATGATGCCCAGTCATCCCCATCCCAAGACAATGGTAATTCTTTAAAAGATTTTTATAAAATTTATTTGACAGACAGAGATCACAAGTAGGCAGAGAGGCAGTTGGGGGGGCGGATGGTGGAGCAGGCTCCCAGCTGAGCGGAGAGCCCAATGCTGGGCTTGATCCAGGACCCTGGGATCATGACATGAGCCTAAGGCAGAGGCATTAACCCACTGAGCCACCCAAGCGCCCCAAGACAACTGTAATTATGTTTGAGGAAAGCCCTTTATAAAATCGTCAAACACCAGTGATGATTGTTATTAATGATAATAATTGCTCTTCTCTTAGTATTTCCATCACCTGCTTTCCAAGTCCCAGAGGAACCCTCCATTTGGGGTCCTCCCAACCACATGTTTAGGGTGGAGTGTGCCCCTGCACTCTGCCCCTTCCCATCACAGCCTGTCCCATCCTATCCTACCCTCCCCCTCCTCTCCATCCTTCCTGGAGGCCACCCCCAGTAGCAACACCTGCCCATTTCCCCCAGACCATTTCCTGCTCACTCCCCCCTGTCCCTCCAAGCAGCCAACAGCCTCTCCCCCAAGGGACTGAACTGATTGTTTCCCAGACCATGGAGGGGCAGGATCTGGAATTCTGATTCCAGGCACGCCCTTCTGCTCTGCAAATTTGAGGAGTTGATTCCAAGGCAATAAGGAGATCCAGACAGGAAAGTCCAATAGGGAAACCGAATTCCAAAGAAGTTCTCTGAGAATTCCAAGTTTTGAGATTTGGAAACTTCCAGATCCTAAGTTCTAGGAATACTCAGACCCTCAGGATTCAGAGAAGGCGATCTTGGAAATTCTTATTCCAGAACTTTTGATTCCAGTTCTTTGTGGAAACCTTTCTTTTATACTTCCTCAGGCGACTTCATTGTATGACTTCAATGTGACTGATTTTGAAAACCAGAAGTAAATTTAAAAATTTATCTCCACACAGAGCTGCGAAATTCCCAGAAATCTTATGGGGAAATTTTTTTTAGGTCCCAAACATGAAATTATTTAAATATCTGTAAATCTCATTATTTAATGCTTTTTGCAGAGCAATGGTGACTTGGAGCATTATCAAGAATGTGACCAGTGTTGGGATGCCTGGTTGGCTCAGTGGGTACAGCATGTGACTATGGATCTTGGGTTGTGAGTTTGAGCACCAAGCCCTATGTTGGGTGTGGAGATTACTTTAAAAAAAAAAAAAGAAAGAAAGAAAGAAAGAAAGGGCGCCTGAGTGGCTCAGTGGGTTAAAGCCTCTGCCTTCGGCTCGGGTCATGATCCCAGGGTCCTGGGATCGAGCCCCACATCGGGCTCTCTGCTCAGCGGGGAGTCTGCTTCCTCCTCTCTCTCTGCCTGCCTCTCTGCCTCCTGTGATCTCTGTCTGTCAAATAAATGAGTGGAATCTTTAAAAAAAAAAAAAAGAAGAAGAAGAAGAAAAATCTTACAAGAAAAAAAAGAATGCAACCAGTGGTTGAGCCTTTAGAAATGTAAATACCCCAAAGCCACACCCACACAAGAGTCTCTCTCCCCTCAAGTTCTTCCACTTTTCCCCCAATTAGCCCTTGTATCTGTACCCCTTAGACTGAGTTTCAGTAGAACCCTAGGGCTGAAGCTTCTTTCTTCTTCTTTTTTTTTTTTTTAAGATTTTATTTATTTAGTTGACAGAGATCATAAGTAGGCAGAGAAGCAGGCGGGGGTGGGGGTGGGGCAGGAAAGCAGGCTCCCCACTGAGCAGAGAGCCAGATGCGAGACTCGGATCCCAGGACCTTGAGATCATGAGCTGAGCCAAAGGCAAAGGCTTTAACCCACTGAGCCACCCAGGCACCCCAGGGGTGGTCTGGGGAGGAGGGATAAATTATACAATGTCCCCTCTCTGAAGCTCAGGAAATTCCCAGCCTTAAGCCCTCCCCCAAACCTGGCCAGTGGCCAGGGCTCCCACAGTTCCCATTCCCATCATAGCTGTCCTTAAGCTTGAGGTCCTGTCCCCTAGCCCTGCTGGCTGCGGGAAGGGATTGGGGACCTAGGAAGCCTTCTTGTGGTTCCCTTCCTGCCTCTTAGTGTCTCCCTGGCAGACCAGAGCTGGTTAACCCCCTAGTCTAGCCCAGGAAAGGGGAAAAGTAGGGAGAAGGAAAGAGTGAGAACTGGGGGAAGGGGATAGGAAAAAGTCATTGGAGGTCAGTGAACTTCCCCAAGGGTTTGATTGAGGAGGGTTGGATTTCACGGCCTGGCCTTCGGACACGGGCCAGGGTGGGGGAGTAGAAAGAAAGAGACAGACCTGCAGAGTTGGGACTCTCGCTTGGGAGAAAAGAGCTGACAGAATGTGGTGGGGAGCCGGGTGATGGGGAGAAAGACAGGGACACATGGAAGCAGCTGGCAGTTTCAAGTGACACTTTGATGGTCTGAGGCATTCCTTCTCTCCTGCACCTGCCCTCCTTTTCCAGCTCCCTGTCTCTAGCCCCTCATCTGGTTCTTTTCCCCAGATGCCCCCTTTCCCTGGCCACCCTGGCCTGCCCCCCAATACCTCCCCAGCCCATCCCAATTTTCCAGCCCCCCCCCCACTCCTGCTCTGCTCAGTTCCCCCAAATCAGTGGCTTCTCCAGCCCGCCTCTTCGCGTTCTCGTTTCTCGTTTCTGGCTCTGGATGCCCCAGCCCTCGCTCCGTCCGAACCCTCGGGCCGTTCCCCTCCCCCGACCCCTGCCTCTCGGTCCCCTCTCCCCTGCGCGCGCGCCTTCCCGAGCCCCGCATCCCGTCGCCGGAGCCCGGCACTAACCCGATTCGGAAGAGCAGCCGCTTGCTGCGCGCCATGAAGAGGCCGCGGAGGGTCCGCCGCGCTCGGCAGCTGCGGGGGCTCACCAGCAGGACGAGGACAAGGAGCAGCAGCCCGCAGCCGGGGACCCACAGCCACGGCGCAGACCAGCCCGGCCAGGCCATGCTGGGGGCAGGCGCCCGTGGCCGACTGGGGGCGGGCGGGGCGGGGCGTTGCTAGGCGACGGCTCGGCCCAGGCCCCTTGGCAGGGGATCTGCGGGGTTGGGGCCCCGCCCCCTGCACTGCCAGCCTGGGGGGCGAGGAGGGGCATTCTGGCCCCGCCCCACTCTGCGACTCGCGTTCGAACCCTCCCCCTCGCCACTCTCGGCGCAAGCCCGGAATGCCACCCGCTGGAGGCGGCCTGGCCCCGCCCCCGCTGACCGGCCCGGGGGCGGGGCCCGTGGGGCGTCGGACCTACGGGGATTCAGGTCCAAGCTCTCCAGAGGTGGAGAGGGGACCGAGGCTCGCCGGGTGCCCGCGCACCCACGTCTCCTCCACACCCCCACCCCCGACATCCTCCCACCTTCCCCCAACAAGAGGACTCTGGGAGAGGCCCCGGGATGGTCCTCTTGGCAGGAAACCCTGGACTGAAACTTTTTCAGGTGGAAGAAACCTGGAAGATCATGGGGGTTAACGGCATTCATTCATTTATTTGTTCACTAAATTACTATTCTCTGCCCTCCTTTGCGCCAAGCACTGGGGATGCAAGGGTCAAAGACACACAGCCACTATATTCCTGGAGCCTGCAATCTAGAATCTGGCAGGGAAACAAACCAAATAAGCCAACAAACATAATTATATACGCATTTATTTATATTTATATACACATATGCACACACACACATATGTACATACCTGTGTGTGATTACAAACTGTGCTCTGATAAAGGGATCGAGCAGAGGGGACAATGATAAGGAGGACAGAGGACTAATTTAGATGGGCCAGGGCCTCCTTAAGCAGGTGACCTGTAAACCACATGCCATTAAGGATAAGAAGAGACGACAAAGGTCAGAGGGTGTGATTCAACCAGGATTAGGCAACAACGGGTGGCAGAGACAGGAGAAAGACCTTGGTCTCCTGCCTTCCAAGCCCAGTGGGATTTCCACACCACTCCTCCCCCTGCTCCTGCCCCCTGCACTGCTGCCTTCCTGATGGGTTCCAGAAATTGTTGAGGTCAGTGGGAGGGAAGTGGATGCAAGGGCAGGCATGGTGACATCGACAAATTTGGCAAAACTTTCTGGCTCCAGCCCTAGGCCTGGCCCAGCTGGAGATGGGAAAGAAATGTTGCCAACAGTCAGGTGAGTTCTCTCTCCTGCTGGGAGGGGTTGGTGGGGGAAGCAGGTGAGGCAGTGCTCTTGTTTTCTCTCTCCTGCTGGGAGGGGTTGGTGGGGGAAGCAGGTGAGGCAGTGCTCTTGTTTTCTTCCCTGCAGCCTGTGCTTGGGCCCAAGAGGCTGGCTAAACTGACCCCCGAGTCACGCACTGTCTCCCTCTGATGGACAGCTGGATCTAAAGGCTGGGACCCCAGCATGGAGAGCATAGACGGATAGGCTCATTATGCACAATGAATTGGAGGCGTCATCAAGCCAAGAGGTGGGTTGATTTATCCCTAAACAGAACTGTAATTCCAACACATAATCCTGGTTTCATTCAGAAACCCCAGATGTGGACTTTCTCTTATATGGATACATCCTGAGGGCCAGAACCTATGGCCTGCTCCCTTGCTGTCTCCTTGCCCACAATTCAGCTCCTTCTTGGGGCCTGGCCAACCAAGGGTCTGAATAAACAAGTGTCAGATAGAATGGCATTAGGCTCCCACCTGTGATTAGCTCCCCACCTGTGAGTACTGGGCAAGACCAGCAGACTACCTTGCAGAAGTCCCTTCCAGGCCGGGGGACTTCATATGTCTCTAAGTCTGGGTCTGTACATGCAAAGTGAAGAATTATGAAGCTTCATCAAAAGTTATTGTGAACACACCTTTCTGCAGGTAAGGCATTATATTGGGAAATTAACACAGTCTCTGTCATCTGAAACAGGAAATGCAGGCTCAGGCCTGAGCCTGCTGAGAATACAGAATGATCCAAGCCTTCATCTCCAGCCACACACACACACTGACAAGATTAGATAATCATCCAAGATGCATTTTATGAAATACATGGAGCCAGGACAGGCTGGGGATAAGGAGCGAGGGTGGGTGTTTTAGAGGCCTCATGTGGGCTCAGGAAGTCCTCTTCTCCTCCCCTGGACTGTTCTGGAAGACTTCCAACATCTGCTCTGAATATGCTTTAAAGATTTTATTTTTTAAGTAATCTTTACACCCAATGCAGGGGGCGGGGCTTGAATTTACAACCCCAAGATCGAGAGTCTCTTGCTCCTCTCACTGAGCCAGCCAGGTGCCCCAAAATCTGCCTAGTGTCATCTCCGCTCCGTGAAAATCTTCTGTCCCAGCCAGACTGGTGCCTCAGTGTTCACCTCCTCCTGATCTTACATCTTATATCACCTACTTGTCTTTCCCTGAATCCATCATTTGTCATTCCCTGAATCCACACCCTTGAGATTTTGACATGCTGTGCCTTCTGCCTGGAGTGCCATTCATCCTCTGTTCCCCCAAAGACTCAGATCAGATGCACTCTCTTCAAGAAAGCTCTTCTTGAACCCTCCCACCCCAGCATCGGCTTACGCATGACGCCCCTTTTGCCAGCTCTAGGTCTTGTCCGTAAGTCTATCTTTCAATGCCTCATGTTCTGCATGTGTGTGTGTGTGTGTGTGTATTTGTTTACATGTCTATTTCAAGAGTCTGGAGTCTAGAAGACTTTACTCTCTTCCTGAAGAGTAGGGAGTATAATTTAATTGATTCATCTTTGAATCTCCAGTGTCTGGCGTGGTACCAGATGCATACTAAATACCAACAGATGTTCTTTGAAATGTCCCAACCCCAAAGCCCCTGCTTAGTGACGCCAAGCCTATCTCTTCCACCTTCTCAGATGCCATTCCTTGCCTGTCACCACGGACCAGGCACACTGCTCCTCAGATGGACCAGGCACACTGTTTCTCAGATGGACCAAGCTCGTTCCCACCCCAGGGCCTTTGCTCATGCTCCCTCTTGGAACGCTCTTCCCTCAGTTCTTTGAACAGGTAGCAGCTTCTCATCCATTGGGTCGGAGCTCAAAGGCCAGCCCCTCTGTGATGGGAATGGCCTGTATCCTGAGCTGACTGGTGATTACATGGTTTAGCCCAGGAGTCCCCCACGGGGGAACGCTGCCTCGCAGAAGACATGCGGCCAAGTCTGGAGACATTTCTGATGGTCACAAAAGGGAGGGGGAGGTGTGCTACTGACATCTGGTAAGTAGAGGCCAGGGGATACTGCGAAACATCCTGCACTGAGCAGGACGGCCCCACCACAAAGAATTTTCCAGCCCCAAATGTCAATAGTTCAGAGGTGGAGAAACCATGGCTTACGCAAATGGGAAAATTCACCAGACGGTGCCCTAAAAATGTGTGCACTTACCATTTGTAAGCTATCCATCCAATTAAAGAAAAAATGCGACCCTCTCTGAGAGGCCCTCGTTGACCCCTCCAGCCTGCTCACTTCCTTCATCACGCTTTCACACTGACATTATTCTATGATCTCATCTGTCCCCCTGCAGGAATATAAGCCCCGTGAAGTCAGGGAAGGGTCGGTCTGTGTTTGCACCACGGTATTCCCAGTGGGGTGCACAATGCCTGGCTCAAAGTAGGTGACAAGCATCTTGTGAGTGAGGGAGGGAATGAGAGAAACAAAGAATGAATGAATGATAATTTGGTTATTGCCGCTGAACCTGTGACCATCCAAAGACGAGCGTCCTGACCAAGTGGGCTGCGTCCCTGCAGGACGGATGTGCAGAAGCCATTCCCCACTCGGGAGGGTGGCTAGTGAACAGAGAGTTGGGACAAGCCTGGTGACTGCCCATGTTTCCTACTATTAGGGAAGGCTGCAGGAGAGCCAAATCTGAGGAAACCCTCTTTGCCCATGACCTCCTCCTCCCACCTTGAGCAACTTGGGGTACACTACCAAGGCTAAGGTTTGCCTCTGCGACTCTCCTGGGAGAGAACCCATTAATCACCTGGGTCAGACAATGGGCAGCATGTCATTCTGGCCTGTGTTGGGGGGTTTTAGAGTTCAACTCATGAAGAGCACGCCTCCCCACAGGTTCCTGGGGTTCTCAACTCTGCCCCTTGTCCACTTGCCATCTCGGTTTGCCTGTCCCTGGTGTCTGAATCCTGTCTTCCCAACTGGCCTGGGACTTTCCATTAGGATCGAGAGCCTGCCTTCGTCTTGCATCATAATTCAGGCTTGAGGCCTGGCGCTTGGCTGGTGGTCAGGAAATCAGGGGATTAATGGTGGTGATGGTGATGATGACGACGTTGGCAATGAGTGGTCATGAAGGAGCGGAGATGGTTGGCACTGTATGAATGTTAGAGAAAAGAGACATCTTGTTGGACGGGGGTGGGGAAGTGAGTTCAGTGTAGAGAAGACAGCTGGACACAGGAGTGGTGGCTAGGATTTTCTGTCCCTGCCTCAGCCCAGCCTCATATCTGCTGCCCCCACACCCATCCTGCCCTCCCACTGTAGACCTCCCACCAACGCGCTGTGCGGTGCATTCTGGAACCCCGGTTTGTGTGGAAACAAGTCCCACCCACCCCCACCTCCCATGTCCTCTGCCTCCTCACACCCTGCCCTGTCCCAACCGAATATGACCCCTATCTTCCATTTCTTTCCTCCCTCTGGCAGCCCTGCCTTCTGGAGGGGGAACCTACGGCCTCTGACATTTGTCGTGTGCAGTTCTGGGTCAGGATCCCTGTTCTTCCTGCCTCATGTGAAAACTCTCCAGCCCTCCTCATCGGCGCAGCCACTGACCTAGCCCAGACTCTGAAGAGCAGACACCTGTTCCTGGTCTCCCTCCCTGCTTCCTGCCATCAGGGAGTTCCAGCAAGTGTGGCCCATTGGTACTTTCAGCTCAGCTGTTCTCAAACTTCAGGGAATCTAAGGACCTGTCGGGGGAGATTGTGAAAATACAGAATCCTGGACCTCTCCCCAAAAGATTCCAACTCGGTAGGGCTGGCTAGGGCCTAGGAATCTGCATTTAGCACGGGTAACTCTGAACTCTGCCTTGGCCTCAGTTCTAACCTCACTTCCGAGGCCTTCAGTTCAATAGAACAGCCTCCTCACGTGGTCACAGCCTGGCTCCGCCTGGAACCTCTCGCCCTCTGAAAATCTCAAGTCCGGTGTCCTTCCCTTTGACCCCTCAGCCCCAGGTCCTGTACTCCTTTAACTCTAGCCCCTCAAACCGTGTGTTTGCTCCCAGCCCCTCCGCTTCTCCTGCCCACATTTCCTTCCCAGTGAGAACCTGGGTTCAGTCCCTTGAACCACTCACCAGCTGGGGAAGGAAGCGGAGGAATCACTCACCACCCCCCCCATCTTTGGCCTGCCAGTCTCCAGCCTGCCTGGACCAGTCTGACAGCCCATGGACTGCTCCACCCTCATGGACAGGACTGGAGACAAATGGCCATCCCCTGTGAATGAGGGTCTCTACCGTTCAGGCTTCACTGGGAGCCCCCGACACGAATGCTTGACACAGCTTTGACTTCGCTGGGATGCCTGCTCGTGACCCCCAGTTGCCATTGGAAACCTCAGGCCCACCTCCGGTTCTCTTGCTTCCAGCCAATATCCTTCTCAGATGAAGTAAGTTCTGTGTCTGCCCACCCCCCCTACAAATTTCGCTGCTTCCATACACAGTTTTAGAGGACATGCTATTAGCCTCCCTCCTACCTTCGAGGGCTGTTCCTCCCGACCACTGCTTTTCCTCAACCTATGAGCAGATGTGAGTATCTCATTGCCTTAAAAAAACTCCCTCGACTTTGGGTCCTTTTCTGGATTCTGTTCTGCCATTTATCATGACACAATTGAGCTTCCTGAAAGTTGGTCTCCATGGGTTTGGTAGATTGCATTTCAGTTCTCAGTTCTTCCCGCCCCCCAAGTTTTTAATTCTTCATCTCTCCCTGTGAACACATCCTTTGTCATGTGACTATGCACATTTCAATAAAGGTGAAATGTATTTATTTCCCCACACCATTGACATTGGGCTTGGTCTTGTGATTTGTTTCCGCCAGTGGAATGTTAGCAGACAATGATATGAGCAGAGGTCTTGAATATGTGATGGTGATTGAATCTGGTCTCTTTATGCCTTTTGCCAGGAGACCATCCCTCTGGCAGTTGCTGGTCTAAGGAGGATGGAAGCCCGCTCGACCCCACTCATAGCTTAGAAGCCAGCCTAGCAGAGCCCAGCCTGGATCAGCTGAAACTCCACCTACCCACGGATGCATGAGAGAGGAATGCTTGTTGTATGCTTCTCAGTTTTGGATTTGCTCGTTATGCAGCATGATTGCAATACTAGCTGGTGGAGCCAGAGGGAAGCAAAAAGGTTAGTTAGTAATAGTGCTGGAAACATGATGCTTGGAGCTACTTGGAGAAGAGCAATTTAGATCTGTGCGTGGCAGAGTGCAGCAAAATGAACTGAGTGAATGAAAGTGTTAGGGACATAAAATTAAACCATACAAAATTAGAGGAAATGTTAATGCATGTTCAACATCTGGACAGTGGAAGACTTTCTATGGCAAAAAGCAATTGAAGAGTTTTTCTAATTTTTTTTTTTAGTAGGCATCTATTACTCTTAGACGAAAAGCAACTGAAGATCTAACAAGGGAAAGAATTACCCTTTTAAGTACTTAAAAAAAATTTAAGCCTTTCATATATTAAAAGAAAAACCATGGGACGCCTGGGTGGCTCAGTGGGTTAAGCGTCTGCCTTCAGCTCAGGTCATGATTCCAGGGCCCTGGGATCCAGCCCCACACATGGGCTCCCTGCTCCAAGGGGAGCCTGCTTCTCCCTCTGCCTGCTGTTCCCTCTGTTTGTGCTCATGCTCATGCTCTCTCTCTCTCTCTCTCTCTCTGACAAAATCTTTAAAAAAAAAAAGAAAAGAAAAACCATGCACGCACAAAAGAAAAAGCCCAAAACAAAAAAACATGGAAAATATTTGCCTCAAATTTGTCACAGAGTTAAGCTACCTATTAAATAATAAAGACCTTTATAATATAAAGACCTTAATAAATAAGAGAACACTAAGAGCCCAATTAACAAAGGGTACATGAAAAAATGTTAAACGCTTAACATCTAAGAGTTAAATTAAATTTCTTAAATTAAAGACATCTCGGGGCACCTGGGTGGCTCAGTTGGTTAAGCAGCTGCCTTTGGCTCAGGTCATGATCCCAGAGTCCCGGAATTGGAATCGAGCCCCAAACCGGGGCTCCCTGCTCCATGGGGAGCCTGCTTCTCGTCTGCCTGCCCCTCACCCCTGCTTGTGCACAGACGTGCGCATGCTCTCTCTCTCTCTCTGTGTCAAATAAATAAAATCTTAAAAAAAAAATCTAGAAAATGTAAGCTACTCTTTCTCGTCACTCCCTCTCAAATAAATAAATCTTAAAAGTAATTTTAAAAAAGGGGAGGTTCCTGGGTGACTCAGTCGTTTAAGAGTCTGCTTTCAGCTCAGGTCATGCTCCTAAGGTCCTAGGACGGAGCCCCTCATCAGGGTCCCTGCTCAGTGGCGAGCTTGCTTCATCTTCTGCCCCTCCCCCATGCTTGTGCACATGCTCTGTTTGTCTGAAATAAATAAATAAAATATTTTTTTAATAGAGAAGATTAAAACTAATAAAATCTGGGGGCATGGGACTTTTGATTTTGGCTCAGGTCATGATCTCAGGGTCATGAGATCAAGTCCCACCTCAGGCTTGCGCTGAGCATGGAGCTTGCTTGGGATTCTCTCACTCTCTCTCTCTGCCCCTTCTCCACAACAAAACAAAACAAACTAATAAAATCTGAACGTTGGAAAGACTGTGGAAGATGGGTATTCATACACCACTTGCGGTGATATCCTGAGATCGAGAGTTGGATGCTTACCCAACTGAATCATCCAGGTGCCCCTAGATTTTTTTTTTTTAATTAATACAGCAGTGGGGTGCCTAGTTGGCTCAGTCACAGGGCTCTCTGGATCTCAGGGTCAAGAGTTGAAGCCCCACATTGGGCGTGGAGCCCACTTAAAACAAAACAAAACACGGGCAGGCAAAGCAACACAGGTGTGGCTGATCCTGCCTGTTGATTAATGCCCATTCGCCACTCCCCCCCTTTTCCCTTGTTAACCTGTATTTTGCCAGCTCTGCTATGAATTGCCATAGCTTTTTAAAAAAATTTTATTTATTTATTTGACAGACAGAGATCACAAGTAGACAGAGAGGCAGACAGAGAGAGAGGAGGAAGCAGGTTCCCTGCTGAGCAGAGAGCCCGATGTGGGCTCCATCCCAGAACCCTGGGATCTTGACCTGAAGTGAAGGCAGAGGCTTTAACCCACTGAGCTGCCCGGCACCCCGAATTGCCATAGCCTCTGAATAAGCCCCTCCCCAGCTCTGGTGGGTGCATCTTGACTAGTCCAAGCCAATTGGTACATTCTTTGCCCTGCCACATAATTGGTTAGACCCAGGAATGGGATGAAATTCCTGCCATTAGATAATAATAACAACAAGTATTTATATAGCACAAATCATATGGCAGGCACTGCTCTAAGTGCTTTATGCAGAAAAACTCTCAGCTCCCCACAATAGCCCTGTAGGTCAAATAGTTATAATTCCCATTGCACAGATTAAAACATTGAGGCACTCAGAGATCAATTGCTCCATGACGCATAGCTGTGAGGTGGGGTAGGAAATAGGCTGCAGACCTTCTAGGAAGGTTTTCCTAGTTGTTGAAGAGGAATACAATAGCACTGTGCTCTTTTCTTGTCCAGGATGCTGTCATCTGCCTGTGATGCCTGGAACTGCAGCAGCCACTTTAGGATTAGGAGGATACTGTAACTGCTGGAGATGGCAGAGCAAAAGTGAGGATGGAACCAATGTCCTTGAAGACATAACCAAGTCCCTGAATTAACCAGTCCAGATTACCTTGCCCCTGGACTTCTCATTACATGAAATAAAAATAGTCCTTATTGTTTAAGCCACATTTAGTCGTTTCATTCTCTTTTGATATCTGCAGCCGAAAACATTCAAGCTAATGCTGTGGGTGTCCATTTTAACATAAAGTGGGAGGAAAACAGGATACAAGCATGGATAAATTTTGTACCGTCGGTAAGATTGCTGTAAACAAAATGCACAGAAGGAAATCTAAGATGCTACCAGTGATGATTGTTGACTGATGAACTTATGGGATATCATTTGTTGTCTTTTTCTTTCTTTTTTTTTTTTTTAAGATTTTATTTATTTATTTCAGACAGAGAGAGAGAGAACATGAGCATGGGAAGAGGGACAGAGGGAGAGGAAGGCCGAGAAGCAGACTCTCTTCTGAGCAGGGAGCCCGATGTGGGGCTTGATCCCAGAACCCAGATCTCCAGATCATGACCTGGGCCAAAGATAGATATTTAGCAACTGAGCCGCCCAGGTGCCCCTTGTTTTCTTTTTCTTATATTTTAAAAATATTTTCTGTCTTACTACAATGAGAAGGTATCACTATTTTAATAAAAAAATTATTTTAGAGGGGTGCCTGGCTGGCTCAGTCAGTAGAGCATGTGACTCTTGATCTCAGGGTCATGAGTTTGAGCCCCATATTGGGGGTAGAGTTTACTTTAAAAAAAAAAATATATATGTATATATATAATTTTATTAATATATATAATTAAGGTATATATAATTTTATTAAAACAAAGAAAGCAGTCCTCCTTCCTGCCTTTACTTTTCACTTTGCACTGATCTTAGGCCACTCAACTGAGCTTCTGCTCCTATCATTCCATCCTAATTCGGCTCTGAACCCCTTGGGGCACCTGGCCAACTCAGTCCAGACAGCGTGTGACCCTTGATCTCGGGGTTGTATGCTGGGGCCCCACATTGGGCATAGAGAATACTTAAAAATAAAAAAAAATTAAAAAAAATTAATAAACAAAACCCTTTGTCACTATTCATTCCTGGTCACCTAACCTCTGGGCAGAGCCTTCTTTTTGCTCCACCTTCCCTATCGCAGCCTCTTCTGACTGTCCTCCCACAGGCAGCCCCTTCTGCTGCCGTCGTTCCTGTTCCCCAGAGCTCATGACTTGGCCCTTTACTTCCAGAGTCATATTCACTGCTTCCCCTGCCTCCGTTTGACATAGAAACCATTGCTCGCAGAGAACGTCCACTCCGATGTCCCTCTCGAGTTCCAAACTGAAATGCCCATCCTCTTTCTCATCATTTCCAGGTGTGGCTGGGCAGGCGTAGGGGATCCCCAATCCCTTGCTTGGCAGAAGGGACTGAGGACCCGCACGGAGCTTTTCTGACCACTAACCTTGATTACCCAAGTAAAGCTCGCAGAGTGGGATACTTTCCAGATACTCATTCACTGGTGTTACTGAATCTTTTGTCTTTCTTGCAACATTGACGCCTGGTCCTTATGGGCGCGCCAATACACATTTTAGGAATGGGTGCAGAGGGGGTGATCCTTCTCCTCCATTTCCCACTGCCACCACCCCAATTTGGGCCGGGGTCCTAGCACCCGGCCCACCGCAGACACCTCTGGCCCCCACCCAACTTACAAAGGCTATCAGACAAAGCCTTTGGGAGCCCGACTCTCAATCAGGTCTGCCCCCTCCCCACTTAAAGCCAGTGCCTGCACCATTAAATTCACATTGCTTGATTTAGCAATATGGCTTCAACCCAGTTTTCCAGCATTTTATGCTCCCACCGCTCCCTTCCATGTGCCCCACATCCCTTCAGTAGGTCTGCCCTGGTCACTGTCCTGGATTTTTTGTCCCCTACATCTGCCACGCCAGGTCTGGAGAAATCCCCCAGGGACTCTTCTCTGGGTACTTTCTGCCCCCACATGGTCAAGGTGATCTAATACATTCCTGAAGTGGCTGTGACTAATTAAGGCTGATTCTCAGTCTGGGGAGTTCTGCAGGCTCTCCCAGGGTTAGGGAGGAGAATGAGGTCAGTCCCCAGGGAGACTGAGATGGCTTACCTTGGAGCACAGCTCCTTTAAAGCTAAAAGTGAATTCAATCTCCCCTCCGAAGCCCCTTCTGATCACATTTTATGCCTGGTCACTACTCTATCCCCAGACTCTGGAAAAACACCTGCCACATTGTTGTAAACAATGAAATGAGTGGTTTGGAAAGTAACCCTCATGATTTTCTACCTTGAACAGTGGTGGAATCCAACGGGGGAGTCACTGTACCTTGTTCCCAGTACCGCAGCCTCCCCAGTGTCCCCCTCATCCCAGAGCCCATCACCGCACCGGACCCCGTGCAGAGTGGCAAATGCTCACTCGGTGGCCAGGGAAAGAAAAACAGACTGAGCGCGGAAGGTCATCTGCTGTGCACGGGGCCTGAGCCACACACTTGCATGTGTTCCTTCGCTGTCCTAGCCACTGTGTGAGGCAGGTGACAGTGTCCTCATGTTAGAGATGAACACACAGAGGCTCAGGTGGGCTAAGTAATGCACCCCATCACACTGCTAGTAAGGGACAGAGCCAGAATTTGGTCCCAGTTTTATCTGATCCCAATGTCCAGGCTCCTGCCACTGATGCTGTGTTGCCAGCGGGGTGGGGGGTGGTGGCGAGAAGGCAGTTGAGGCTGAGTCGGCCAGGAAATGGAGGATCCACTCAAACTGAGGACTGGAGGGGAGCATTATGAACTGACTACAAGGTGATGGGCAGGGTACAGGGAGCCCAAGGGATAGTGGCCGTTCC
This sequence comes from Martes martes, assembly GCF_963455335.1. Taxonomy (NCBI): domain Eukaryota; kingdom Metazoa; phylum Chordata; class Mammalia; order Carnivora; family Mustelidae; genus Martes; species Martes martes. Next base: position 168,188,266 of record NC_137890.1, read on the forward strand.
CCAGGACCATGACAGTGGGGCCCTGGACCACCTCTAGGAGGCTTGACGGGTGACGGCACAGAGCAGGTGTAGAACTTGAAGGGACAGAGGTGAGTGGACAGGACCACCTGGTCTTTGGCTGAAGGATGGGCCTGTCCATGGAGACCTTTCAGGAAGGAGAAGGAGGACAAATACCCTGAGTTCAGTCTCCTTGACTCCCCTCCTCCACTGGCCAAACCCAACTGAAGCTGGAGGACAAAGGGCCCACTGATGTGTCCAACCAAGCCAGCTCTGAGCACATGAAGGGCAGAGATAGTTGTGGGGGCACTTAAAAGATAGCCAGCCAAAGGAGGCCAAAGAAGATATGTAGTTTGGGGTGGCTGTGGGGGGTGGAAGTCCGCCATCTTCCCTCCGATGCTGAGATAGCTCCTAACTGGCCACCCTGCCCTCATGCTCCCATCCCAGCCCACTGTCCACTCAGAGCCAGGGCATCTTCTTAAAGCGAAAACCAAATCAGGTCTCTCCTCTGCTCAGAAACCATTCAGTGGCTTCCCTTTGAAGTAAAATTCAAAATCTGTCACAAGTCCCAAGAGGTCCTGCAGGTTTGGCCCCCACCCAGCTTCCCAGTCTCCTCTCAGGCTGCGCCCCGGGGCTCACCTCACCTCCGAGTTCCCCAGCACTCCAGACACTTTTGGCCTTGGGGCAGCCTCTGCTGCCTCCACACAGCTTGCTCCTTCAGTGGAGAACGATCGCAGCAAGCCCGCCACTGCCACACACACACATACACACACACACATACACACATACACAGCCCATACATCACACACGATACACAGACACACATACCACACACCATCCACGCACACATCCACAGCACATACCACATGCCATACACATCCATATCCACACACACACACATGCACACACATACACACACACACCTCACACACCATCCACATACATACACACCATACACATACACATATGCACCACATACAGCCACATCTGCACACACATACCACATACCATCCACATACACATATACCCACCACACACTTTACACGCACACACACACACATGAACACCACACACACCCATACACACACAAACACCACACACATCCACACACACACAAATATCACACACATCCACACACGCCCCACACATCTCTGCACATACACACGTGCACACACACACACACACACACACACACACACAGAGCTCGTCTGACTCGGGCTACTCTTCAATACCGTCCTCTCAGGGCAGCCGCCGTGATCTCTCCAAGCTCAGTGCAGTCCCATGCATTGCTCTGTTAGGACCCCACGTCCATTTTCCTTCAGAGCAGGTATTACTGTTTCTAATGATGTATGCCTCTCCCAGGGGGCAGGAGCTGTGTTTATGCTTTTCCCTCCTGTCTGTGCCTTGTGGGAGAGCTTAGCACACCATTGGCCCCGCAGCCCTCCAGCAACCCTTGCTGAGTCGGTATGAAAGCACTGGGCGTGAGGCCTGGCTCCATGCCTCCTAGCCCTGAGCCCGGGTATGCCGTTCTGCTGCTCTGAGCTCAGCTCCCTTTCAAATTAACTTCAGAGGATTTACAACAGCTAAATCAAAGAGGAGACCTCATCAGGAGCTCTCCTAGTCCCATTTCCTACAACACTGGTCAGCATGTGGGTTTGGTTTCTTTATCTGTAGGTATGGGAAATTCAGGCAATTTTCAAACTTTTTTGACCATGACTCACAATAAGAACATTTTACATCAGGACTCATACACAGGGTGCCTGGGGGGCTCAGCTGGTGATGTATCCCACCCTTGATTTTAGCTCAGGTCATGATCTCATGGTTGTGGGATGGAGCCCGGTGCCTGCTCCACACTCAGCAGGGAGGCTGCTTTGGACTCTCTCCCTCTCCCTGTGCCCCTCCCTTCACTTGTGCATGCTCTCTCTCTCTCTCTCTCTCTAAAATAAATAAACCTAAAAAAAGACTCATACACAATGTTACACATAACAATAATAGAGCTTATGTTCGTATTTTTTTCTGGTTTCTTTTTTTAATGTCAGTATGACTCAATTGAATTCGCTAATGGGTCATGAGAAGCAATAAAAACCCTGCCCCAAATGACCTTCCACCTGTGCAGAAAATTGTTAGCGGTCTCCTTTTTCTTTGCCAAGAGATGATAGCCAGCTCCTGCCCCCTAGTGGTCATGTTTGGGGACGAAGCGTGTGTTCCTAGACATCAATTTTTGACTTGGGGATAAATTTATTTCGATAAAAAGTACTGAATTCAGGTCCTAGGCCAGGCATCTAGGGAGAAGTCGGGGGGGGGGGCTGAGATGAATTACAGCATAGACCTTGACCTCCAGATTCTACCCCCAGTTGATGACCAGCATAACTGCTATACGTCCGTGCTGTCCAATACTGTAGCCACCAGCCACATGTGGCCAGGGAGTACTTGAATTGTGGCTAGTGCAACGGAGAAACTGAATTTTAATTTTATCTTATTTCAATTCATTTAAAGTTAAATATAAAAATTAATACTGATTTCTGTTCCTCAAATATGTTCAGAACAACCTGGGTATGTGAATTGACATTGTCAACTGTACATTTTTTATAAAATCTAGATAAAGAGTCAGTGTTTCTGATGAAAATGTAACATCCAAATCGAGGTGTGCTGTAAGTGTAAACTACGCACCAGATGTTGAAGTCCTAGCATGAAAAGAAATCCTGTCAAGAATCGTTTATATTTGGTTAAATGTTGAAATGGCGCTTTTAGACAAATGTTGGGTTAAAGAAATAAATTATTAAATTTCATCGTACCTGTTTATTTTATTTATTTTATTTTTCTAAAGATTTTATTTATTTATTTGAGAGAGAGAGTGAGCAAGAGAGAGAGAACACAAGTGGGGTGAGGGGCAGAGGGAGAAGCAGACTCCCCACTGAGCAGGGAGTCCAATGCAGGGCTTGATTTTGGGACTCCAAGATCATGACCCGAGCTGAAGGCAGACGCTAAACTGACTGAGCCACCCAGATGCCCCATTTTTACTTTTTAAATGGGCCTCCTCGAAAATTTTAAATTACTTATGCTGCTTAAGTCATATTTCTATCAGACAGCACTTGCAAGGCTGGAGTTCCTTCTGACATCCCTCCTACCCGCCACCTGTGTATCTTGCATCCTTGATGGAGATGAGGGAGGATGCTAGACTCCTCAGTCAGACTGGGTGGGGACGGGGGATTAGGAGTTAAGCATTGGTCAAATTAAGCTTGAGAAGCTTCTGACCTCACAAGGAAGAGAGAAAGCCACCAGGCAGCAGCATCACCTGGAGCTCATTAACAATGCAGATTCTCAGGCCCCACCTCAGGAAGCAGGATCTGCATTTAGGTAAGATTCCCACATCGTTTGTTTGCACACTGAAGTTTGAGAGAGCTTGGTGGAGATCCAGATGCCAGTTCTCTGACAGCTTTAGTTTGCTCAGTGACACGGCGAAGCAAGGTTAAGCCTGAGAGTGAGGCTGTGGAGGAGTTGGGAGCTTTGAAGAAATTGGTGGGGAAGTGTGGAGTAATTATCTATGGCGGGAACGTCAGGATGAATGCCGAGAAAAACCCAAGTCTTGATGAACTCAGTGAGATCTGTCAGCACCTTGCATGCTTTCCTTCTCCCTTTCAGCTGGGTGTTGCGCTGAGCTCTACCAGGCTGGGGGGGGGGGTGGGGGGGGGAAGGAAAAGGGGTATGGGGATTCCCATGGGGGATGAGAGTTCGAGGCCGGTTAAGGAGGGAAGTGAAATGGGGAGGCACAGGGCAAAGGAGATAAGACCCAGAAGCTGTCAGTCCTGGTGTGGTCACAGAGTTGTCGCAGTTGGGGTTGTTGAGCTGGGCAGACAGATAGGGATCAGAGTGTGGGCGCCTGACATTGAGATTAAGGAGGGGATGCAGTTACCGGCAATGAGAGGTCCTAGGGCAGCTATTATCTTGGGCTGGAATAAGAGAAGAGGAAATGGCTGTTGGCTTTGTGGAGTGTGGAGCTGTTTAGACAAATGCAGGTAAAACGCGGGAAGGCCTTTTTGTGCAGGAGAGGTATGCAGAGCTGGGAATTCCCCCAGCAGGTCAGGGTGACCGAGGAGGCCAAGGTCCACGGGCGCCAGTGGGCAGGGTGGGAGGGCGCACCTTAGCCACCGCAAACTCATCTCTTCTGGTCCTGCTGAGCCTTCCAAATGCAACCACACTGCCGGCAGATCAGAGGAGATCAGAGGTGTGAACTCATCACTGAGTCACTGGGCTTCTCTCTCACAGCCAACCATAACAATGGACAATTTTTGCTAGGCCCCAAGCACTTGGAGACTGCTATTTTTAAACCTCACACCCTGCATTATTACCTCCCTTTCTACAGAGAAGGACACAAGGCTCCGAGAGGTTAAGTAATACACCTGGCCCTGGCGTCATGCAGCCACTAACACGATTTGAAAAGAGCCTGGGTCTGTCCAGCACCAAAGCCGGTGGAGAATCGGATTCAGCAGGGGGCGTTTCTTTCAACCTCCCCTGAAGATTCTGATTCACATTTCTGATTCTAGAAAGAGGTATGCCCCGAGGAATGGACATGTTTTCACAAGCCTTTCGGTGATTCTGATGGTCAGGGAGGACTGGAAAGCATGGCCCCGTACCCTGGCCACGTCACGAGGTGACACCTCCAGGAAAGGGGGAGCTCTCTCACCTAACCTGTTCCCAGTTCCACTACACTGGCAAGATCACTAACAACAGACCCACGTGCAAGCCTTTTTTAGTACTTTTCACGTAGATTACTTCATCTGAGGCTTCAAAAGTGTAGGAGGAAGGAAAGAATGGTATGATTAGACTCATTTATAAGTAAAGATGGGGCCCCAGACCTCACAGCCACTCAAGGACAAAGGTAGTACAAAACTCTTGTTGCTGGGACGTTCAAATCCACTATTCTTTTTTTTTTTAAAGATTTTATTTATTTATTTGACAGGCAGAGATCACAAGTAGGCAGAGAGGCTCACAAGTAGGCAGAGAGAGAGGGGAAGGGAAGCAGGCTCCCCGCTGAGCAGAGAGCCCAATGCGGGGCTCGATCCCAGGACCCTGGGATCATGACCTGAGCCGAAGGCAGAGGCTTTAACCCACTGAGCCACCCAGGCGCCCCTCCACTATTCTTTCTACTCCTGATTTCTTTATGAAAGTGCTCACTGATGTTTATAGGTAATAAGACTAATTTTCGGGGCACGAACTCTAATGCCCTCCCCCACCCCGGCTTGGTGCAACAGAGTCCCTTTAACTCAACAGATGGTGGGACAGGGCTGTCTGAGGCTGGGGATGAATGACTTTGTCCTTACCCTCCAGTGGCGAGAAAGAGGCATATTTACCCCCATATTTACCTCTGAAAAACAAAAGGGGGCTTTTTGGATAAAGTGAGTGATAAATGAAAAGATCTTTCTCGGGGGAAGTAAGCAGAAGCTCGAAGTGACCAGGAACCGAGCAGGAGAAATCTGTAGGACAGATTACTGGAGCCCTGGGGCTGGCTGCAGAGAAAGCTGAGTTCCTGGCCCACTCCCTCCTGGTTCCCCCCCGGGGCTCCAGGGAAACCACCCCAGGGGCCTACTCCTGTCAACCTTCCCTCTCCAATCACTAAGCTCTGGCTGCCCCAACCCTAAAACAACTATCAGCCTGATTCCTTTCGTTCCTTCTACTCTGTCTCCTGCTGCCTCTGATTTGACTGAATTTGACTCAACTCTCCTCCTGGGGCAGGGTTGCCAGAAGAATACCAAACACCCAGTTAAATGTGCATTTCAGATAAGCAATGAACACTGTTTAGTGTGTTCCCAAATATTATATGGGACAATGACACATACTTAGGCAAAAAAATTATTTGTTGTTTGTCTGAAGTTCAAATATAACTGGTCATTCTGCGTCTTTATTTGTCAAAGCCGGTACCCTCACTCCAAGGGCACTATCATGACTCCCACCCCCTTCCCAACTTTCTTCTAGATGGCTGTTGAGAGTCACAGGCCTCCCATTGTCCTGGAGGTGAAATCTCAGTTCTGACCCCCTGCCTCCTTGCTCAGTCCCATCTTTTTTTTTTTTTAAGTAGACTCCATGCCAACATGGGGCTTAAACTCGTGACCCTGAGATCAAGACCTGAGCTGAGATCAAGAGTCCTGTGCTTAACTGACTGAGCCACCCAGGTGGCCCCCCTGGCCCATTTCTTATCACTCCCGCCCCACTCCACCTGCTTAACCCGAGACTGCTGGGATGTAGGGGTCCTAAACCGCCTGCTTAAGATGCTGTTCCCAAGTGAAACTTTCCTCATCCCAGCACTTGCCAAACTGTCAAAATTGAAACGATATACTCTTTTACAATCTTCCCGAGAGACTGTGAGTTTCTTGAGGACGGGGCTGGGCTGCGTCCTTCAGTTTGTCATCTCCAGAACCAGAAATTCCTGTCTGCTTGACGGACAGCAGGGGCTCAGTTAGTAATCTGCTAAGAGTCTTATAAATAAGGCCTTTATCCCTTTTATCCAGGGATAAAAGGGGGTCAAGAGAAGGAGACATCATTTGCTGAATGCCCATGGCGTGCCCTGGGCCAGGTGCTCCCTTTTGGATTCTTTTAGGATCATAATCTTGATTCCGTGATCCGAAAATGGGCTCAGAGGAAAGCATGCTGTGAGGCTGGTGTGGAGTTTTGTCAGTGTGTGTCTCCACATTCCGCTTTCCCACGAGGCGGATGTGAATGCTGGCTGGAAAACGAATCTCCTTGGAGACTGCCCTGGCAGTTCCAGAAAGTGGAGGGCGCCTTCTGCAGTCAAATGCTCTATCCCTGAGCTATACCCCCTGGAGGGCGCCTTCTGGAGAGGAGGCCTAAGTGTAGAGGACACGAATAGGTGTCCAGACGTCTGGGGCTTTGCCTTTCACCCAGGGCTCTATCCTACTCTCAGGGTAGAGTAGTGTGACCTTCTTGCTTGCAAGGTCACATGTTGGGAGGGGACTTCCTAAAATGAAGTCTGTGGTTTCTAAGATCTGAATTCACACTGAGAGCTGGGGTGGCTCGGGGAGGGGGGTTAGCCTGCCAAAATGTCCACCAGTCCCCCTAAGTAACTCCTACTTAAATTATATCTATACGAATAAACACAGGAACCTTCAAATAGGCAATCTGAAAAAACATTTCTATTTTAATTGGTTTGAAATATACAATCTGAGTGGTAATCCTGCTTACTACGTTTACTCGTAGGCACATGGCTTTCACTCATGGGCTCGCAGGTTAAATCCTTCCCAAGTCTTGGTCTGTGACAAAGCTAGACCGGCCACCAGAGAGAATCATGGAAGGATAAGTGCTTAGAGATGGCTCTGGAATCAGGAGGGGTTCTAGCTGCATTTTGTCAAGTCTTAGGGTCCCACTGCTGCCATTCAAGAAGTTCGCGCCCTAGAGGCTGGGAAAGACATCCAGCAGTAGTGTTGATTTGTGGCTATTAGCACTAGATAAGCGCCTGAAATAAAGCTGTTCAACGACCAGCAGCTTTGGCGTAATGGAAAAAAACATGGACTTTGCAACTATACACACTCAGGCGATGTTTCAAAAATTCCCAGAACCCGTTTCCTGGTCTGCAAAATAGCACTTGGAGGGCATCCTTGCAATAGGGGCTGGGAGGACTGAGATGACTGAGATGACAGGGCCACTAGTAACCTACATCCCAAGTCAGGATTTCTGAGTCTAAAACACCCGCTTTCCAGGTTGAAGTAACTTCAAGCAGGAAATGTCCTAGTTCCCAGAGACAGAGAGATTCCAAGTTCCTTCTTTATGTCTGGACATCTGACGTTTTAAACCTGTGAAGTGCGTTCGGTTTTAAAAGAAGAGAATTGTCAAGGATGTTCAGCACAGATTTGTGTCTGATAATGAGAAATGGGAAACAATTTAAGTGTCTTCCGATAGGAAATTGATTTAATAAATCAGCATAGCTATGTGATAGAATACTTTGCGGCATTAAAATGACGCTTTTGAAGAATTATCTAGTGACAAGAAAAATGTTCATGATAAAATGTTAAGTAAAATAAAAGCAATGGATAAAACATCATACAATGCGCCCCACTCTGGAAAGACAAGTAAAATACACGCACTTTCCGCAGGAAGTCGGGAGGCGTGTAGCGAACAGATTTTCCTCCTGTATGTTTGTGTTTTCTAAGTTTCCATCAATGATCACGTATTGCCTTTATATCCGAGAATCCTAGACGGTCGTCCGGGCCTTGGGGGGCGCGCGCGGAGCCGCCCGACGCGGGCGGGACCCCGGGCGGCCCCCAGCGCCCCCTGGCGGCATCCCGAGGCCCCGCCCCACGGGGGGCCGACGCGACGGGGCGGGGCGCGGAGCCCCAGCCCAGCCCAGGCCCGCCTAGCCCAGGGCCGGCCCGCGCGCTTCGTGCCGGACTAGCTGCGCTTGGAGGGAGGCCGGGAGTGAGGCCGGGACCGCACCGTCGGAGCGGCCAGGCAAGTCAGGGGGCCGGGGCCCGCGGGAGTGGGAGACCGCGGGCCGGCGGGGACGGGGCGGGGGCTGGGGTGACGCCCCGAACTTTCTCCGAGTGCTCGGCCCGGGGAGGCGGCGCCGGATGACAATCTGTGGCCCTCGCCCGTGGAGTTTCGCTTTCCCTCGGCGTCCGGGCGGCCGAGGGGCGCCTGTTTCGCGTTGGGAGCGGAGCAGTGGGTTGTGAGCCCGGGCGAGCGGGCTAGGGTCTGAGGGTGTCACGTCTCCCTCCTAATGGCGCGTGTGTCGCAGGGTGTGTCCACCATACGAGCCCCCAGAGTGGCCTGCAGCGCGCGGGAGGAGGGCTGTCAGGGCCCTGGGCCGGCGGTAGGGGGAGGGGAGCGGCCGGGAGGCTGGTGCCAGCCTAGGCGTAGCCAGGTGAATTGAGTATGGGAATGGGGGGAGGGGGCCTGGCTTTTGGGGTGGGAGCAGCCAGTGGCCCACTGTCCTTAGCGTGGAGAAGTGGCCAACCCTGTCACCGTGACTTTGCCTCGGCCCGCCTGCTTCCAGCCACTGTCCCTAGGCTGGGTTGAGAAAGCAACAAGGAAGTGCTGTCTGCCTCGTGCCCTCTCTGGGTCAGCATAAAAACCCAACAGGAACCTGGGAAAGGGGAAAACAAGTGGAGCCGGACAGGGAGCCAGGAGACGGTGGGAGGGCAAGCTGGGGAAGGCTGTTGGGAGGCTTGGCCCTGATCCGGGGGCCCTGCGTCAGCTCTTGTCCTTCTGTGGGGGGGGGTGTCTCCATCCCCTCTCACCCCACTGTGGCCTGGATGTGGTATCCGGGGGGTGACGTTCTACCCGATGCCAACTTAGGATGTGAGATAAGTGGAGGAAGGCCTGGGAACTAGGGTCAGAGCCAGATGTCAGGGCAGGTCCCTCGGGTATCCAGTTCTCTGGGGCTCTGAAATATTCATCTCACTGGTGAGCTTTGGTTTCAAAGCTGGTGCCTTTGGCCTGGCCAGTGGTGGCAGCGGGAGCCAGGTGCTGCCTTGGGTCTGCTTTGTCTGGGGCAAAGTGGCAGCCATACTTTCTCTTCACCTGGTTGCTGTCCCTGGCCCTCTAGGCTGGGGACCCAAACAGAGCCAGTTTGTAACTTAAGAACAAGTGGTGGGACCACACAGTGTCGAGGGCACTGACTTCCTCTGTCTTCTGGTGCCATGACCTCAGGCCCTCACTTGTAAAAATGGGCACGTCAGAGAGGTAATGATGGGGTACACTGAAAGTGTGGGGAGTGTGTCATATCAGGAGCTGGGGTAACAGCCGCTTCAACTACGACACCTCCCATGGGTACGGGAGCCTTGGCTGGAAGCTGTCCTCCTCAGAGCACATCCACCCCCCAAACTTCTCACCCTGGCTCCTTCAGAAAGAGCAGAAGCCCCAGAGAAGAAACACACGCTCGTGTTTTCACAGGGCTGGAGTGGGAGGGCCAGAGCGGGCACGCTCAGACAGCTTTCTGGGAAGGAGGCCTCTGCTGACAATATGGTTAACACCGATGTGGGCCTTCTTGAATATTCCGTTGGGAATGCCGTGGAGGGGATGGCCTTGACCGGATCCTCCAACCCTAAAAGTCTGGGCTTCTAGACCAAAACCTGGGTGTTATTTGGAAGTAGAGATGTTTGGAAGTCCACAGGCCACAGTCCCGGCTGCGGAGAGTCCTCAGTACACTGGTCAGGGAGGAAGACGGATGAGTCTTTGTATTTAATGAATGGTATTTTTCCCATTCCATAAGGGTGATGTTAGGGGACGCCAGTCTCCTAGTTCTGTGCTGGTTGAAGATGTCGCCCAGCCCTTGGCAGTAAAGGCCACTGTGGAGAGGACAGCAGCCGTCTTGTGGGGCGGGTGGTCGGGGGGGAGAGGAAGAGTGATGCGGAGTGAGGGGACACGCCTGTACTTCACGTGACTGCTCCGAGGGCTGGCTAGGAGGACAGGGGCTTTAAGATACGAGGGGTTAGGAAAGGAATCATTCTCAGGGTTGGGTCTCTGTAAAACAAAGGTGGACTGGTCAGGATCCCACGGGATATTAATTAAGTGTGCCCTGATTAAAACTGTTTCAGGCTCAAGGAAGTCTCGGGGGAAGCTGGGTTCAACAAAGCCAAACAGCTCTTGCCCCCTGCAGGACTGCAGAGGCTGGATATGCCGTTGTGCCTTGGGAATTTCCGAAAGGGGTACTGATTGTTTTTCAGACTTCTCTGTTTCAGAGCTCATCCAGTAACATCTCTGGGGTGCTGTTCTTTAGAACAGTCCGGGAAATGCCTGGTTGGATGAGTTTAGCTCTCAGCTCCAGGGTTCTGGGTAACTGGTCCCTCCCTCCCCGCTGCCCCATGGGAGCTGGTGTGGGGGGTGGGGAAAGGAGGCCAATGGAGGTCACTTGCCTGGTGGCAGGGTTAGAACTGGAGCCCAGGTCTCTTGATCTCCCTCCTGCCTGGTCGTCTTTCTTGTCTACACTGTTAGACTGTTTCTCTGCCGGCTGTTAAGTGAGAGCCCTGGAAATGCTGGCGGCAGGTTCCAGAGGGCAATATGGGGACAGTTTGGGAGGGAGGATGTTAGGGCCACTCCCATCCCTGGAACATGCCATATGTCTCTGCCTCTGTAGCCGTTCTAGATGGGGAGTAAGCCCAGGTGTAGATTCTTTACGAAGCAGGGCGGTCTGCCCTGACCCGCTGTGCTCTGTCGGGCTGCTCCTTCAGAAGCAGAGGCTGTTGGAGTTGGAATAGACTTGATCTTTTGGCTTAGTGTACCTGTTTTATGGTGGGGAAGAGAGAGCCCAGGGATGGGGAGTGGCCCACCCGGACTCACAGCGGTGTTAGGAGCCAGACAAGAACTCTGCTCCCTGCGTTCTAACCCTGGGCTCTGGCATGGACTGACTCTCTCCAAGGGAAAGGTCCTCACTACACCAGTCCATCCTGGAGGGTGGCTGATAGGGTTGCCTGAGGGGCTCGTGTTCCAAGCAGGTGTAAAAGCAAAGGGCCTGGACTCTAAAATCGGATGTCTAGCCTGGGTTCCAGTACATCTCTGATGTTTGCCTGCTGTGGCCCCCTAGATCTGTTTTTCTCTGAATTTCAGTTTTCTCCTCTGGAGATGGGGATAAGAACACACCTCAGAGGGCTGTTGTCAGGCTCAGACCTGCCTTAGGAGCCAGTGACGGGTACCTAGTACTCACTGCTATAAGCGGCTCTCTTCCTTCCTGCCTGCCCTGCCCACTGAGGGAAGGGTTAGTCCCCTCTCCACCGTGGGTTGCTAATTACATCTGCCTCTCCTCCCTCCTAATCTCAAGACTCAAGGAAAAGCCGGAGATGAAAGGCAAGGGAGGAGGTGGCTAGGCACAGTGTTTTTGAATCCTCCTTCCTTATCTGCACATCCAGGCCTTTGGGACCAGTGACGTGGTTGGAGTCACTGAGCTTACCCACACTGGTGACACACTTATATTCCCCACCCCCGTGAAGAAGGGTGACAGAACTGTGGGGCCTGGGTCCTCCTGTGCTCTCCAGGGCGTCTTCCCCATGCGACCCCTCTCAGCTCCGATGGGAGAGGCTGCCCTGGGCTCGAGACCCAGGGGTCAGGACGGAAGTCATGGGTTGGCAGTCTTATCTATTTCTGAGCAGGGTGAGGGCACAGAGGACTGGGTGGGGGGTGGCTTGTCCTGGCTCCGCCTCGCTGTGTGTGTGCTTACATCTGTTCCTGGGTTCTCAGACAGTGGGCAGGGCTGGGAATGGAAGTTCCAAACCTGTGACCCACAGGGCCTTTTGTGCACTGGGCGGGAACTTTCTTGGTATTGGGGTTTCCTGGTGTGTCAGACAACCAGATGATTTCTAAAGGCACTCGTGCTGTTTTTAGATCCATTCCACGTCATGCTGTTATTCCCAGAAGCCAAGCAGACAGAAGGATAAGTTGATTCTGGGCTTCTTGGTCCGCGTGCAGGCAGCCTGGTGACTTGCCCAGACACCTCTGGGTGTATCTTTTTACTTCTCTGCCCTGGTGGCTCTGTGCTAGGGCCGGGGTGGGGGAGTGGGGGGCCGGTTCCTGGGGCTGGGTGAGAGCTGGGGGTGTTGGGGTAGGTAAAGGAAACGGGAGGGAAGGACTGTGCTCCTACGTCTGCTGGGTGGGGTTTCCTGAGATGCACACTCTGAGCTATTCTTTCCATTCTGACTCTGGGCATCCGTTCCTGGCAGAGAGGAGGGCAGGCTGCCTGGACCAGTCAGCTGCTCCTTTCTGCGCGCGCGCACACACACACACACACACACACCCTTGGTTCAACCCTTCTGTGCAGATTCCAGAGCTTTAACCCTTCAGGGGCCCCCAGGGGAGCCTGAGCCTGGGCCTCAGCTGGCTGGGCTGTGGTGGCCACACTGAGCTGGCTCCAGGGGAAGGGGCTGTTCCCCCCCACGGCTGTATCCGAAATCCCTGACAGCCAGCGAGTCCTGCATCAGAGCCCACCAGCTTCTGCTGCCAGGATGGCTGCGTCTGGAGGAGAAAGGAGAGCTTCTCGCACCTTCCTGCGGGGGGCATTGGGGTCCTGAGGATGGAGGAGCAAACTTAGCTCTGTAACATGGCAGGGATGGGGCAGAGTTAGAATGTCTTGATAACAGGCAAGGTGAGGAAGAAAGTTCTAAAGATTCAGGCTGCCAGCAAGGGAACAGCCTGGCTCCCGGTTACTGGAGTGTGTTCAGGAGAAGCTGAGTACCTGCTGTGTTTTAGGAAAAGTCAGGCTTCCAGTGGGGAGCCTTAAAGGTCCCTTTTAGCCCCTGGAGACCGTGAGCTCCTCCACTAGCTCCTGGCGGAACCCAAATGACCCAATTCCTGGTTTCTGGTCTCTGGATTGTCTCCCTTCCCTTTCCCCTCATTCCCTTTCGACTCCACGTTCTCCAGCTCCTGCCCTTAGTCATAGCTACAAAAGCAAACACTGACTACTTCCCCCTGTCCCTACTACCTAGGCGGAGGCCAGCCTCAAGCCTCATCCTTAGCGGAGGCCTCGAGGCCATGGAAGTGGCCAGGCCCCTCATGTAGGCTGGGCAGCGGTCAGCAGCCCACCACCCCCCATCCCAGCCCTGCTCAGAGATGAGTGAGGCTGAACTTAGCCACTCCCCTGACTTGCCTAACACCGTTTCCCTCTCCTATGCCCAGGACTGAGAGAGCTGGGATGTGGTCCCAGCCCCAGGCCCAGCGCTGTGACCATGGATGGGTCACTCTACCTTCCTGTGCAGTTGGTAAAGCGAGGGGGTTGGCTCGTCTTAGATGAGTGGGCTTGCTTTCAGCTCAGGCAGTTAAGACTCTATCTCTGACCACCCTCCTCACCTCCTGGTGGTTATTTGGGAACTGGGGTTGGGGGGGCGGATTTTAGAGGGGGCTGAACAGCTCGGTGGTGTCTACTTGTCATGTAAGCCTTCTGTTGTTGCTAGAGTCTTAGATGGGTAGCCATGAGACGTGACGAGAGGCTTCGATGGACAGGGTGTCCAGCTGTGGGATTAGAGTGTGGCCTCTGGAGTCCATCTTGAGCTCAGGTGTGGACTTCATTACACCCTAGCTAAGTAACCTTGGGGCAGTGACTTAATCCTTTCTTCATCTATGGGATAACATTACCCTCCCTGTTGGATGACTGTGAGGATTAATAAAATAATAACTAAAAACAGCCACCACTTACTGTTTTTATCGGGGTGCAGGTACCCCTTTAAGTGCTTTATGCATAGTTGTACAGTTCTATGGAGGGTACCAGTATAGTGTTAAACCCATTTTCCAGGTGGAGAAACCGAGGCATAGTGAGGTGAAGCGGTCCAGTGCCAGTCTCTAGTAAGCGTGGGCTGGTGGCTGAGCCCTTGGACACCTGGACTGTGACCTGCTATGTCCCCAGCAGGCTGGTCTACTGATGAATTCCTCTGAAACCAGAAGAGTCAGAGGGAGGGGCAAGGGAGGAGCAAGGGAGTCCTTATGTGTCAGTAGCCTTCTGAGCAGGAACTGGCCACTGGAGTCTCCTGGGGGGCCCTTCGAAGGCCGACCTTGCCCTTGGTAATTCACCCCACACTCTGCGGCCGCAGCCCCTGTGGTCCGGGAAGGGACCTGTTGGCCTGGCTCGGCTTAGAGGAAGGAGGGAGGGCCAGCTGCTGGCTGGGCAAAGGGCAAGCTCCACAGAGCTGGGTGCCTCTGAGAATTCAGTCTGCTGGAGCTGGAAAGGAGCTCACAGATCACCTGGCCTGTGACATGTCATTTTACAGAGGTGGACCCTGAGCAGCTGACAGGGCTGGGTCACGGTGACATCCCTGTGGTGGCCCTGCTGGGGCTTCCAACCGTGGAGCCTTCCCTGCCAGGGTCTCTTGGGTCACATTCAGCCTGTTCCCCTGTGTACTACCACCCAGATGGCTGGGCGTCCCATGGACCCAGGGCCGGGATGGCCATAATAATGACAGAGAGCCCTACTCCAAAGATGACCTGTTCACCTCTACAAATAGGATGCCATTCTCTTGGTGGAGTTAGAAGGGGCTCCTGGAGAAGGGCAGGCAAGGGGCTGTAGAGAGAAGGAGCCTCTTGCCCGGGAATGAGAGCCAGTTTGTGTTTCATCCTTTTGAAAAATCTATGAGAATTTACATATTACAACTACCTATGCTTATTTCCCTACCCTTACAGGAGACCAGAACATTCCCACAGCAGTTCGTTTCTCTGTTTCTGAAACTCGCAGGACTCAGTGTTTGGTCTTCTCCTGTTCTCTTTGGCTCCTTATCTCGTCAGGTCACTCTCCTCCACTGTGTAGACCTTCACCACAAGCCTGGTGTGGACACGCTGTCACACCCTCACTGCTAGAAAGGTCTTTCTTATTTGTGACCTGACACATTCTTGTTGTGCTGGTCTGTCTACTCTGGGAGGATGGAGAACAGCTTTCCTCAAAGTAACCCATTTAGAGGCCTGGCCTGTTACTCGATCTCTCCTCCATGCCCCTCCCTACCTCCTCTCTGAGCTCTCCCACTTCTAAGAGAGAAGAGATAACACAGTCCTTTCTCTGATCCCTGAACTCCGTGGAGTACCCTAATAAGAGAAGCCAGTTCTCTCTTCCTTCCAGCAGAAGTTCTGGGGATGTCTGCCTGCCTGGATCTGGGGGTGCTTCCTCCCTGTGAGGTCCTAAAGGTCAGCCCCTTGGGAGATGCTGTAGGAGGAGACTGTGGCACTGTCAAGGCTCATTACCAGGGACATCGGGCCTTTCTGGGACCTCCTCCTTAGCTTTTCTCCAGCCCCAGCTTTGCCACCTCAGAGGGAACACCAGGCCTGGAGGACATTTATCTGGCCTAAGAGGCATCGAGAACGCAGTATAACCCAGATCATGCACGTGCTCGCTTCGGCAGCACATATACTAAAAACACAGATCATGCATACCCAGGCCCCTAAAGGCCTCGGTGCTGTTTGTGCCTTCCTTCCTCTGCTAGTTCTGTGACCCTGGGAGTTATGCGTCCCTTCACTGTTACGTGCCTTGATTCCCTTATCTGAACTGAGCATTTGGGGGCACACAACCTGGAGGTCACTTTGAGCTGTTTTGGGGGTTCCCTCCTCGTTCTTCAGCCTTCCCCTGGCTATGGGAGTCTTCCCGCTGCAGACCTGGGTCTTGTCTGGTGGCAGACTCCTCAGGGCGCTCTCCTTCCCCCTAGCCACGGCCCCTGCTGGGGAACATGGGGATACCAGAGGCCGCAGGGTTCAAGACATGTGTCTGTCCCTCCAGGGGGGTTCTGGGCCTGCACACACTGTCCACTCCCCGCACAACACAGCCAGAGGATGCTATAGACCTATCGGATGTGCCTCAGCTATTACCCAAAGGAACCAGAAAGCCCTGTCTCTGGCCTGCCCTTTTCTGCAGCTTCCCAGCTCCGAGTGGCCAGCCCAGTGCACCCACTCACCTAGACCTCTCCAGCGTCCCCTGACTCAGCCACTGGCCTCCCCTGACTCAGCCACTGGCCGTGGGCCGGCTGCCCTCCGGCTTGGTGCCTGGTGGCTCAGCCCTGGGGTTCACTTGTTGTCCACACCCCTCCCCCTCCACTTGGAGCCTTGGCTCCTCCCCAGCTCTGCCTTTCAGGCCCTAAGCTCCTGCCAGCTGCCCTGGGGGCTGGGCTGACCCCTGCAATGGGTCCCAGCTGGCCCTGTGACTCACCCAGGAGGCTTGGCTGGTCCCTGGAAGCTTTGCTTAGCCGAGCACAGGGAGTTCCCGCCCCGCCCCGCCCCTCACACCACCGGGGCCCAGTGACTGCTCTGGGCTCCAGCACAAATCTCCCCTTCTGCTTTCCTGGGGCCTGAAACTGAACCGAGGTAGTGCCATGGACAGAAAGCTGGCATGAAGGCAGAGGGGCTGGGGCTGAGCTGGTGGGGCTGGCAGCACTGTGGGGATTGGGAGGATGGCCTGAGGGCAGAGTGTGACACACAGGGATCATGATTAAGAGAGAGAATATGAGGGTCCCCTCTTCTCAGGGACAGCCTGGACTGGTGCCCCGTGCGCCGGCTCTGGGCACCCTTGATTGCTTTGCTCATCTCCATTTCAGGTGCCAGCAGCTGGGGTCTCCCCTCAGCCCTCGAACAGCCATGTCCAACCCCAGCGCCCCCCCTCCATATGAGGACCGCAACCCCCTGTACCCTGGCTCTCCACCCCAGGGGGGCTACGGGCAGCCGTCTGTCCTGCCTGGTGGCTACCCTGCCTACCCAGCCTACCCCCAGCCTGGCTACGGTCACCCTGCTGGCTACCCGCAGCCAATGCCGCCTATCCACCCGATGCCCATGCACTACGGTGAGTCCCTGAAGGGAGCTGGGGGGAGGGGACGGCGGGGCAGCGCTGGGCCCACACAAGCCACCTCTTTTCCTTCCTTCTCAGCTTCCTGTCTCATCCCTTTTTTCATTTCCTCTTTAGTTCTCTCTTCCTGTCTCCCCACCTTTGTTACCCCCCCCACCTGCCCCCTCGGCACCTCACCCCCCCACACCAGATGCTTGCTAACCCCTTATTCATCAAGGAAAACTGAGTCCACAGTCACACACCAGAACTTACACATCAGATGAGAAAGTGGCAGGATGAAGTAACTAGTTACTGTGTCTTAATTAGACAGTTGTCCCCTCTACGCCTAGACTCCTCACTTAGGAATTGCCTTTGGAACCGGAAGCACTTTTTTTTTTTTTTTTTAAGTATTCTTGGTGCTAACAGGTCCTCCTCTGTTAAGATAACATCTGAGTTTTGCAAACATCCAGAAGTCATTTGGATGTTTGGTAAATGTCATGGCAGGTAACTGCTCTGTTGGGTCCAAAATGAGAGATTAGATGTGGCGACTTTTGGTGAATGGCTCATGTGAGGATTTTGAAAGTGGTTCTCAAGGAAGCACTGAAGGAACATTTTGAGCCCCGCAGCCTCTGGAATGCCGGGCCATGGCCAGCCCTCAACCGCCTGCACGTGTTCATACGTGTTCTGGCGGGGATATTCGCATACCAGCCACGTTCATGGTCACGCCCAGTCATAGGCATACAGACCCCTAGCATCCCTGAATGCTCATGTTTGCCAGATGGAGAACACGACGACCCCCGCTCTGTTCCCCACCCTCCGCACGTATGCTCCGTGTGTCTACCTGCCTTTCCTCTCATCATTCCTGACCTGCCGCTGCCAGCTCCTGTCACCGAGGCTCCAAGCCTGCCCCTGCCAGCTTCCGCACTAGGTCGTGACCCCAAGATGACAGGGACCATGGGTGTTCACACCCCAGAGCACCCAGGTGTGGGCCAGACACCCTCACGCAGGGAGCCCTCAATGAGTGTGCACTGGGGCGCCTAGGTGACTCAGAGGGTTAAGCCTCTGCCTTTAGCTCGGGTCATGATCTCAAGGTCCTGGGATTGGGCCCTGCATGGGGCTCTCTACTCAGCGGGGAGCCTGCTTCCCCCTCTCTCTCTGCCTGCTTGTGATCTCTCTCTCTGTCAAATAAATAAATAAAATCTTAAAAAAAACAAATGAGTGTGCACTGACAGATGGGCTCATACCTCAGGCCCCTCGTGGCAGGGACACATGGCTCTGTGTGGTGTCCAGGCCAGCACTGGGTCACCCTGAGGACGTCTAGAAAACCTGGCTGGGGTCAGGAGCTCCTGAGTATATGGCACCTGTCTTTTGGCTGGAGATACTAGAGACTCTGACATAATGTCATGCGGGCTTCGGGATTGAGGCCACTTGTCCCACTCCTCTGTTGGTCACACATGATCTCTCCCCCCAGGCCCAGGCCAGGGCTATGATGGGGAGGAGCGAGCAGTGAGTGAAAGCTTCGGGCCCGGAGAGTGGGATGACAGGAAAGTCCGACACACCTTCATCCGAAAGGTGAGACACGGGCTGGGAGGCCACTGTCCCTGGACCGCTTGGGCTGGGGAATGGGGTGTGGGTGGCCAGGCACTGTGAACCCCTGGCACTCATTCCAATGGAGATATGCTGCCGCCTTCCAACGTCTTTCTAATTTTGCCCTGCCATGGTGGAGGGGGGCAGCTCCTCTGACCCATGTTCCCTGCCTCTCACTCCTCTCTTCCTTGACCTTATGGCCAGGGACAGATTCAATCTGGGAAAACCTAGGTGGGCTCTGCCAAAGTGTCCTGCCCTCCCCAAACTTCTTTCTCCTGTGAGACTGGCAGCAGCTCGCAGCCAGAATGGCCACACTTGTTTATGCCCCTCCTCCTCCCTAGCCCCCATGTGCGCATGCGCTGTTCTAGGTGGGCACAGGAGCGGGCACAAGGGTGCTGTGTGAGCTGGGAGGAGACTGTCTGGTAGTTGGGGGAGGGCAGGAGGGGAAGCAGGGAGGGAAGCCAGGCTAACCGGGTGGGGGTGGGGGCAGAGGTGAGGGGATAGTAAGGAGCAGCTGCAGGTGGGGGTCAGCGCTGGGGGTGTGGGTAGGCTCTGAGCCAGACTCCTTACTCTGGGGTGGCCTTCAGGACAGGCAGCAGCAGGGGAGGGCCCTCAGGTGGAAGCGAAGTAAGACTAGATCCTTCAAAATTAAGAAAGAGCCCCTTCCCCACCATCAGAGCCGGTCTTTGGGGCTCCTGGGGGAGGGCTGGCTGCTTCCTAGGGGATGGTGTGACACGTGCTGCCCCCCCACCCTGGCTTGTGTTCCAGGTTTACTCCATCATCTCCATCCAGTTGCTTATCACAGTGGCCATCATCGCTATCTTCACCTTCGTGTGAGTCTTAGGACCCGGCCCAGTTCTACTGGGTCCCCTGTGTTGAGTGTGGGTTGGAGGGGACCCTGTGCTCAGATGGACCCGAGGGGGAGTCTGCATGCGGTGGCTGGGAGGGCCTGGGCAAGGAGGTAGCCAAGCCTTGTGTGACTCCTCTCCCCTCCTCCCCTGCTCCACAGGAAGCCGGTTGGTGATTTCGTGAGGAGAAACCTGTTTGTCTACTACCTGTCCTAGTGAGTCTCTGCTCCCCTCTGTTGTGTGTGCACGTGTGTTGGGGGCGGGGGGCTGGGCAGGGAGGTGAGGACCAGCTTCTCTCAAGGCAGGGATCAATATCCATTCTGAGAGGGGCCCTTCAAGCTACCAGCTGTGCTGGGAAGTGTGGGTGTGTGGGAGTGACCCAGTGAGGAATGACAGCACCACAGAGCTCCTGAGAGCAGGGGTGGGGGACTGGTGGCAACAGGCAGACTGCCAAATGGTCCCCAAGTTCTCTTAGCTTCTCTGCCACAGTTTCCTTCAGCCTTCTTCCTGCCTAAATCCCCCATTTCAGAGGCTCTCCGGGGCCTTGGCTGGGGGTAATCCTGTCCTGGGTAGCCTCCCTTCAGACTTCCAGATGGTTCTGTGGACGCCCAGCTTCTGAGAGCCCCCAGTCTGCTAGCCTGCTAAGTGCTGCCAGGTGGGGCCCGGAGGGGGTTGGGGGGTCGATGGGCCTGGAGACGACTTCCTCATCTCTTTCTTGTCAGTGCTGTCTTCCTGGCCACCTACCTGACCCTTGCCTGCTGCCAGGGACCCAGGTGAGTCCCAGACAGATGATGAGAAGGGACGGTGGGGGGCAGGGGGGACAGATGTTTGGGGGAGAATGGGGATCCCACTACTAGCTGAGTAGTGATGGGCACAGCTGAGGTACAGGTGTGTTCAAAATCCCTTGCCTGTGTGGAATTGAGTCTGTCGTGTGGCTGCTGTTTTTATGGTACCTCTGCACGGCAGGTAACGCTTTAACCATTTCACAAGTAGGAAGAACCCAACGCTCAGAGAGGCTGAGTAACTTCCTCACAGTTACACCAGCAGGCAGTGTACGAGCTGCATGTCCCACTGGCCCATGTTGTCCCTGCATAGAACACCTGCGTGGGTACCAAAGGCCAGGCCAGCCTCCCTCCCCCAGGTCAAGGCCTCATTCTCCAAGCACCGGAGCCAAGAACTACCTTCTGCTCAAGGAGCCTCTGACACCTGGTGGTCCCCAAGTCACTTAATCACGTCTCTTTCCCTTCAGACGCCGTTTCCCATGGAACATCATCCTGCTGACCATCTTTGTAAGTCACAAAGGGCGTGAGGGAGGGTGGGTCCCAGGGAAGGGCTAGAGACACAACCGTGGAAGATGTCCCTGGTGCTCTCCCCCCACCCTAACCTGGCCCATGGCCTTGGTCTCCCCTTGGCTGCCTGGGACTCAGTCACACATGGCCCCAGCTCTGGCAGTCCACCATGGCCGTGCTTCCAGGGGCTTGCCTTTCTTACATGTTCCACTCTCGTCTTTGTCTTCCCCTCAGACTCTTGCCATGGGCTTCATGACGGGCACCATTTCCAGGTATACTCGGGGACAAATCACCACACTTTTGCGGAGTATTATGGGGGAGTGGGGCATCCCTGGGCTGGCAGTCATCTGCGTGGAGGGGGGGATGCTGGGCAGGATCCCTCTAGAAGTGAAAGTTTTGAAGTCATTCCTGCATGACTTACGCCTCTGGCCTCTCCACACTCCTTTTTCCCCCTCAGTGTATATGAAACCAAGGCCGTCATCATTGCAATGATCATCACTGCTGTGGTGTCCATTTCGGTCACCATCTTCTGCTTTCAGACCAAGGTGAGGGTATGGGGGTGGGGAGCTTCCCTGGCCACCCCATACCCCCTTTACTTATATAAACTGGTCCTCCAGGCTTGGCCCTGCAGCAGGCCTGCCATGGCCCAGACCGCTCTACACCAGGGATTTCCCTCAGAGATCCCGATCCCCTTCCCGTCCTATCTGCACCTGCAAAACTCTTCCTTGCATCGGTCTTTAGAATGTCATGGTTACTACCACGCCTTCTAGGAGGCAGCACTGGGATTTCGTAGTTGGGGAGCTGGGGCAGTCTGGCTGGGCTGCTGGTTGTGACACTCGTCTGATGGGTGCCTCCTTCTCCCTTCTTGGCAGGTGGACTTCACCTCGTGCACAGGCCTCTTCTGTGTCCTGGGAATTGTGATGATGGTGACTGGGATTGTTACTGCCATTGTGCTGTCCTTCAAATATGTGAGTGTCCTGGGAGAGCTGGGCTCAGTGAACCTAGCTCTCAGAGGAGACTTTCCGTATAAAGTGTTGGAGTAGGCTCCACCCAGGCCTTTGGGCAGGCTCTGACTTCTGGAAGCCCTCTACTGGCTAGCAAAGGGACCAACACTGGAGCACCATCCTTTGGGTTAGGGTAATCTCTATCTGGAGTTAGAAGGCCCTGGGAGACTTAGAACCCGAAGCCCTGGTCAGCACAGCAGAATTCCCATGGGAAGTAGTGGGTGAGATGTGCCTGACAGCTGAGGTTAGGTTCTAGAAGGGAGATGGGAGAGGTGCCCAGGACTAAGAAGATGGGCTTGGATGGAAGGGACCTGCGAGGAGGGGAGCACAGTGCTGGGAGGGCACCTGCCTACCGGACCATGGCCAGCCCTGGCCTTCTATGAACAGGCCGGTGGAGGGCTCCAGGATTCTGGCAGTCCTTAGTGTGGCTGGGGGCTTCCTTCCCAGGCTGGCTGCAAGAACCATGACTAAGTGTGGACTAGGACTGGGGGAGAGGTGACAGGGCTCTTCAACCAGTGCCTGCCTGGCTCTGCCCCTCCCAGAGCGAAAACACAACCACCTGCTTTTTTCCAGAAGTACAGGAGACACTTCTGTACCGTAACTTTGGAGATTGGTGTCATATGAGCACTGAAGGATGGCTTGTTTTCTCTGTCCAAATTTGTTACTATTCTTTTTTTTTAAAGTAATCTCTATACTCTATGTGGGGCTCGAACTCACAACCCAAAGATCAAGAGTTGCATGCTCCACTGACTGAGCCAGCCAGGCACCCCAAATATGTTACTCCTCCTAATTTCTTCCTCAATCTAGAAGGCAGAACTGGTCCTTTCATGTAGCTAGCTTCCTGGGTCTCCCAACTCAAGTGCCAGAAGTCAGGGGTGGGTGAGAAGCCGGTTCTGAAGAACTGCCTGGGCCCGTGCTTTGCTAAGATCTCTAACACCATCCTTGCCCCCTCTCCCCAGATTTACTGGCTCCACATGGTCTATGCCGCTCTGGGGGCCATCTGCTTCACATTGGTGAGTAAGGACCTGTTCCCTCTCAGGAGGGGAGTTGAGGGGCTTGGGCAGGGAGTGACCAGAAGGATAGAGCATGACTTTAGGCTGTGTGGGAGGCAGGGGAGGGTCACAGCTACCCATCCCTCTCTCCACTGTCAAGAGGGGACTGCTTTTCTGGGCATTCCTGCCCTCTCTTGTTCACTACCAGCTATGGAGCACACCCAGGAAGCCATATCACAGATGAGGGTGGGTCTCTTCCCCTTTCTAGATGGTGGGCCACTTGAGGATAGAGACCATGTGCTGTGCTGTTCATTAGCGTGTCTCTAAGCAGCACAGAGGCTCCCATGACAGATTTGCTGGGAACAGCTGAAACAAGAACCAGAAAGGACCTCTGGCCACTGAGCCCCGGGGTCCTCACGTGTGCCTTCCCTTTTCCTACAGTTCCTGGCTTATGACACACAGCTGGTCCTGGGGAACCGGAAGCACACCATCAGCCCCGAGGACTACATCACTGGCGCTCTGCAGATCTACACCGACATCATTTACATTTTCACCTTTGTGCTGCAGCTGCTCGGGGATCGCAATTAAGGAGCACCGCATTCCGCCCCACTGTGGGCTCTCCCTTCCATCGAGGGCTGGGCGGCTGTGACTGGAGTCTGGACCTCACATCCATCCCTTTCCTTCCCCTCCAGTAACATGCCCAGTTTCTTTTCTGTCCTGGGACGGGTGGCCTCTCTGGAGGGGGATGCATAGGTACCTGGTGGGCTGGAGGAACTGGGGACTAACTTGCCTTTGGCAGACCCAGACAGCACGAGGCAGATGTGCCTTCTTCCTCCACCTGCTACGTGGCACCAAACTCTTCTCAACAGCTGGGGTTGCAGGGAGGGACTAGGAGAGCCTATTCTCTAGCCAAAAAGGAATACAAGCAGTAGAAGTGACTTCAAGGTGATGAGGTATCCCCTCCCACCTCTGCCATAGGCTTCCAGGGTCTGTAACGAGAGCTATTTCCTCCCTCAACACCCCAGAAAGCCAGAGAACTTTGTCCCCAGCCTCCTGGACTCCTAGGCCATTATCCAGTACTCCTTTGACAACCCTTGGTGCCTTCGAGCTCATGAAGGTAGAAGAAATCTGTGCCCATGGTCTTCCCCCGCTTCAGTCCCTCTTCTTTTAATGGCATATGCGTATCTACTGTTTATTTGGAGCGGGGCAGGAAGAGGAGGGTAAGTAAAGTCAAGCACAGGGGCCAAGCACAGAGCAGCATCTCCCCTGGGCTTCCGCAGGGCTTCTGGTGGTGGAGAGGACAGGCCCATTCGCAGCCGCCTGGGGCCTCCCTGGGTGCTTCTGAGATCTCTGGTCAGAGACCTCTGGCTTCCTGTGCCTAAGCTGCTCAGAGCAGAAAGTGAGGAGCAAAAGTTAGGCAGTGGGATGGTTTGTAGGACTGTAAGTGTGGCCAGGAAGTAACGAGGGGGAAGAGAGGCAGAGAGGCCAGGGTGGGGGCAGGGGAAACGCTCTGTGTCTTCCACCTGGTCTGAGGGAAATGAAAGCCTCCTGTGGTGTCCCTGGAAATGTCTGTGTTCTTTCCTTACGCTAACCTGGGGAGGACCCTGAGCGAAAGGAGACTTCCTCTCAGTTTGTGTTGGGGGATTTTAGACTTGAGCCTTATCTCTCCAGCCAGCTGCCACTTTCTTCATGACACCAAGTGCCTCAAGCTGGAATGGGGAAGGGGGACAAGAGTCACTCTGTTGGTGGGGGGTGGAAACCAAATCAGCCTGAGAGTATAATTAGGACTTCTCTTAACTACTTGGTCCTAAATATATCATGCAAAAGGACATAACTAGAAATGTAATAAAGTTTTATGTTTAGAAGTTAAACCCCTATTTGGATCTGATTTCTTTAAGGTGGGAGCTCTGGGAGTGCTGGTTTGGCTCTGCCCAAAGCACCCACTTCCGACCTCTACATTCTGGCTTCGTGTCTTCTGCCTTTGCTAAGATAACCAAATACATTTTGCCCCACTGCTTCTTGGTGATGGATGCAAAAGACTGGTAAAGGTTCAACCTTGAAATATCGGGTCTGGCAGGGACCTGTCGGAGCAGTGGCACATGACCTTTTCTGCATCATGGACCCTTTACAAAAGCACACGAGGGCTATGAAGTCTCCTCCCCACAAAGCTGTATGTGTACGCACAATTTCACAGGTGGGGATGGGGGGAGATGAACCACAGGTTCAAATTTAGAACCCATGTCTTAGACATCACTAGCCCAATCCCTGTTACAAACAAGGAAACTGAGGCCCAGAGGGCCCAGTCACTTGGACCGGACCAAGAGGAGGAGTTACCCCCACCCCACCCGCCCCCACTCGGAATGCCCTTTTTGAATTCTCTTTATTTTTTGTTAGAGGCTCAGGGGGCCCCACCCTCCTGGCCAGCAGCTCTGAAGGCTTGGTCCCCAGAGCCCAAGCCTAGGATTGTTGTATTTAAGTCTCTGTGGTCTCCCCAACCAGCCAGCCAGGAACACTGAGGGCTTCTGTGAGAGGGAGCACAAGTAAGTAACCAACCCCTCCCTCGGCCCCTCCCGTCCCAAGGAATTCACAAGCCCACTCCTGGTTCCTTGGCGCTCAAAACACTCTGTGACTTTATTTGCCTTTGGCTGGTTTCTGGGGAGGGGCAGGGCAGGCGCTGGCAGCGGCCCGGGCTTCATGCACCCTCTGGCGGCCCTCACGGGCAAGGGCTGGAATCCTGGCCAAACCCAAAGGACTTCACAGTCTTGAAGGCCACAGTCAATAGAGTCTAGGGGAGGGCTGCAGTGTTTCTCAGGCTTGCACCCCTGACCCAGCTTCAGGAGACAGGGCGTGTTGGGAGGAGGCCCTGAACCTCTGGCTCTCATACTCGCCCGTGTTGGATGCCCGCATGTTCTGCCGAGCCTTCATCTGCTTCAAACGGTCCTTGTCCACTTCCCGCTTGGTGAGGATGAAGAGGAGGATACCACAGGGGAAGCCGATGGCCCTAGGGGTGGGGAGATGTGCACGGGGTTTGGGGAGGGGCCAAGCCTGAGCCAGAGGAGCTGGGGGAATCTCATTCCAGCTTCATCGCAGGAACACTGCAATACCTCTCGTTTCTGGGCAGCCTCCTCCAACTGGCTGCTGGAGGGCCCCAAGCAAATCAGATCCTGGCTACCGCACTGCTTTAAACTCCTTAACAGCTCTCCATCACTTCCCGGCCAAATCCAAACTCTTAGGCACAGCACAAAAGGCCCAGTGTGGTTGGTCCTCTGCCCACCTTTTCACTCCTGTCCCCTACAGTTTCATGCCCCTCGACGTGGGCCCTGCGATCCTGCCATACCGACCATGCAAGGTTCTCCAGACGGCCTATCCTCCTTCCCTCTCCCAAGTGCTGGCAAAGGTTCTCTCTGCTGTAACCGCCCCACACACATCCCTTCCCAGACCCCCTTCTTCATCTGAGTAACCACCACTACCTGCTTGGCACTGTGGTGTGGAGTAGAGCGCATGGAGTCACGAGACCTGGTGGGAATCCCACCTCTGAATCTTAGTTCCAGCCTCTGTGAAATGGGATGGAATTTAAAAAAAATGTTTTGTCTTTTGGATTTAGGGGATGTAATGTTTATCTCAGAAAAAACTAAAACATTACATTGTAAAGTATTGGCACACCTCAGGTGCAGAAAAAAGTGTTAATTTTCCCCTTCTTTCTTTTAATATTGATCAACAATACACACTAAGGTCAGAGTCAGATCCAAATAACGATATACTGAACACCTAGATGCTACTTATACAACTAACATAATCTCACATGATCTCAGTGAAAGAGCTCAATGGGCTTTCAGCCCAAGCTCCCAAAAGAGAGAAGGCGGCCAGGGACCCAAATTCAAATGAGATCAGCTCAGCTTACTACACAGAAAACCCACTGTGCCTCCAATTCCACATACTTTCCCACCTCCCCTGCGCCACTGCTCTGAGATTCCAGTTCTCACACCAAGCAGTTCTGTCCCCACAACCTCGATTCAACTCACCACCTGAAACTTGGAGAAGTTTCTGGGTCCCACCTTCCCCTGTGCCACTCCCCATTGGTGGGCAAAGAGTTTTAGTTAAAACTCACCAGGCGAGTCCCACAGCTTTCATGGGGTTCTTGCCCCTCTTTCTGGGAATGTATTCCAGCTCAGGGGAAAGGGACTCCGGCTCCTCCTTGCACTCTGGGGAGCTATGGCTTTGCAGTGCCCGGGTCCTGTTGTGGGAGGCCTTGTTAGCTGTGGCTCCTGAGAGAATCCCTGTGGATGGAAAGAAGGAGGGTCAGTAAGAGAGGAGGAGAAGAAAGCCCAGGGGAGGAAGGGGAGTGACCGGTAGTTTGAAGTAACAAGTGCCAGGGAGAATCCAAAGGGAAATGGGAAAATTGCCATCGAGGTGGCACCTCTGGAAGCCACTTCCACGTCACTGCGGGCTCATCACCCTGGTGCCAGGAGAGCGAGCTTCGTTGTTCTTCATCTGCTCGGACGACAGGATGTGAAGGACTGCAGTGGGGCTGACATAAGTCGTATGAAGGAAATCCGAGGAAAGGTTTTCAAACTGCAGGATGTTAGCACTGGGAGCTTAAAGGTAGTCTACTCTCTCCCCTTATTTTAGACAAGAGGAAACTGAAGCCCCGAGAGACGAGCTGCTTCGCCCAAGGTCAAACTGCTAATTATCCGGGGCTAGAACCCAAGCCTCCAGAAGCCCAGGGCTCTTTCCTCTGCACTGCGGTGAGTGTGAAACACCTGGAGCGCGGGGTTCTAAAAGGCTTCCCCAGAGCTCCCTCTCGCAGCACGACCCCAGAGGTGTCGCGTAACTTGAGGGCAGGTGGATGAACTGTGTGACCTCTAGAGAGCATCTTTTAGCCCCCAGACTCTTTATGATCCTGCAGAGCGGGGTGCGGGGAGGAATCGACAGCCATGATCTCCTGCTATCGCTGGTCGGGATGTATAAAAAAGGGGGTCCCCTGCCGTCCTGCCCTCCCCGGGGTCCCTCTCCTTACCCCGGAGGACGCGGGCATTTCTCGCCCCCCGGCCCTTCAGCGCCGTAGCAGCTACCACCGCCGCCATGTTCAGATCCCACCCCCTTTCACCGCGCTCCCCGCCGGGAATTGTAGTTTGCGTAAGGGGCCTCCCCCGCTCCTTCCGTCCTGCCTACAGACCAGAAACTACAACTCCCAGAAGCCTGCGAGGGGACCTGGGAGAACTACTCTTCCCAGGAGACCCCGGAGGCGCGCACGCTCGCTTGTTTCCCTCCTGTTGGAGGCGGAGTCAGGCCGGGCGGAGTTTGGGTTCTCCCCGCCACGCCCCGGCCCCGTCTCCCAACTCTGGCCTCTGATTGGTGAATCGGGCAGTTAGCCCCCTTCACTATTGGCCTAGTGGCCGTCGCTCTTTCTGCCGGGGAGTTGCCTACGCCTACTTCCTCCCGAGAGGAGGGGCTCGAGTTCCGCGTCGTCGCGCAGAGCTGACTCTGGGAGGCGTTTGGGCCCAGAGAAGTGGATCGGCCGCTTGCGCCGCATGGAGTCCGAATCCGAGAGCGGGGCCGCCGCTGACACCCCCCCACTGGAGACCCTGAGCTTCCATGGTGATGAGGAGATTATCGAGGTGGTAGAACTGGATCCTGGTCCGCCGGACCCAGGTGAGAACTGCCGCTCCTCGGGCCGTGGGACAGGAGGCGCTCACCCCTGGCCTCTGACCCCTGCTTCTCCCCACTCTCTTCCTCTCCCGACTGGTCATTCCTACCGACCCCTTTCGCCCTTCCCCCCTGCCCTGCCCCCACACTTAGTTCTTAGGCCTGGCAGGGGTGGGGGTTCCCCTGACGCCTCCTCTGGCCCTTCCCCTCACACACCCCCTTCCCATCATCCCCTCGGTCCTCCCTTCCCACACCGTCTCTGGCCAACCCCGGGTCCTCAGACCTCTCCTGTCCTCCGTCCCCCGTGCCCCCGCCTCCCTGCCGCTTCTACCCTCGCTTCTCCCTCTCTGTCTGACCTCAGCCGACCCTCTTGCTACACCCCAGCGCCTCAGACCTCCCCACCACTTCTCCCCTTCCCTCTTTCTTACTGTCTGCCCAGCTGCATCTCTTAACCCTCTCCCCAAAGCAGATGATCTGGCCCAGGAGATGGAAGATGTGGACTTCGAAGAAGAAGAAGAAGAGGAAGAGGGCAACGAGGAGGGCTGGGTTCTAGAACCCCAGGAAGGGGTGGTCGGCAGCATGGAGGGCCCAGACGATAGTGAAGTCACTTTTGCGTTGCACTCAGGTAGGTCTCTGAGGGGATCCGCCATCAACTCAGTGCACGTGGGCATTGGAACATCAGACACCTGCTGTGTAGGGAGTCTTTGGAGGGACAGGGAGTTGGGAAAACAGAGGCTGGCCTTGCCCTGGAGGAGCTCGCACTATGAGGGCCTGGGGGAGATCTTGGCTCCTGGAGCCGGCTGGCTTCAAATCCGTCTCTTGTTCCTTAGTGATTTGTGATCTTTATTAATCTCTCTGGGTTTTAGTTTGTTTTCAGAAGGTTACCTTGTAGTAAATTAGAGGTAGTTGTACCTTTTTGAGCGTGTTTTATATAATTCTCTCAAGTATTAGCCCTTAATAAGGGAAGTGACACGGTGCTTTCCTCACTCTGTGCTCAGCCGGGTGACACCCTGTGCTGAGACCTGGAAGCCTACACGTGTACACTCCTTGTCTATCTGGGGCGGTGAGGGCAGCAGCACTGGGGAAGGACTTGGAGCTTGGCAAGCATGGGCTGGGATTGCTCCAACAACTTGTTGCTTGAAACTTAGAACTTGGATGCACCCTTCTTTTCCAGGAGGAAAGACATGTTGCTTTGGGTGGAAGGGGGTGGGCTTCCTGAAGGTCCCGAAGGACAGAACCCGGGGTGGGGGGCGGGGGAGCCCTGTCCGCTTACTCATGGACTATCTCTTGGGACAGCGTCTGTGTTTTGTGTGAGCCTGGACCCTAAGACCAACACCTTGGCAGTGACCGGGGGTGAAGATGACAAGGCTTTCGTATGGAGGCTCAGTGATGGGGAGCTGCTCTTTGAATGTGCAGGTGAGGGGGTGCGGGTGTAGTCGTGTTACTTTGGAGGTCTTGGGGGCTAGCCTGCAATGGTTGTGCATGCAGCACCATTTACTGGTCCCCTTTGGGGCGAGCTCTGTGCTGAACCCAAGGACCTCAGAACAGAATAACCTAGACTGTCTTGGACATGGGGAGGGAGCCAGTATTGGCCCGAGGAGTCTGGGGAAGGTCTGGGAGGAGGTAGCAGTGGCCGTAGGATATTTAGACAGAAAGGAGGAGCTGGTTTTTTGGGCAGGGTTATGGAGCAGACAGAATGGGGAGGACATAGGCCTGGGCTAACTAGGCATGGTTGAGTGGAAGGCTACCATCGCCGCCTCTAGGGAGACCTGTGGGGTTTGGCTGAGTATTGACTCCTGGAGTGGCAGTGAGCTTGAGTCCCCTGTTACGGTGAGACCCACCTTTCTCTTCCCAGCTGGTCCTTTCAGGGGGCCAGACACATGGGTCCTGTTCTCCTGATGTTCTCTCTTTCTGCCTCCTTCCCTTTGCAGGCCATAAAGACTCTGTTACTTGTGCTGGTTTCAGCCACGACTCTACCCTTGTGGCCACAGGGGACATGAGCGGCCTCTTGAAAGTGTGGCAGGTGGACACCAAGGAGGAGGTCTGGTCCTTTGAAGCAGGAGATCTGGAGGTGAGATCTTCAGAGTGGTGTTGAGCTGCCCGGGGCCTTGGTAGGTGCCAAGAGCTGGGGGAGTCCAGTCTCGCCTTTACCAGACCGCACCGGCTCGAAGGCAATGTGCTGCCCAGGCGCAGCACGAGTGTCTGGCTCTGTTCCTGTCCAGTCCCTGCCACCCTCAGAAGCAAGGACAGCTTGGGTGGAGCTTAGGGAAGGGCTCCTCGGGGAATGGGGTGAAAGGCCTGCCTGCTGACCCCTTCTCTCTGCCCAGTGGATGGAGTGGCACCCTCGGGCACCTGTCCTCCTGGCTGGCACAGCTGACGGCAACACCTGGATGTGGAAGGTCCCAAATGGCGACTGCAAGACCTTCCAAGGCCCCAACTGCCCAGCTACCTGCGGCCGAGTCCTCCCTGATGGTGAGGGTTGTCTGCCTTCCTGTCAGCCAGGCTGCCGGGTGGTGGGCTGCAGGTTTCTGTGGTGTCTTGGGCTCCCTCCTGGGCCTGAGCCAGCCAGCTCTGAGGTCTGCTGTCTGGAACATGGACCCAGGCCCCAGAGCAGACGGCTTCCCCTCTCCTGCCCTGACTTTCCGCTAGTCCCAGGGGCAGCGTCTGCTCCCTTACGGTCCTGTCTCTCCCTCCCTGCTGTTCCCTTGCTGGGTGTGTCTGAGAGCGTTGTCTGTCCTCCTCTACATCTGTGCCTGTGGGCCTTCAGGGAAGAGAGCTGTGGTCGGCTATGAAGATGGCACCATCAGGATCTGGGACCTGAAGCAGGGAAGCCCGATCCACGTACTAAAAGGTCTCCAGGGCGGGACAGGGGTTCCCTGGGTCTCTGTGCGGAAGGCCTGGGGCGGGATATGGGGGCCACGACGAAGCCTTACTTCGCCGTCTGCTCTGTCCTAGGGACTGAGGGTCACCAGGGCCCTCTGACCTGTGTCGCCACCAACCAGGATGGCAGCCTGATCCTCACCGGCTCTGTGGACTGCCAGGCCAAGCTGGTCAGTGCCACCACGGGCAAGGTGAGTGTAACCCAGAGCCAGGCTGCCGAGCCGCTGCTTCCCATGCCCGCCCCACCTCCACCCCGGGGCTCTTCTCGTCCCCTTTCCTCCTCTTCATCAGCCCTCCTCCCATCCTCAGATTCTCTCCCGGGGATTCTAGGTGGTGGGTGTTTTCAGACCTGAGACCGTGGCGTCCCAGCCCAGCGTGGGAGAAGGGGAGGAGAGCGAGTCCAACTCTGTGGAGTCTTTGGGCTTCTGCAGTGTGTGAGTGTGAGAAGGGCCTTGGTCTGGAGAGGAGGCCAGCTGGGGAGGAGGGTTTGGCGAGGGGTGCCTGGGCTGGGGAACCAGGGAGGAGTGCAGGGTGCGGGAGTCCAGGGCTGTCCGCTAGTGTGAGTGGTCCTCTCCTCTGCCCAGGATGCCTTTGGCAGCTGTTGGCTACCTGGATGGGACCTTGGCCATCTATGACCTGTCTACGCAGGCCCTCAGGCACCAGTGTCAGCACCAGGTACGGGTAGCCTGGAGCCCTGGCAGGGCTTGCTCTCTGGTACCCCCCCACCCCCCTCCTTAGCCCTCCCCTCCCTCTCTGAGAGTCAGAGGCAGGCCCCCCCACTTCCCCGGTCCTGATGCCCACTCTGTCTCCTGGCACCGGTGCAGTCGGGCATTGTGCAGCTGCTGTGGGAGGCGGGCACCGCCGTGGTTTACACTTGTAGCCTGGACGGCATCGTGCGCCTCTGGGATGCCCGCACTGGCCGCCTGCTCACAGACTACCGGGGCCACACGGCCGAGATCCTGGACTTCGCCCTCAGCAAGTACGAATCTGGCAAGGGCTGGAGTCTCTTTGAGTATTTGGAGGATGGGAAGAGCCCCTGGAGGGCCGCAGGGTCCTTGGGGTATGGGAGGGGCTTCCTAAGGGACGGAAGGTGGACCCCAAGGCCTGCTGGCGACCTGTGAGCCTGAAGTGCGGTGGGCGGTGGGCTTGGGGCTGGGCTTCAGGGCCCTTAGGCCCATTGACCTGCGCTTCCTATCCACAGAGATGCCTCCCTGGTGGTGACTACATCAGGAGACCACAAAGCAAAAGTATTTTGTGTCCAGAGACCTGACCGCTAACGGCTGCAGCCTCTGCTCTGGTGTTGAGGGGTGAAGGGAGAACCCCACCAGCAGAGGCGGTAGGGTATGGGGGAGGAGGAGGCAGGGGCCTTGGACTACTTTCCAACCCCTTCAAACTGACTTGCCCCCTTTGTCCCTTCTCTTAAGAGACCCAACCTTTGTGCCCGCCCCCACCCTCGCCCAGACCTGCGGGTCCCTCAGAGTGGGGGGGTCAGGCCTCTTTCTCGTTCACCTTCGTTCGCTGGTGTGATCACGGGGCTGTGTGTTTGTATGTGGGGAGTAGGTCCTTGAGGTTCCCGTTCTTTCCCTTCCCAAGTCTCTGGGGGTGGAAAGGAGGAAGAGATACTAGTTACAGATTTTAAAAATGTAAATAAAATATACTTCCCAGAGACTGTGTGTTTGTGGGTTTTGTGGCATCTGGACGTGAGGAACCAGGGAGGGGCATGTCAGGGTGTGAGGGGCCCCGCAGAATCTGCTAGGCTTCGAGAGCCCTCAGCTGGCCCTCCCCGACGGTTGATGCTGAGGGAGTCGGATCTCTGTGGATGCCTGTCTGACTTTAGTTCTCTGCTGCTCCCGGCCCCCCCCCCCCCTTTCGGAGATGCAGAATGAGATAACCGTGACTTGGCCAGAGTTTATTAGGTCAGGGTGGGGTCACATAAGGGCCTCTGATGCAGGGCCGGGGGGACAAGAGGAGACTGGCTTGGTGGCGGAGATGGACAGATGCTTCGAGCAGGAGCCAGCAGAGGCCCTTCCCCTAGTTCAAGTCAAGGTTCACGCTGCTTTGGCTACTGGTGCGGTAGGCTGTGCGGGTGCCAGGCCCAGTGCGGGGGACCCTTCTGGGCAGCATGCGCAGGTACCTTCGGGCGGCCGTCCTCCAGGGGGCTGTGTAGCGCTGATCCCCCAGCCCCATGGCCACAGGCACGGCTGCTGCGCTGGCGCTACCCAGTGAGATGAGGGACAACAGAGTTCCCGGCCCCAGCGGCGGGCGCTGCTCGAAGGCCAGGACTGAGAGGAGCAGGGTGGCCACATAGGGCCCCCAGCACAGCCCAAAGAGCAGCGTGGCCCCGGCCTGTGCCCTTGCCTGCCTCCAGGTGAGGGCTCGGGCCAGGGCCGACGGCGCACCACGGCACACTGCCCGCTCCAGCCGCCGGATGTCCTGCAGCTGGCGGTGAGCCATGGCCAGCACACGGGCAGAGAGCAGGGCGGCGGCCCCCACGGCAGGCAGCAGGAGCCCGTAGACTTCAAGGTAGAGGTAGGGGGCCGGGAAGACAGCCTGGGAGCTGCAGTTGGCGCCGGGGGCCCAATGGTTCCACCCCAGGGCTGGCAGGCTGGCGAAGAGCAGGGGCCCAGCCCAGGTGAGGAGCAGGGCCAGCCATGTGCTCCCTCGGGGCCGCAGGGGCTGCCGCACTGCCATGTAGCGCTCACCGTGCACCAGCAGGAGGTTGGCAAGCAGGGACAGGAAGGAGAAGTTGGGTGCCAGGTAGAGGAAGAGGCAGGACCAGTAGCCTCGGCGGCTCTGGCTCCAGAGGCCGGGCAGCGCCGGCAGCGCCAGCCCTGTGAGCAGCCCGGCCAGCAGCAGGCTCAGGAAGAAGCAGCCAGCGGGCGGGCGGCGCAGGTGCCGGTCCCTGGCGATGCCCAAGGCCAGGAGCAGGTTGGCGGCGACGATGAGGATGGCCAGGGCCAGGGAGAGCCCCAGGGCCCCTGTGGGAACCGGGCTGGGTGCCTCCCTGGTGCCGTTGGGGGTCATCTTTGGCCTGAGGACAGGGGAGGCCTGGAGCAGCAGCCAGCGTGCCTGAATGAGAGATGGGCAGCCAGAATTAGGGGGCGCTGGGCAGTCGTCCAGAGGGCGCACAGCAGCAGGCTGTGGGCCTAATCTTGTTTGCTGAGAACATTTTTTCCCCCCAAATAACTGCCTGTTGAAATTTACATAAAAATTCATATTCTGGGCTTCTCTTAAGTTCTCTCCAGCAACAAGTATGCCCGGCGTGCTGACCACGGGCTGGAGCTGAGGGGCAGCTGTATTCCCCCAACTCCCCAGGCTCTACCCATGTTGGCCAATGCTATTACCTCTGGGCAGCCGTTTTAAGGCCTCTGTTTAGACTAAAGGGTGGACCCACCCAGCCCCAAAGCCCCAGAGTATTTTGTCCATCCCTGTCTCCACAAGGCAAGGCCTCCACATTGGCCAAAAGGTAGAACAGGGTCTGGCTGGTGTGTCGTGGCTTCTGGCCATCGATCAGTTGAGAGCCTCCTTCAGGTTGGGCTGCGGTCAGGGCTAGGGGTGGGTGCTCTGATGAAGGAGGGGTCCCTGTCCTCGGATGCTCCCAG
The DNA here is from genome assembly GCF_963455335.1 of Martes martes. Taxonomy (NCBI): domain Eukaryota; kingdom Metazoa; phylum Chordata; class Mammalia; order Carnivora; family Mustelidae; genus Martes; species Martes martes. The sequence continues at coordinate 168,223,335 of NC_137890.1, forward strand.
CCTGGTTGGCACCAGAGCACTGGGAGAGGGTAGCCTGCTAAGGGTTGGGGGGTCAGGGCAGGAATGAGTGAGGCAGAGGCAAGGGCAGGGCTGGCTGAACACCTGAGTCAGTGACAGGCCACAGCCATGGAAGGCAGCAGCAAGCAGGTTGCCTTGTTCCCCTAACCACCCCCTATCCCCCGCCCCCAGTACATAACGGCTCAGTGAGCAGCCTCCGGGTAGGACTTCCAGCCCATAAACTTGACTCATCTGCACCACACTAGCAACAGAGCCCTTCCTGGGAACTGGAGGAAGAGAGGAATCCCTGGGGAGGAGGAGGATGCCAGCAGCAAGGAGGATAGCTCCCACACCTCAGGGAGCTGGCAGGAGGAGCCTGAGGGCAGGGCCTGGCCGTTCTGTGACTCTGATCTGGCCCTGTCTTTTCCTTTTCCTTTCTCGACCGGCACCCTGGCCCCAAGGCCACATGGTGGGGAGGAGGAAGGGTCCAGGCCCAGGGGGAAACTCCTGCTACTGTCGGCAGGAGAGAGCATCGCCTGTTGCTAGGATTAAAGTCAATAAGGAAAGGATTCCTACCTGCCCCCACCCCCAAGTCACCGGATCTGAGGGCAACACTGTCTCCCTGAGCTCAGGACCCTCCTCTCTCCAGCTCCCCCTAGGCCTACCAAGGCCTGCCAAGCTACTACCCCTCTCCCCTCTCCTCAGCCTATTTCCTCTTCCTCAACCTCCCCCACCCCTCACGCTGAGCTCTCTACCCAGGACATCCTTCCCTCTCTAGCAGGCCCTTTAGTTTCTGTTCCCTTTGTCCCTGAGCCACAAACTTTATTAAACCCCATGAGACCTCAGGGCCCCTGACTTCTTCAAACCTGGACTCTCGTCCGGGGCTGGAGGTCCCAGCACTCCCCTGGAGGGAGACCCACCCCTCCTCCCCAGGAGCAGCATGAAAGGCAGGGCTGACCCCTGGGCCACCTTCCCAGTGGTGTGCTGGCCCGTGACCTGCACACCGTGGAGGCTCTGGTGGCTTGGGCTGGCTGCAATGGCCTCTTCAGGACCTGGGGCTGAGGTCTCCAGGTGAGGTTGGGTGATGGGTGGGGGCAGAGGGCGTGGAGGGGGGCAGGGAGGAGGGCGTAGCTACTCACATGGCTCTTGAAGGCAGGTGTTGCTGGCCCAGCCTGGGCTTGCCCCTGGGGGTCAGGGAGTTGCTGTAGGCGGGCCTGCAGGGCTTCCTGTGCTGTCTGTGGTCCCTGTGGCCGCTGAGGGCATGGTGCCTCCACTCTGTGGGTACTGCAGGGCCCCAGGCTCTCTGCTGCCCAGGCTCTGCCCCAGCCTGGGCTCTGGAGGGTTGGAGCTGGGGTTGGTGGGGCTCAGCCTGGCCACGCCTCTGGGGGGTGGAGCCTGGCACTGGCTGGGCGTCAGGAGTCCGGAGGCTGGCCGGTCTTTGTCCAGTGCCTTCCCCCTACCCTGTACCTGTGTGCCCCCTCCCCAGCCACCAGCTGTACCTTGCCACCAAGGTGGCAGATCCCCTACCTCAGGGGAGCCCTGTCACCTGCTGCATGCCTAGCTAATCTGAGAAATGCAATCCAGTCGAGGAGGAATCAGGGTTTCGGCTACCCCTCTCTGCTTCTTGTCCCAGTGAATACATTTACATTTGATGAGTTGTAAACCCCTGGGGGTGCTGACCAGCCAACGGCACTCCCAGCTCCGTTAAGTTAATTAGGAAGAGCAGTGTCTGATGGCAGCCGGGGTGGGGCTGTTTGGAGCTTGAGGATCTTTCCATCCTATCACCTGATGGGCCTTTCGGTTTATAAAGCCAAACTTCCTTCTAGAACCTAGGGTCATTCTATACTTTTCTCAACAGTTTTGAGTCTAGTTCTGGGCTAGGAGGTAAAAAGTCGCTCTGGGCTAGGAGGTGTGGCATTTGGGCAAGTTACTCCTGGGCCTCAATTTTCCCACGTGTAAAATACAACAAGTAAAACCACCTCTCTGGGGTGTTGGGGACTATCACAGAGTAACATTTGACTCTATATATCCCAGTGCCTGACACTTAACAGGAGGCCTCCGTGATGAGTAAGATGTGTGAGCCAGTGTTGGAGGCAGAAAGCCTGGGTATGAATCTTAGAATCTCGGGATCTTTTTTTTTTTTTTCTGTGTGAACTTGGGAAAAGTACTCAAGTTCTTTTGCCTTCGTTTCCATCTGTAGAAGGGGGCTTGTACTGTGCTCACCTATGGCGAGACGAACCCCAAGCTAATGTGTGGTGAAGACTTAGATGAACACTAGGCCCACAGGCAGCTGTTATTAACATTTTTAGGATTCCTGCCCTCTGCCTGTCGCTTCCCTCCAGCCACCTGCCCCCTCTAAGAACTCTGTAGAGAAAGGCAGATTGAAAGCTCGCGAAAAGCAAGAGGAGAAGGGCACTTCAGCTCCACAGAGACACTGAGTGGAGTAGGTACAGGAGAGGAAGGGCAAGTTCAAGGCTAGGGAGCCAAGAGGTGTGATGCTCCAATTTTCACTTGTATCAAGTGAGGCCTTGGGGTGCCAGAGAGAAGCAGGCTGAAGTGTGAGGGAGCAGGTAGCAACTGCAGCAAGAAAGCTGGAGATGAGACATGGGGAAAGACTGCCCTGCTCAAGAGCGCAGGTAGACTGAGATGGGGACTTTGGTGCCCTCAGCGAGGAAGGGCAGGGAGAGGAGACCTGAGCTGAAGGCTGTGGACCCGAGGGGTCTAGCTCTGCCCATCTTGCAGAGGATCAGGGGAACCGGGGAGGCAGGACTTCTGTTAGGACAGCAAGTGGGAAGAGGAAAGAATCCAGCCTCAAAACCCTCCTCCAGCAAGCTGGCGGCCAGAGGACGCTGGCTTCTAGCAGCCGGCCCTCAGACCCACGCTATCTGGTCAGGCAGAAGTCAGAGGCTCTGGGAGAGTTCAGCCTGGGGACTGGACAGAAGTGGGTGTGCGGCCCCTCAGATGTTGGACTGCCAGGAATAAACAGACCTCCTTCTGTTCCCAGCCCTGGCCTCCTCCCTAAGGGATCCAGGATGTCTGTGTTTCTTCTTCACTGCTTTGTCTAAACACTGTGTGTGGGATGACGTCCGAAGGGGGCGGCTGAGGCAGCAGGGGCCAGGAAGCCTGGGTCCTGTCTACTCCTCACTGGACCATCCAGGCCTTCTCTGCTCCCTCGCCCATCTCTTGTGTGGACTCAACCCCAGCCTTCTCCCCTTGGCCCATAGGAGGGCTGTGGTGCAGATAGTTTCCAGACCCTCGATTCTAGCTGCAGGCCGACCTCTGTGGTCCCCATTCTCCTCTCCTCCTGCAGAGCCTCTATTGTGGGGCCCAGGCCTGCCAAGGAATCCTCTTGGGCTTCCTATTTGAAGCTCTTTGCTGACCTTGGTGGCCTGGGGCTGGGTGGGAGTGGTGTGCAGGGGCTGGGGTACTTGCTAACGGGACCTGGGGAAGGGAGGTGGCACCGGGGCTCTCTGGATCCTGGCTGCCCTCCAGGGGCCACTGTCAACACTCTTTACTCCCCCCTAGGCAAGAGCAGACAAGCCCTTGGGAGCCTCTGGAGGGCACTGGGCACAATCCTAGCCAGGACCTTGGCCTCAGGAAGCCCTGAGGCCAAGGTCTCTGGCCAGAAGACACTCTGGTCTTTCCTGTTAGGGTTAAGCCAGGTTCAACATGGGCCCCTCAGAGCCACTACAGTGCTTTCAGCAATCCCAGGAGTGGGTAGCTTTGCTTGAACTCAAGAGTCTTCACTTCCAGTGAGACCAAAGGGAGTGGAGATGGCAACTGCTAAGTAGTGGGAGAGGGCTGACGCAGCGGCCGGCGCTGCCTTCTCCACGTCTGCCACCACCAGAAGTGGGGGACAAGGGGTCACTCCTCCCCAGCGCACAGGTTTGTTGGGATGGGGACTGAGCTATGTCCCGAACTGAGAGCCCATTTCAGTGGAGTCTGAAATGACTGGGTGACTGAATGACCTATAGCTTTCAGATTTCTTGACTGTGACCCACAGTAAAAAGGGGGGGGGCTTTTATAATCTAATCAGGGTGTGTGTACATAACCAAAACACATTCCAAAGTCAATACGTACCCTTGAGAAATGTGATACACTCTGATCTATACTAGCCCATTAAAAAAAAAAAAACAAAAAAAAAAGCTGGGGCGCCAGGTGGCCCAGTTGGTTAGGTCTCTGTCTTCGGCTCAGGTCATGATCTCAGGGTCCTGGGATTGAGCTCCACAATGAGCTCTTTTCTCTGTGGTGGGGGTGGGGGGACTGCTACTCTCCTCCCACCACTTGTGCTTGCTCTTTCTCTCCTCAAAGAAAAAATCTTCAAAAAAAAAAAAGGCCAGTGATGAAGTTACATATGTGACAGACACACAGAAATACATAACCCCACCAACACACACACACACACACACACACACACACACACACACGCCAGACTGTGGACAGGGTCCTGGCTGAGATACCGCACTACAGTCATTCGAGATGCTACCACTGGGGGAGCTGGGTGAAAGGCACACAGAAATTCTGTATTATTTCTTAACAGCTGCATATGAACCTACAGTCATAACAGTTTAGGAAACAAAAATATCAGGACAGCTCACAGTTCACGAAGGAGTCTTAAAACCAGTCTGAAACACACTGCACTAGATAGAGACAAGTTAAAAGGGAAAGCAAGAAGCTAAAAACTGCCAGGATGGCCCTTAGACCATTTCAAGTACTCCTAACATTCTCTATTGAATATTCTGAACGATTTTATTTTTGGGATTAGTGTCCTGCTAGCTAGGGACCAGCATACATTTCTAGGCTCGGTACTGTTAGGCAAGCATCTCTCCAAAGGGAATTTTGCAGAATGCCAGTCTTATGGGATCCTGTGTGGGAAGAGAAAGGGTGGCCAGTTAGTCTGCATTGGGCCCACACCCTAACACCCATCAATGTCCTGCAGAACAACACATGCCACAGAACTCGTTGTGGGAAATGCTGTGTATTATCATCCATGATTAAAGAACTAGCCAGGAGGAGCCTGGGTGGCTCAGTCCTTAAGTATCTGCCTTCAGCTCAGGTCATGATCCCAAAATCCTGGGATCGAGCCCCGAGCTGGGCTCCCTGCTCAGTGGGAAGCCTGCTTCTCCCCCTCTCAATCCCACTGCTTGTGCTCTCTCTTGCTGTCTCTGTCAAATAAACGAATAAAATCTTAAAAAAAAGAAAAAAGAAAGAATAAGCCAGAAAACACTTATGTGACTATCACAGTCCCGGAAGCTTCTCGGCCACAGCCAGCCAGACTTGGTAACAAGCAGGCTTTACAGGAAGCACGTTCACATTTACTCAGAACTGCCAACCAAGAGCTCACTAACCAGCCATCCTCTCTCTCCTAAGGGGTGGTCAAGGGACTCCTGGTCTAAGGTTTCCCAGATTTGGGTCTGTAGTTTAAGGGCAGTGCCATGTGTACTCTTCTTCCCCCTCTTCTCTCTTTTGGATTCAGTCTAGAAACCCAGCAAATTCTCATGTAAGATAGAAAGATTTTCTTTATTAATGAACCCAACCGTATTTCTTTAGATACAGGAGTTTTGAACTCAAATACTTAGGAGAAAACAAGTTAAGATTGCATTATCCTGCAACTCATTACCAGTAACATATTGCAAAGCGCAACAGCTTGGAAAAGGGGGAGGAAGACAAGGGAGTGAGGGAGGGAAGGTAAAGAAAAGGAATTAAGTTGATCAAGTGGAAATCCTTTTTTTCTTTTTTTAATTCTTGAGAACTATGAAGTCCTTGCAAGCACAGCTCGTTTCTGCAGATTATTTTCCAAACGTGTACAAAATGGAACCAAAACGGAGAATCCCTTAAGAACCTGAAGAGGGGCAACGTTGAGAAGCTACGATTATCCAGCAGCAAGTGTTCCTGCCTTCAGCTGCCAGCCGCCTCCTCTTCCTGTTCCTGAGAGTTAGCGGGATGAAAACGTCTTCCCCCTTCAAAAGCAGAGAGAAGTGTGAAGGCCAGTTTCTGGCTCACCTGTCCTGCCGCCCCACACTCCTGGACTGTGGATGTGATCCCAGAGACACCAGACACAGGTGCGAAAGCTCCTTAGAGGCTGTGGGAACTCTAGGTCTGGAATAAGCCCCAGCTCCCAGAGAGACTTCATCAGCTTTCCTCCTGCTGAACACTTTGGGGACACTGGGGAGCACCTGTGCCAAGCCCACAAGGACATTCAATGTACCAAGCTAGACAGGACAGTCCCTGGCCCACGGTGTCTGGCTGGCCTAGACCTACTCGAACTTCAGTCAGGACTCAACCCTCTTCCAGGCCAAGAGCTCGGGGCCCCTCTTACACAGCTTACACCCCTTCAGGCTCACAGATAGCAGCTCCTTCGATCTGACCACATGGGAGCAGGATGCTCGAAACTTCCAAGTACAGGAGCTGTGTGCTGCCTTGTGGTGACCACACTCTCGGTTACAGAACACTCGCCCAATTTTAGGCTCCTGAATCTTGGCCTTCTGTCCCATCCAGTATTTCTCTGGAAGGGCCAGCTTTGGGAACAGGCTGGTTCCTGAAGACAGAGGTTGTTTGGTAAAGCAGCCTGGAAGCTAGGGCTGAGAACTATGGGAAACTGGGGCAAAGATGGGGGGCTAAATTTTCCTGTCCTGAATGTCTCACCCAGCCCAGATTGAAACCGGAGTGTTTCCCCCACAGCCCCATCCCGCCATGCAAAGCTCCTGAGTGTTCAATTCCGGCGAGAGCACCAAGCCAGGAAACCATCCTACTCCAGGTAGCCCGTTTCTGCTGCCGGGAGTGGGGGTTGGGGGTCCTGGCTTCTCCTACTCATCCTTAGTAACACGACCTGGTTTTCAGCTTAGATATGGTTGTCTGCCTCCCCCTCCTCCTTTCTGGGGCCCATCTCTGCTAAAGAGAGGTTACAGAACAGAAAAAGCCAGAGCTGCTCTTTTTAAGCCCCAGGAAGGAGGTTTACGGACAATTTGTTTGTTTTAAGGATCTACCCTTCCCCAGTTCCTCACCAGGATAGGGGAGACCCCTTGTGGGGAGACACTGGGCGGTGGCTGCCTTGTTGTGCTCTTCTGAACAGAAGAGAAGTTACAGGGCTAAAGATGACACAGGCAGCCCCTTATGGACTATTTACAAAGCCAGCCTTCCTATTTGGTGTGGGATGGACTGACGAGTCAGGCTTCCTTCTGCTGTGCCCAGCTGCCTGTTCACCTCTCAGCCAGTCTCTTCACTGGCCCTGGAAACAGCACAGCATCGGCTGCCTTACTCTCGAGGTCACCAAAGTGACAAGAACGGTTCCGTGGAAAGCCAGAGGGGCAGGGGACCTTGGAAACTCCGGGAGGGAGGCCAGGTTCTAGAAGAGGTGGAAAGAGCGTTTGTGTCCCAGGACATATGCCCTCCCCACACTGTGTTGGTTTTGCCCATTTCTGGCCTTGCCACAAAGCTGCAGAGTAGAAGGGGTGACGCTGCAAATTTGCCACCATGGCTTCTGGACACCTCTCTGGAAGCGGAGGACCCAACTATAGCCTGAATGCCCCTCCTGAGGCTCTGGGCAGGAGCTACAGCGAGTTACTACCTAGCCTCTAAAGCGACCTCTAAAGCCTTTGCCCGAGGAAATCGGGAGTGACTTCCACTGCTCTGATGTTCCTGAGACTGAAAACCCTCAGCTCGGGTACCAAGACTCAGGCGCCTCTCTCATCCTGTCAAAGTGGCAGCAGAAACTAGCTTGGCGGGAGAGGCCTCACGTGCCAGGGGAGAGAACTCGGAGCCCTGTGCACACCATACCTGCCAAAGATCATCCCTGAGAGGAGCTGGTGTTGGCAAATACGCTGGCTGGGAGGAGTGTGCAGAAGCTTAGTTCACCTCAAGACCCGAGTTTAATGGGCATAGAAGCTGGCAGATAAGCACTTACTCCTTGAGAACAGGATCGCCTAAATTTCACCAGAAGGGGCATCCAAACCTGACATTTTGCTTGAAGACCTCAATCCCTACCTAGGCTCCAGGCCACACTGGCCTCTCCTGCATGGAGCCACAAACGGGAGCGCTATTCAGCATTTCCATCCCTGAGAAAGACAACTCCATCTCCACGCAACTTCCTGCCAAGCAGCAGACCAGGGGATAAAAACAGGGGGTGGCTGCAGGCCCGTTCACTCAGCTAAATGTCCGTAAGCAAATCTCTCCCCTTTTCCAGGAAGACCCTGAGGACTGACCTCTTAACTCAGGCCCAAAGAGAACATAGTGCATCTTGGTAAAAAGGTCCCTGTCTTCCCTAGCTGACATTTTGCTAGCTCATGAAGATGTGGAACAAGGGAATCCGTCCTGGCCCACTCAGGACTGAAAACCTGTCCATCCCATTTTTGGTCAGTCAGGTGGCTCCAGGCCTGACCTTGCCTGCCTTTCCCATGTAGGCAGCAGCTACCAGACACCTGGAGGGCCAGGTCACCCACATCCACTATTTTCCTCTTGGTGAAATCGGGAAAGGAGGGTGGTCCTGCCTGTGAGACCGCTCTACTCACGTGATTGTTTTCATTTCTTTTTTCTCGGCATCTGGACGTGCACGGTTCAGCACCTTGAGGAAGTCAGATGTTTTCGCCCGCATACGTGTGTGGATATAGGCCTGGGAGCAAATACAATGGGTACTGAAGCAGTCATGTCCTAGAAAGACAGCTCAGCTTTCAGTAGAAGTTATCAGGAAGGTCTGGGAACATATGCCCTGGGCCTGACACAGGGCCATGCAGGCAAGCCAGAGAGCAACCCTTTCTGGAGACATATGTTCATCTCTCTACTGTGCAGAGAGGTAGTGGGGAGAGATGGAAGGAAGGCCATGGTATCTTAAAGTCTCCAGAACCATTAGAGTTCATCAGCCTGGACTATAGGAATGACTTTTTTTAAAAAAGTAAACTCTACCTGCTGTATGCTGCTCAAACTCACAACTCTAATCATGATCACGTCACATGCTCTACTGACTGAGCCAGCCAGGTGCAGCCCACGCAGAAATGACTTTTTATGCCATTAACTCCGGTGGAGAATGACCTAGAGCACAGGCCCGAGGTGCTGTGGTGCTGCCTCACCTTAGAGCACTTGATGTGGTAGTGCAGATAGTCCCGGAACGTGTGGATCAGGTTGATGGTGTTGTCTCGAGCACTGGCGTTGGTGTGGCGAGGGAACAGCACTGCGGGCAGGGACACAAATTTAAGACGTTAGGGTAACATCAAGGCCAAAGGGCAAAGGGCGGCAAGATCAGAGCCTACAGTCAGCTCTGATCTCTCCCTGCCTGAGGAGAATGCACTTGTTTCACTAAGCCCAGGCTCTGACAAGGTGTTCTCCAACGAGGAAGGGATAAGTACTACAACAAGGCAGGTCCCAGGGAGTGCAAATGGAGGCTATGTCAAGGAAAATGGAGGAGGTGATGGCAGAAAACCAGGGCTCCCCTGGGAAAGGGCTTAGTGCCGGGCATCACTCTAGGTCATGGTCTCTTGAAAAGGTGGGACCACTGGCTGGGGGTGGGGGTGTGACTTTGGAGAAAACACCTTATCTTTGACATCAGCACAAGGAAACACAGCCTGCCTATCCTCCATCCATGGTGCTTTGGCCTTCAGAGGCACTTGGTTCCAGAAGATTCAGTGGTCTTGTGAACGCTAAACACTGTAAGCTCCAAGGACCTCAACTTTCCTGATGAGAATAGGCAGCAGGAGCTGCTTTGGCCGGGCATGAGAAAAACCCCTCCCAGGGGACCATGCACTGAAGCCCCCTGCAGCCACTCTGCCCTCTTCACCCCTCCCTTCAGCTTTCTGGAATCCTCCCCATCTCCCGCACCTACTCTACTCAGTGGTCTTGGCAACAGTAAAATCCTCCAAGTAGGTGGCTTTGCTAACGTGAAAAGGAATACCTCAAAAGAAAGGGTGGGACCCCGGTGTCCATTTGCCCTGAGAAGAAACAAACACCAGAACCAGAGGTAACTACGTGGCCTAGGATCTAAGATGCCAACAACCAGACCGTTTATATGCACCATAGAGAGAAAGGCTGCCAACTAAAGCATGTGGCATGCGTGAACTGTAAGCTGTGTTCCAACCTCAAAGACGTCACACGACAGAAACGCGTAGCTCGGATTTCAGGAAACATGGTAAACTGGCGGGCTCATCACCAATCAAGAGGTGCACCGTCAGGAGTGAGGGGACTTCAATCTCACAAAAGGCAACATCTCAGTGGCATCGGGTGCCATGTGTGAACAAGTGGTTATTTCAAACTGTCAGCTATAATCCCGAGCCAGCTCACTGGTCTGGAGCAACCATAAGAAGGGAAGACTTGAATTTCTTCAGTGGAATAAGTGAATCATGGCCGGAGTGCTGGCTCAGGAAGCAAAAAACCAAGAAACGCCAAATGCCAGAGAACTCCCTCCCACTTAGCTGTTTTGTGGTGCTTATGTGGTCCCAAGTCTTTTTAGACACCAGGGGCTAGATTTTTTTTCTCCCAGCACTTAAGAAAAACAGGGGGGGAAAAAAGAGGACTGTGGCACTCCTTCCCGCAGTTAGCGCACTGGCCGAGAATGATCTGGTATGCCTGCTTTTGCCCCTTCCACATTTTAACAAAGCCCTGTCCCTGTTCAGGCCTCCCGCAGCGGGAAGGCACGCCCCACGCCGCTCACCGAAGGTAATGTAGCCAATGTTGTCACCCACGGCAGCGTCGGTGTCCTTCAGCTCCAAAGGCGGTTCCCTGTGGCTGAAGAGGACCTGTGGGGCTGTGTGGCTGGCTCTGCGGCCTTCTTTGAACTCCTGCACAAGTAAGCAGAAGAGAATCTGACGTAAGGAGAACGGCAGCTTCCACTACAAGGCTGGCCCCACGGGGTGTGCCCTCTGTAGCACTCCAGAGCGGCAGACGGCTACGAAACACCTGGCCCGATGTAGGACAGTGCCACCTGCTACCGACGCGATCTGGACTCAAAAGGCAGAGACCACGGAGTCCTTAACAAAGCTGACCTTCAAAATGCGATGAGAGCATTCTTTTTTTTTTTTTAATTTTTTAAGATTTTATTTATTTACTTGAGAGAAAGAGAGAGAGTGGGGAAGAGCAAAGGGACAGGGAAAAGGAGACTCCCCGCCAAGCAGGGAGCCAGATGCGGGGCTCCATCCCAGGACCCTGGGATCGTGACTGAGCTGAAGGCAGACACTCAACTGCCTGAGCCACCCAGGCGCCCCTGATGAGAGCGTTCTTAATCCCGTTCCCTTTCTCTTGCTTTGCAACGACAGAGGCAATTAAAGAGGCAATAAAAGTCCATCTGAGACTAAACAGACAAACTGCAAAGCATGAGAGAACCAGCTTACATTTAGATTAAGGACTACTGCTGATTTGGTTCTTTTGATTTCATGTGGAGAGGCTGTATTTATCAGGAAATCTTGAAAATCTCAGGGTGCTATGGAACCCAGGCTCTAGCTTGCTTAAGACTCAAGATAAAATCTTAACTCTTTTCCTCTTTGCCTGAAAGCCCGTTAGGAGCTGGCCCATTTCTCACCCACCCCCCACCGCCCCTTCCGCCCCATCTCTGTGTCTTCCCCTTTCTTGAAACCAGGCTTTCTCGGGGCTCTGGACCTTCACATAAGTCCTGTTTCGCAGAGGTATCTTAGACCATTACTGTTTAGAATCCACCAAATAGAACTTCAGACTAAATGTAAGCCCTTCTTGGGGGCAGAAGACAATGGAGTTAAAGAAGCGGAGTTGTTTTAGGGTTCATCACTGAGAGAAGGAGGCTGTGTTACATGAAAAGTGAAAGCCTGACCGTTAATTCTGGTCTTGGATGGCTACAGATTCAATCACCACCACTCTGCCTAAGAGCAAATCATCCCTAAGAAAACGTCCCCACCCTCTTCAAAGGATAGGAAAATGAGGATGTAAAAACCGGGTCATTCCTTGTTATGTTTTAATCTTCAAACCACAGGCTTTTCTAACGCATACATTCCTGTGTACATACCAAAATGATACAAGGCATCCCTGTATCAACCCAGATGTGCAAGAACAGAACTAGATTTTCCAGCAACGCCGGTAGAACAGGGTGATCCAAATTCACTGAATGATAGCAGAAGGATGGAACCGAGGGCTAGGTAAAGCCTCGGAGCGTCAGGAGGACCAAAAACAAGCTTCCACGGCTGTTTGGTCTGTGATGCTCTTCTGCTGCTGCTCAGATATGACCTCCTCTATCCTGCCATCTCCAGCATACTCGGGCAGCTGGCTGCTGTCTCGTCAGCAGTTCCCATGTCTTCTAAGTCTCTACTATGGCACTTTATTATTCATTAACAGTCTGGCTTCCCTACCAGGTTGTAAGCTCTACAAGCCAAGGATCCTCCTTTATTACTCTGTATCCATTCCTTCTTTTTCAAAGAGGCCGGCTAGCACACGGCTTGCTGAATGAAAGCAAGCACTTTCTACCCTTGCTGACTTAGTGCTGTCGTACTGTAAAGGAAGGGACAGGGACTATGCTTCCATCTGTAGGTAGGAAGAAAGTGCACAGGGCAGCAAGCCCTCAGCAAATTAGCAGCAAAAGAAGGGTAACATCTTAGGAATTCTAATGCCCAGTCTGGGATCTTACCTGTTCCCCTATGCTGCCTCCTGAGCCGGCACTGCCTGGCTTCTAGAGCTTGGTGGAAGATAAACTACCAAAGCCAGGTTAGGTTAGCTCCCTCTTAAATTTTGTTCCTCAAATGAAAAATATTTGGAGAGGCAGAGAAGGAGTCAAGATCATTCAAAATGGAAATTCCTAAAGCAAAGCTTCTGAGATTACCCATCTCTAGAAAACATTACTTTTCATTCTGCAAAGGGTTGGGAGGTTTTCTCACTTCTTTTTTCACTCTTTAGCGCCCCTCCCCTGGGGGGACGGGGAGAAAATAGAACAGATAATAATTGCCAGCATTTTCTTGTGTTTATTAAGTTTCTCGAAATCACTGGTACCTGTTGGCATTCAAACCCAGATGGGGTGCGTGTAAACCCATGGTGACTTATTAGCACGGATTCCTTGGGTTCTGTGTGCAGAAAACCACACGTTAGATCTGGTTAACAGTGCACTTCTGACTTGGGGCTCACTCCCGTCCTTGTTTCTTCTTGCTGAGCTCTCTTAAATAATACTTCAGAAACAATCAACCAACCCACACAAACAGCTCTCCTTTCTTATTAGGGTTTTTGTCCTGTATCTGTCAGCAATGATGCCTCTTTCTTCTTCCTCCAACTAGGATGTCTTTTGAGTACCACAATACTCTTTCTCTCTTCCATCAAAGCACAATTTATGATAGGAAGTTCAGCATAAATCCAAATATATACAAAAACGGAATATATGATAAAGGTAGCATCTCCAATTGGTAGTATAAACACAGGCCTTGAAACAATGACTACTGAGACCAGCGGGTAGCCATTTAGGAAAAAATGATGGATCCATCTTTCAAACCATATACCAGGAGAAAACTCCAAACAGGTAATCAAAAGATTAGGTGTAAAATATGAAACTATAAAAATACTAAGAAATGATACAGGTACATTTCTTTAAAATCCTGGAGTAGGGAAGGTGTTTCTAACCATGACTCAAAATCTAGGAGCCACAGAAGAGACGGACTGAACTTTGTGAAAATAAACTTCTGCATTGAGGGGAAAAACCCCCCACAAACTCTAATGACAAACTGGAAAAAATATCTGCAACTCCTACATAGATAAAAGGCTATTCTCTCTAGTACATAAAGAAATAGAGAAGATCAGTAACCCAACAGAAAAATAGGTAAGGATAGAGACATCTCAAAGGGAAGAAAAATAAATAGCCTTCAACATAAGAAAAGATTTTGGACCTCATTCCCAAGAGTATGTAGGTATCATTTTTAATCCACCAGATTGGCAGAAATCCAAATGTCTGACAACATACTCTGGAAATCGAGCACCCTCATGCATTGAAGGTGGGAGGCAAAAGGGCACAACTTCCATGGAGGGTCTGGCAATATCTACTAGAGTTCCTGTGACTCCGTGCTCCCACTTCAGGAAAATATCCTGCAGCTATGACCACACAGGCATCCAGGTAGACAGGGTCCTCAACATCCTACCTTCACGCCTGCCTAGAAGGCACACTGCTTGTGTCTTGTCCCCCAACATACAGAAATCAGTGGACTCTGTTTAACTTTTCTTGGTTATGGGGGCTGACGTTAAGATCTAAAAATATGAAAAATATTCTAGTTCACCATACGCTAATCTCCAAAACTGTACTGTTGTTCTTAGTGCCTGCCACAGAATGAGCAGTGACATGATATCTACCAGACTTTCTCTAGTGCTCAGCTTGCATGCTGACGAAGATAGTGCACTAAAGGCAAACACTAGAATATCCATGTGAGTGGGGAATGGAAGCTCCTGTTTTCTTCTCAAAGGCAGGACAGCAACGGTCAGAGTTGGCTTGCTGACGGACAAAAGCAGCAATCGTGTTCTGAACCAGGTTGGAGGTCCACGCCGGCAGGGGGAGACCCACAAAGGCCCACAGCAAGTAGGTCAGTTACCAGGATGAACTTCAAACAGCATCCCAGAGTCACAGCATTCTGTGCTGGGCATCCGCTGTTCTAGGAATTTAAAGTAACGATGTCCAGGAAAATTCTCAGATAATTTATTTTGGAGCAAAATCCAGCAAAATAAGCCCAGGTTTCTAAGGTCATTTCAAATAAACTGTCCCAGCCTCTGACTCTGTGGAGAAGGAGGCAAGGCAGATGGCTTCCCGAGCACACAGGCTTTCCACATTCCTGGACGCCAGATGGGGCTGCCCGGTGCCAGTCCAGTCACTAACTAGAGATACTGGCAGTGCAAAAATGCAGAGACTCCCTCTTCCCTTTGAGACCAGTGCCCCACCGCCTGTACTTTGAGGGAGGAGTTTAAATTCATATGCAAAAAACCACACAAAATTCTCCTAGGGAACAAATCTCCTGTAAACTCTCCAAGATAAGGTCTGTTTAAAGCATAAAAATAAGTTAAGATGTCGCCGGGAATAAAATGGAACAAGACTGGTAAAAAACCAGCCAAATCTAAATATATACTTCATAGCTTTTAAAATTAGTTTGTCAGTCTGGATTCAGCCCAATTTCTAAGCTACTGCATTTAATTCCCTTGTCAATTCCGCCTAAAAACAGATGAAATGCCTGTCTGGAGGCTTACATTTAGGACCCAAGATATAGGTCTATACATCTGTGTACACACACACACACACACACACTCTCTCTCTCTCTCTCTTTCTGTCAAAGTTTAGTGCTCTCAAATGCTGAAAGTGTCAATATTCCAATTTTTTCTGCATAGTGACAGCAAAATTAGAGTTTCTGATTAATTAGACTAAACACAAAAAGCCACCAGAGATGGATGAAATTGAGGCTCTTACTTTTGAGTATGTCCCTAGCCGCTTAGAGAAGATACCCATAAAATATCCTCACTGCATTAAGCACAACCATCTTTCAACTCCATGGCGCAAAAAAGAGTCTGTCCCAGAATTCTTAAATCTCCTCACCCTGCCAAGGAACAGGATGAATGTACAAAAGGTGTTCGACAATCTGACCGCCGTACTAGCTACTGAATGCTGAACCATCCTGGAAGAAATCAGCCTGAATATACCACTTCAACGATGAGCTCTCCTATCTCAGAGCAAGCAGCTGGTTAGTAGACAGCTTGACAAAGCCACAGTGGGGTATTGTATCAGACTGGAGTCCAACTGTACCAGAAATCCAATTACCAAATGTCCCACTCAGCCCCATTCCTCTCCTTGGCAGGTGAGCTCCTTCTGAGGGAGGCGCTCTGCAGTGACCTCGGACAAACCCTGGCCAATCTGCCTGGCTGTCTGCCCCCCGACTCTGTCCTACTGAAGCACTACCTGCTGCTCAGGAATCTAAAGACTCCATTCTGAGAAGACCTTACGACTAAACCAAGCCAAGAACGGACCTTGCCAGAAACTGCAGGAAACACAAGAGGGTAGGAAACATGACTAAGCTTTAAACTGAAGACCCTATGGCAGCAAGGGTGCTTGAAACTTAGTCATACCGTTAGTATGTTTAATCCTCAATTCACTCTCCAGTCCAGTGCTGAAAAGGCAAAAGGCACTAGGGAAAAACGACACGCAATGAGTTCTATGGAGGCTGTCTGATGAAATCTCTGACAAGTGCCGGCACCCTCTGAGCGGCCCGTTCTCTCTCCTATGCTCACGGTGTGCTTTGATGCCCAGGTGTAAACCAGCACGCCACAGTGCTCCCCCCGCCCCACCGCAAGACATCCGCAGCATACCTGCATAAACACTTTTCCAATGACCACATCGTCGTCATCCTTAAACACTGTGCTGAAGACTACTGTGACTCTGTCCTTTTTAGATTCAACGTACCTGAGAGGAACAAAACCCATGAGATAAGAAGAATCAGCATGAGATTTTGTCAAGAACTTGACTTCCAAGTGAAGGAGGCGGGTAAGTCCTAAATCAGTTAGTTCATAAAACAAGGCGTGCCAAGGGAGACTCAGTATGTCGGACCAACAGAGTCAGCGTAACACATGCACACCCCGAGAGGCAGGAGAGGACCATCACCCTGAGGAGCTGGTACTGACGTGTCTGTGTGGTGGGACATGGAATCTGGGGTTACTAACTCTCAGAACTTCACTTTAAAACATTTCTTTCTTTATATACTAGGAGAGTCCTACTATGTAGATGATCCAAGAGTTGCAAACACACAGAACACACAGTCCCCTCTCCCTCCTTGTCACCCAGGCTATATGACTAAAGGGGACCTTCAATAGTGGTGTCTTAAAGGAAAGCACCTTTCATCTTTTGCCAACTACTGGTATCTGTGGAGAAGAGCAGAAATGGCCCCCCCCTTTCCCCCATCATCTACAACCTGACTTAAAGAACTTTATGAGAAAGACATGTTAGGGGGATTCACACAGTAGAGTTTAAGGTCTGATGTAATGTGCATCTTTCAGTGAGGGCATGTAAGCCTTGCCCCCGCTTTGGGACCAGGTTCTATACTCACATGGTCTCATCATCCCTATAATGGATAACTGCCCTGTTCTCGCCTTCCTTGCCCTCTTCTTGGAATTGGAAATATTTCTCAAAGACAGAGGCAAAACAATTTCGTTTCAACATGCCAGCCTGATGCACAATGGAATCCTTGGATGCCGGCAGATTTTCAAGGTCATATAGCAAAGAGACATTGTATCCTAGAGAGGGGAAAAAACCCACAAGTGGTTATATTTAAAACGAAACCAAAAAACTTTGCAGGTTCTAATGACATTTTATCTTGTTTCAGTGTCCATACTTTTAACCCAGGTAGATTGCTATCCACTCTCAAGGTTAAGATAAAACTTTAATTCTTGTATAACCACCATAAATATATACATCTAATTAACAAATGATATGCAAAAATTTGAATCAATATCAAAGATGACTGATTACAAATAAGGAATAAGCAGCAGCCATAATTCAGGAACTTTGAGTAGAAATTTAGTGTTCCAGACACAGGAATGAAGGGGGCACCTGTGTATGCTACCAAGCTATAATAATATGAGTTATGTATTTTTCTCTGACGGTTTAACTGCCAAGTGTTAACATAAAGTCAGCAGCTGGGTAGCTTTTTTTTAAAAAATAAGATATTTTATTTTTTCGAAGACTTTATTTATTTGACAGATAGAGATCACAAGTAGGCAGAGAGGCAGGCTCCCCGCTGAGCAGAGAGCCCGATGTGGGGATGTAGGACTTGATCCTGCATGATCTCAGGGTCATGACCCAAGCCAAAGGCAGAGGCCCAACCTGCTGAGCCACCCAGGCACCCCGCTGGGTAGCTTTTTAATTAAAACAACAAGGGGCACTTGGGTGGCTCAGTGGGTTAGGGCCTCTGCCTTCGGCTCAGGTCATGATCCCAGGGTCCTGGGATCGAGCCCCACATCGGGCTC
Organism: Martes martes; assembly: GCF_963455335.1. NCBI lineage: Eukaryota > Metazoa > Chordata > Mammalia > Carnivora > Mustelidae > Martes > Martes martes. The sequence goes on from NC_137890.1 coordinate 168,241,245, forward strand.
TCTGCTCAGCAGGGAGCCTGCTTCCTCTGCTCTCTCTCTCTCTGCCTGCCTCTCTGCCTACTTGTAATCTCTATCTGTCAAATACATAAATAAAATATTTAAAAAAAAGTTTTTAAAACAAAACAAAACAAAACAAAAAACCTTTTACATACCATCACAAACCCTTTGTGGCAAGAGGTGAAGTATGGACAAATTTAAATGTGTGTGTCTATGTGTATACCGCCCCAAAAGCTTTTATTTCTACACGCTATCAAAATTTCAGGGTTTTTTTTAGTTTTATTTATTTGACAGAGAGAGACACAGAGAGAGAGAGAGCGAACACAAGCAGGGGGAGTGGGAGAGGGAGAAGCAGGCTCCCGGCTGAGCAGGGAGCCCGATGTGCGGCTCCATCCCAGGACTCTGGGATCATGACCTGAGCCGAAGGCAGACGCTTAATAACTGAGCCACCCAGGCATCCCCCCAAATTTCACAGTGTTTTAAAGTATTTTACTTCATTTGATCTCTGTAAGAATTCTTTGAAGTAGGCAGGCCAGATACAGTTGTTCTCATTTTAGAGGGAAAACAAGTTCAAAGGAGCAGAGTGCCATGCTAAATGCAGCATGATACAGAGGTGCAGGCAACTCTATTTGGAACTGAACAGAACTGGGTCCAAATCCTGGGTCTTGCCACTTCATGACCTTGGACAAACTACCTAACCTCTATAATTCCTACATCTATTTAAAAAGGGGGGCTGGGGCGCTTGGGTGGCTCAGCTGGGTAAGTGACTGCCTTGGGCTCAGAGTCCCAGGATGGAGTCCCACGTCAGGCTCCCATCTCCATGGGGAGTCTGCTTCTCCCTCTGACCTTCTCCCCTCTCATGCTATCTCTTGTTCTCTCTCTCAAATAAATAAAGAAAACCTTTAAAAAAATAAAAATAAAAATAAAAATAAAAAGGGTGGCTAGACCGGGGAGGCCCTTGGGAATATTTAGAGCGCATAAGTATTTTAAAGTGTCCAGAACACAGTAGGTCATCAATAAATGGGACCCAAAGCCAAGTCTGCTGACCACTGCCCACTATTCTCCCTCTTTACAGCATGTCAAGTATGAGTTCCAGCAAACATGGCTGGGGAAACTGATTGGCTAATCACAATTAATACAAGGCAAAAGGCTTACAGGTAGCTTTGCAAGAGTATCTGTACATCACTGAGGGTCATTTCATATTCTAGGTAACTGCTGGGAATAATTTTACCAGAACCGTATGGAGTAACTTAAACATTTATACTTCGTCACTATTTAATTTTTTCCCAAGCGCATCCTGGAGGTATGTTTTTTGTTGGATCGAGCTTCACTGAGAACATGGGCTATCTAAATCTGTTCTAGACTGTGCTGAACATATTTCTGGCACTCTAATATTAAGTAATATCAATCATCACTCCATTTTGGGTACCTGAAAACCAGAGAAGCAGACTACAGGATTAAAGATTAGATAGAAAATGAAAATATATGAAGTTGAGCTTTGTTAGTTTCAAGAAGCCAAATAAAACAAAGTAAAACTACAGCTCAAGTCAGACTCTAAGTAAGGCTTTCATATGATGAAAAGGAACATACTGAGGATAAATAAAAGGAAAAATTTAGTATAGCCTGGTGAGACTCCCAAACTTGCCCATATAAACCCACAGAAAAAGAGGAGACACATCACTTTCACATGTATGTATACTTTGCACTTGTATGAACACAAGGTCTGCAATCTGGCAATGGCCTGTGCTTTTAGCAGGAAGTAGAAGAAAAGGCTCAGGGACAGAAACATTAGTTCTGTGTTATACTCCAGTGGTTCTGGGAGACTGTAGGATCTGAGCTGTGTCAAGCATGCCCAAGAGTTCCAACACGATCTTTTCTAGGCTAGGTCTGTTTCTTTCTTCCTTTCTTTCTTCTTCTCTCTCTGAAATTCCTTGAATCCCCTTAAAGCCTACAGTGTTATTTTGTTTGTTTTTGTTTTTATTTCTTGATATATTTCTACCATCTATTTGGGTATGAAAACATTCCAGTATTCTTTATGGACTGTAGTCAATGCTCCCACCCACAGTATCCCTAGTAACAAGTTACATCCTAAAGATATAATTCTGTATTTGGTATTTAGTTCCCACAGCATACAGAAGACTGGGGAAGGTCTTCTATTGGGACTGACTGGGGAAGGTCTTCTATTGGGATTGGTGAGGCATGTCACATTATAAAAATGAAAACAAATAAGCAAACAAAAACCACACAAAGGCTGGGGGAGGAAATAAGCTAGTGAAAATAACAGCTGTGAATAGACAGATGAACTCTCCTTCTTAGAACAACTTGCTAATCGAAGTACCACAGGAAGAAAATGTGAGTAATATGTTCAAAGGAACTTAACTACTTGGTCCTCAACAGGGGGCCCAGCTAAATGCAGAATCTGAGCCCAGCACTTATTCACAATGCTGAAAATACTGTTCAGTTTTTCTGCTTTAAATTTCCTGTAAAGCAGCAGGAACATAGCTGTTATAATCAAGGAAGGCCATGGTGCTTTTCAATTCCTCTGGCTGTGAAGAGGCTATTTATTCTTTATTAAAAAGAATGGATTAAAAGGAGGGACTGAAATTTCTGTTTCTTGAAAATGTGAGAACAGTTATGTTTCCCTTTCCAAAAGTGCAGAGTACAGAAAATGGTGTTATTAGGGGCTTGGGTGAAAACCAATGTTTGCTCAGTCTCAAACGGCATTTAATCACCATGAGCAAACAAAAGGGGCCCACTAGTTTTAAGTCACTTGGCTCCACCACATAAACATTAAAAATGACCCACATCAGTTCTGTAAACCACACTGTGTACCATTACTGGACAAAGCAAAGTCCCTTACAAGCTATTTTTATGGAGAGAGTTGAAGTGCAAACTGGGCTCAGGCAGAAATATTTGTAAAATGCACAGTATTTAAATGAAATGCTTTGGTTAAAAAACAGTAGAGTACAAACAGGACAGGTCTCTTTCCATGTCACCCCATAGCTGCATTACTACATACCTGATTCGGGATTTACCAAGAAGCTCCCGTACACCCTCTTTAATAACTAGAAAATACAAAAACAAATGTTAATCCAAATGTCATGACAATGTCATTTTTAAAGCACTGTATTTGCTAAGCTCCTTCTAAATCAGAATTTTTCATTTGGTGGATGGGACACTGGAAAGCAGATACAAGGGGACAAGGGGAAGATAAAAGATATAAGCAGGACAAGGGGAAGCAGATACATCTCAGCTACCAAGCCAGTCACTCATGGAGTGGAGATTAAATCCAAAAGGTTAGGGGCACTTGGGTGGCTCAGCTGGTTAAGCATCTGCCTTCAGCTCAGTTCACAATCCTAGGTGAATCCTAGGTCCTAGGATCGAGCCCCTCACCAGGCTCCCTGTTCAGCTGGGGGGGGGTCTGTTTCTCCCTCTCCCTCCTACTCATGCTCTTTCTCTCGCTTTCAAATAAATAAATAAAATCTTAGAAACAAAACAGAAAAACCAAAACCTTGTTAAAAAAAAAACCCAGAAGGTTAATCTCGGATCTGTTTTTCAATCCAGGCTCATCTTTTAACTTTTAGGAGTTGGTCACACCTGTTTTATGTTCTCTGTTCTCCTCCCATCCATGTATTGCACACAATCACTTTTGTTTTCAAGAGTGCAAAAGGATGCCAAACCCAAGTGAGAGTAGATTATGTTAGTTATCAACTAAGTACAGGCCGAACCAGTAACCCCGGGTGAGTAAAGAGATAAAGGCAGAATTGCTGGGAACAGATTCCAGCCAGCCTGCTTATCTTGAAAGCCTTAAAATTATTTAGCTCATCGGTTTTATGACAAAAGACAAGAGATCACTGAACCACATAGCCATTTATTTATACTGGTGGGTCCACAGAAGGCTGTACTCTCTAAATGCCTGCCTGCACCCCGAAATACTTGCTACTGGCTCCTCTCCAGCTTTGGGGAGTAAATGATAAAACAAGAGCCCTTTATACACCTTCCTATTTCTCTGTCAGAGTGACTGCTTCACCTGGTACAAACTGCTCCTAGGCTGACAGTTTGAGAAACAAAAACCTTCTGGAAGGACCAGTTCAGATTTAAAAGTTATACAGGCTATGGTAAGCAGTAAAAAAGCAGCTATCTGAGGACAGAAAAACGTAAACATTAGAGCTGTCAGAACTTAGTCACTTTTTTGGTATTTAGTAGTCTTTATACGTTTAAGAGGCAAAACAGACATGGTTTATTCTTAACCCTCACTGAAAACACATTTAGGGAGGGAAGGTGTCGTCGCTATTCCCAAGAAGGGAAAACGGAGGCCAATATATGCTACAGCAGTACAACAGGCTACCGAGCTTTGTCTGTAGACACTTAGTCAATTTCTCAACACTACCTCACCACAAACACACTCACGATCCTCTGTAATTTTGTGGGATACAAAAAAAAAAAAAAAAAAAAAAAAGATACTTCATCAATGACAAGTTACCAAATTAAAAGTAAACAAAAGCATGGACTTTTTTTTTTAACTGTAGGAGTTACACATGCAGGTTTTACAGGATTCCATCAGCCAGAGAAAAGCAGAGCAAGTGCAGGCAGCCTAGAGGGGAGCCCCACGCGAGCAGGCCCTGCGCCCACTCATGCCTGCATATGGGGATTGGCAGTAAACAGAGCCAAGTGAATTCTGAGGTTTTCTTCTAATCTTACTTTCAGTGCACCCTCTAGGTATTTAAAAAAAAAAGTGCAGTAGCAAACCACGTATGGCCTATTTGAAAAAATTATCACACAGCGAGGTTCTTTGCTTCCTGTTCTTAAATACTCTTTAATATTCCACACATTTATTTCACCACTTTCCTATAGCTGGAAGAAATTCTCTATCTGCAAACGATGGAAAGAGAACAGGCCTCAGTTCTCACTGTGTGGGCACACTGGTTCGTATACAGGCAAACAACAAGTAATGTCACACGCAGTTCCAATCTGGTGACCATAAAGCCGCTGTAGGGTTGTCTCTTTTACAGAAGAGGAACTGAAGGGAAAGGTTAAGGTCACAGAGTTTATTGGTGGCACAGAGAGATCTCACCTTCAGGTGTCCTACATACCACTTCTAAAGTTCTGAGGCGGCGGGAGGAATAATGGGCACATCCCAGCAGAATGTGAACTAGCATGTGGTCTCTGAGCTACAGTACTGCACTGGGTGGACTGTGGGTACTTGGAGGAAGGGGAAATTAGATTGTGGAAGAAAAAAATACAGCTCTGAAGATTTAGTTTAATTCCAAGCTTAATATTCTGAGATCTAAGAGCCAAACTTACACCGTTTCACTCCTCTGCTCCTTCCACTTGGCAAAACCAGCCAATGCTTCCCTGTTGATTTCACCTGCACTTTTATTTTTATTTTTTTTAAAATACTCATTCTTCTTTTTTTTTTTTAAAAGATTTTATTTATTTATTTGACACAGAGAGAGAGTGAGATCACAAGTTTGCAGAGAGGCAGGCAGAGAGAGACGGGGAAGCGGGCTCCCCGCTGAGCAGAGAGCCCGATGGGGGGCTCCATCCCAAGACCCTGGGATCATGACCCAAGTCGAAGGCAGAGGCTTAACCCACTGAGCCACCCAGGTGCCCCTCACCTGTACTTTTTTTTTTTTTTTTTAAAGATTTTATTTATTTATTTGAGAGAGAGAGAATGAGAGAGAGAGCATGAGAGGAGAGAGATCAGCGGGAGAAACAGACTCCCCATGGAGCTGGGAGCCTGATGTGGGACTCGATCCTGGGACTCCTGGATCATGACCTGAGCCGAAGGCAGTTGCTTAACCAACTGAGCCACCCAGGTGCCCTCACCTGTACTTTTAACCATGATTCATTTTCCACCGAGTGCCCCCTCTTTCAATCTGGCACCAGGAGATGGGTGAAGACAGCCCATCGGTCCTCACCATCAGACCTTCCCGCCCTAGCAGCAGAGGCTTTCTGCCTTGAAAAAGGGCCTGGGCAAAGCAGCAAGCTTCCTCTGGTTATCGCAGGCTGGTCACTGTTTAACCAACCCAGAGAGCCATGCACCGTGCACTCCGCTCCAAAGCTCTGAGTGTTACTCGCTCCACCCACATGGGCGGGTGGGGTTGGTTCTCTGACCCTGTGGGAGCTACCAGAATAGCACTGTGTTGGGGAGTTCCAGAGTGCAGAAGGTACAGACTGGAAAGGAGATTTAAGAAATCTATCTCTAACGCTTTCTTTCCCTTCCAAAGATTACTATCATTGCGCCTGCATCTTAAAAAGAGAGGACTGTTTGCGGAGAATGATCACACAATTTTGAGTTGTCTGTTCAAAGCTTTAACAATTCTTTTCAGGTTGTCATTTTATGGTAAATCAAAAGTGAGGCCACTTTAATAATCACTTGTTCCCTTTTGTTTTTAATCTGGTAAAGAGAGGAGTTGGCTACTTTTCCAGAATGATCCTTATGTTTTACGGGACTGGGTCCTCCTCCTGAAGCTTTTCTTTCAGGTAAAATCACCTGGAATACAAATTCTCTAAACATTTCCTCTTCCCTTGAATAGGCAATTCAGAAAAGGTTTTGGCTCTTCCCCTGAATTTCTGGGATAGGTCAACTGCATATGAATAACTAAAAGAAATGACTGCTTTTGGCCTTGGGATCATAGTTGTTTAATATCAATTTTAGTTTTTATACCAAAATATTACTGAGATAGATTTTGATCTTTTTTCTCAAACAGCCTTCTCATTGCATAAATTTTAATTATTTCAAAAGCTCTTAATTAGAAAGAAAATAGAAATGACCATATCTTCATTCACCAGATTAAGGAGAACCTAGCTTGTTAAAACTAGAAGATATCTGAAAACTGATTCAGGAACTGAGTCATACTTCCTGCTTTGAGACCCAACCACAACGTATGCACACTGGTGTAACAGCATTTTCTTTCTTCCATAAATGGCTCTCCCCAGAGCAAATATAGTTCAACAGGAACCAAACCTGCTACTTAAGCTATAGAAAGAAGCTAGTGAACAAGGCATGGCCATCTAGAATTTCAAAATGCATGGACAACCTTTCTTATTTCCCCTATGGTAGTTATAAGGAAGAAGAGAAACTTGAAGCAGCCAGCTCTAAAGAAGTTTAAATCAAAAAATTTAAAGGGTAGATTTGTACCTAAATTTCCAGAATGAGAAATTAAGACCATATATTTAAAAGCCAGAGCTATATACCTACTTCACAATATTAGAGAAATAGAATGGAACCCATCTCAGTCTTGAGACAGCTACTTTTTTTTTTTTTTTTTTAAAGATTTTACTTATTTATTTGACAGAGAAAGAGAGAGCACAAGCAAGGGGCGTGGCAGCAGAGGGAGAAGCAGGTTTGATCCCAGGATCCTGGGATCATGACCTGGGCCGAAGGCAGTCGTTTAACCAACTGAGCCACCCAGGTGCCCAGGATAGCTATTTTTTAAGTAGGCTACACAATGTGGAGCCCAATGTGGGGCCTGAACTCGTGACCCTCAAATCAAGACCTGAGCTGAGATCAAGAGGTGGATGCTTAACCAACTGAGCCCCCCAGGTTCCCTGTGACAGCTATTTTTTTACTGGTCTAAGAATGTATTGTTTGGTGCATTTTTTGGGAACTAAAGTTGTTTTGGTATTCATTGGTTAGGGAACATCTTTATTTTTCTAGAGTAATAAACAACAAGCAAAGAGCCAAAGCTTTTTCTGAAAAACAGCCTTCTCTGTAATATGGGTCAAGAGTCCCTGGTTAGGTGAGCAAGCTGTCCAGAGTGGCCATTGCCACAGACCTTCTAGGAGTAGCAAGCTGCCAGTAAGGTGAAGAGGAAACAAGAGACCCAAGGAAAATGATGTGGAACATACCTCATCAGCACCATGTGCCTGGAGTTCCTTGTAGAATTTCAAAGAAATACTGACCATCACTTTTGTTTTGTCTCCGTTAGGATTTGAAATATGATAGAGGACTCCATCGAAATCTATGAGGGAAAGTAAATAAAACTGCTTAACTTGGGAACAGGAAATAAGATCTCAAGGTGCCTACCTTGTTACAGGCCACAAGGACGTCCTCCTTGGAAGCAGGTTTATGTTTAAATCCATGCAGAAAGTCAGCAAAAACACTGGGACAGAACTGTCAAGTACTGATCTCTTTGTTCTCTTCTAAAATTACAAAGCTATTCTTACCTTCGTCACAGCTTGGTGCTGAAAGTATTTTTTTTTTTTTTTAAAAGCTTTTGTTGTGATGTATTTTACAGAAGCTACAATATAGCATAGAATGGACTCCTAGCCTGCTCCATGTGACTTCAACAATTATCAACACATGGCCAATCTTTCATTTAGGCGTCCCCCCCAATGATTTATTCTAAAGTAAATCTGAGACATCACATCATTTCATCCATAAATATTTCAGAATGCATCGCCAGATAAGGAAAAATTAAAAAAAAAAAAATCCAACACAGCTACAATACCACTGCAACGACTAAACTTTTAAGAACAGCTTCTTAATGTTAAATATCCAGACTAGTGTTCAAATATTCTGCCTCAAAAAAAAAAAAAAAACATTTTAAAATACTGTCATGTTATTTGAATTAGATCCAAAGAAGGCCCCACATTGCATTTGGTTATTTCTTAAGTTTCTTCTAATTTATATCCAGGCCCCCCCTCTCTTTGGCTTCTATCTTCCTGCAGTACAAAGAGGACTTAACCCTGCGCACTTCCTGAAACCAGGTGCTGAGTGCCATCACTTTAGGGGAGATCTGGCATTGCTAGTTAGTGGGAGGGGACAGGGATGGTGCCTGGTCTCCAATCACAGCACTTCAGAGCTGCAAAAAGTTTTCCAAAATCTAGTCAAGTACCCTCACTTTACAGAGGGTGATTCTTTCACTCCTTAAAGTCCATAAAGCAAGTAATCAGTATCAACAGCTAATTTTTTATAGGGACTAGAAAACAGTAACCTCTCTCTGACTTGTTGAACAGGCCTCTAGTATTATCCATGTTTCCCCTCTACTCTAGTGCTAGGCAAACTGAGATGAAGGCTACTTGAAGACAGTAATTTAATATTTCCAAGTTAAATTGAAGTTTATACCACAACATTAAGCCCCAACTTTTAAGATATCAGCAGGTAACTTCACATGGTTCCATAAATCCACAAAATGATCATCTAAAATCAAGGGACAGTACTCCAAATCTCCAAACTTATTTTAGGAATGAGTTTTCTATTTTTATATTGTGCCTTAACAGGGCTGAAGTAAGGACACTTACCTGCAAATGTTACTTCTACTGCTTCTGGCTTGTTACTGCAAAACAAAAGAACAGTCCTTCAGTAAAAACAGCTGTATTGCTGTTTGCCCCCAAGGGGACTTGCAGACTCCTGAGCTCTGTTCTGGATCGGAGCATTCTGGACCAGTCTTACGCTTACTGCTGACCTGAGACCACAACTCATTTTCTCATGTACCTGAACCTTTGGGCTCACTTAAGGTAGAGGATACAGAAAAGCAGCAGGACAGACAGTTTTTGTTTTCTAGCTGCTGTCAAATCTCTGCCATAGCTGGTGCTTAGCTTCAGTTCAGAATTCCTTAAGACTATGATATGTACGTCTGCATATGTGAACTATAAAATGCCATCTTTTGATCAACGTCTCTCCCACAGGACAGTAGTGACGGACGTGGAGGTAGTACATTCTGCGAAACAGAACGCAGAATGGTTTTAATCCACTAAAGAAGGGATAATTCCAGGCCATAAAACAAAACAGGAAGTTCTATATCATTTCAAAGACAATCTGTAAGTCTTCCTACACGTCTTTCCCTCTCCCTTAATGTCACCAAAGTTCTCACCACTCTCCTTCACGAAGCCCTCTTGGACTGGATGTACCCTAGTTTTGTTTTGAAATTCCTGCACTGCACTTAGGTAGAAAGCGGAGCACAAAACAACACTGCAAAATCGCTGGGGCAGTCAAGACACCAAGGTTCCAGCTTTAGCTTTTCATCAGGACCATGTTTTCAGACCAATTAACACCTGCACGCCTGAATTTCTCACATCTTAATTCATCTATAAAATGGGAGAATACAAGTGATCCTACCAATCTCACTGAACTGCTAAAGATAAAGCAAGAGAACAGATACAAACAACTCATCCTGGAAGGCAACGCCGACAGCCTGATACTTTCTGTGCAGCACCCAGCTCAGCCTGGTACAGAAACTTCCACTTGGTAAATGCTGCTGAGTTATTACCTAGAAGGCATGACATACATCCTAGCTATAAACAATAATGGTCAATTAACCTCCCATGAAAGCAACGTTATGTGATTTCCCCATTTCTCCTCAAAGCCCAATGGAAGGAAACAAAAGAAGACTCCACGGTTTTATCTCTAATGACCTAGGACTCCAATGATTCCACTTTGTTTTATGGACCAACAGACAAGACACACACATTTCCACATTTATCCTTGCCTAATTTGCTCAAGACCTCACCATCAAGTACATCTTTTTTATACTACCTCCGCTCCCTTACCTGTAAAGGGAACCACGACCGAGCTGCCCTCTAGGGTTGCTGGGGAATAATGGAATACACAGGGTGGTGTATGCCTGTTAAAAAGTGCTGCAGATGCTACACAGTTACTCTTCCAGGAAACTGGTTTTTATGAAGTGCTAGCCCTGCTGAAAAATCAACGGATACAAGTCACATACGGATTCCACTCTACTCCTGCACAGCCATCCGTGTGTGGTTTAGGAAAATCAGTCTGAGAGACTTTAAGAATCAAAGCACTGAGTGGGTTTATGGAGAAGCAGTGAGTTCAGAATATGATGAAAAGAGCGACATGAAACCTTCCATTGCTTCTGACCTTTCATCTGAAACTACAGCCAGGAGACAAAGACAACGAATGGCCAACCACAATTCCTCAACCTCTAAAAAGCAAGAGCAAAGCAAGAAGCAGAACAAACATTCATCTAAGGCTCACTTGCACAAACCATGAAGAGGCTGCACAATGGCAGGAAGCACCGAAGTCTGTTTCCCTGGGGAAGGGTGGCTATGCCAAAACGTCAGGGTGGAGGCTTGTGAAAGTCCACATGGCGTCACTTAGTAGGTGGCTGGATTTTTTTTTTTTTTTTTTAAATCCTTAGGCTTTAACTCAGCCAAGGAAGGAATGAGTTCTTCATTCTCCTACTCCATCAAAGATGGAGAAAAATTAGGTATAAATAAAAAAGCCTTAGGGTTCTAAGCTGTAAACATTAAAAGAAAAAAATTTTTTAAAGTAGGCTCCATGCCCAGTGTGAAGTCCAATGCAGAGCCTAAATGCATTACCCTGAGGTCACAACTGAGTGGAGATCAAGAGCTGGATGCTTAACCGACTGAGCTACCCAGCCCCACCCCTCCCAATCTATAAACATTCTAACTGAAATTCTGAATTTCTCTAGGCTTTCAAGTTCCCTAAGGACAAATCCCCACTGGGAGAAGTTGTTTAGGAAGAGCTATACTAAGAGGTTTGCTGCCTGACTTGGGAATATTTGTCAAATCACCACCATTAATATTTCAGTTTACGCTTTATGGCTGCACAGTAGGTTATAGAGAAGACAGGCTGTAGAGGAACGCATTTGGCCAAAGGAGTCTTCTGGAGGGGTCAGGTGGGAGTTACAAACTCTGTGCCCAACAAAGAGACCAGATAAAGAGTGAAATATACCAAACAGGATGGTGTCAATTCCAAGACCAGGTGTTTGTTACTTTTGCGGGTTAAAACCATGGAGCTAGAGGGGAATAAGACTGGTCTGGAGGAAAGTGTACCACTTTAACAAAACCAAAAGATAAATGGATTAAGTTATTTTTTGTTGTTGTTTACCATCTGCTGAAGTTTCAGATGCTGGGAATGAGTTTAAACACAATAAAAGCAAGTCCTTCGGAGTTGACTATTCAGCTCAAGTCCTGTCACTTACTGGCTATAAACCACACTCAATATTGCTCAGATACTGCCGAGCCTCAGGTTCCTTTTCTAGAAAATGAAGATTCTAGAAAATGAAGATTAAAATGTTGTTGTGAAGACTAATTGAGATGACATGTGTACAGGACAGTTTCCCAACCAGTGTCTTGTGACTAAGTTACAGACATGCTGAGATAATGATCCTCACAGCCCTCAGGGCGGCCCAGTAGCAGGATCTCTAGGCTAGACCATTCACTCAAATGTGCCACACAAATACCATGTTCTGTGTGTGACCTATCGTAAGGTTAGAAGTCATCAGTGAAAGGTATCTGCACAGTGCTTAATGCATTATGTCTACTCTCTCCACAACTCCCAAGAGCCCTAGTTTTTTCAACTGTAAATGGGAACTCCTGTCACACAGGCACATTCAGAAATCAAATGAAGTTCTGTTATTAAAGCTTAGAGCACAGTGTCTAATATCACAGTGATCGATGAATTAGTTGTTCTTCTAGGTGGAGTCAGAAAAGACCAGACTTTGAAGCCACGGCTGGGAGAAGTTGTGGGATTGTGCAAACTCCCAGAATCAGGAACTGGTCAGCACTGCAAGAAGAACCCCATGAGTATCACTGCTGTAATGTCCAGAATCCTAGAACAAACCAGCTAGGTAAGTTCTCAGGGTTACTGACTGGATAGCACAGAACACTAAAATATATTCAATTTACTCAGATGGGTTTTGAAAGCTATTCTTAAAATCCTTAGGAAAAATTTTCTTCTCTTCTTTTCCCAAGGAAGCTTCTAGAATGTCACCAATCAATAAAGAACTCCTGACAACTGTATTTTCCAATCCTCTTTTCTCATTAAGGATTTCGGAGTTTTTACTCCTGAATGCATCCAATTCCCCATTTGGGAATTTATGTGCCTTTTCTATTTTCCCCTTCTATGAGATGAATGAGAAATTACTGAATTCTGCTATCTCACCAAAAGTTTTTGATCACTCTGCAGTTAATTCCCCTATAGGGCTCCCATCACCCTATTCGAGCAAAGACTAATAAATGTGGCCCCTACTCTGCTAAGCCAGACTCAACTATGGAGAACAAAGATGACCTAAAAGCTAATTCATGGGGTGCCTGGGTGGCTCAGTGGGTTAAGCCTCTGCCTTCGGCTCAGATCATGATCTCACGGTCCTGGGATTGAGCTCCGCATTGGGCTCTCTGCTCAGCCGGGAGCCTGCTTCCCCCACTCTCTCTGCCTGGCTCTCTGCCTCCTTGTGATCTCTTTCTCTCTGTCAAATAAATAAATAAAATCTCTTTTTTAAAAAAAGCGATTTTTAAAAAAGCTGATTCACACAGTATCAGAATAGTGATAAATTAAGCACCTAAAGAAATTAAGATTCATTCCACCTGGCTTCATCCATTCCTTCAAGAGAATAGTTCCTGAGCTAACCATATATACAGTGAAGATGCTGGGAAAGAAAGATGACCAAAGTGATAGGCCCTGCCCTTAAGGAGTCATCTGTTTCGTGGAATGTAACTCTGGGGCTTCATGCACAAAGTGGTGCCAAGGTCAGAAGGCAGACAGCCTATGCAACTGTAACAACCTGTAAAAAGACCAACCAGACCATCCCATTTCTTCTAGATGCTTCTTGAACAATGTCCCAATTCCAAATCACTTCAAACCAGTCTGTCTCCCTGAGGACACATGCAGCATATTTAGGAATGAGAACAAGGTATCAGCAAGATTTAATTTATTCCTTTCTCAAATTTCTCCTCCCACAGTCCTTGCCCACCCCAACTGGCACCTCTTGCTTACTGAGCTTCACTCCCCCTCACATAACCACAGAGCCCCCACAACATGCAGAGCTGTGGCAAGGAGCCAGCATGCACTTAAAAGCAACAGCAATTCGCATGTGACAGCATTTCCTCAATTCTGCACTCCAGGCTCTAAGTTCACAGGCCTACCTTCTGAGGCTGAGGTTCTTGGTGTGTACACAGTAACAAAAAAATTAATTTGCCCGATTACTTCTGTTTTAATTGGGCATCTGGGTAAGAATTCCTAAATGAAAAGGCAATGCTGTTGACAAGACCTGTGTGAGTTTACTGGTAGTGCCGAGCACGGCTTCTTAATCGGCATATTCTCTTAGCGTGTAGGCTGTTAATGAGACAATTTACCAATAATTACCATTTTGTGACGATATATGAACCGTTCCAATAAGCCATTTTCCCAGGAGTGTGGTAGGAAAACAATCAAAAGCAATTTGTTGAGAATGAATCTTAGGCTTTGTCCGAACTGCTTCCAAATTAAAAGGTGATCATGCCTAAATGTTCAAGAGTTTCAATAACTATTTTACCCAAAGGAAGTTTAGACTCTTAGTAGGATGTCACAGGTAAGAGGATTCAGCAGGATGGTCTGAGGTGTCATTTAAAAAAACAAAAAACCCTCAGGAGGAAAATTACTGCAACTGTATTCTGAAGCACATACCACAGAACTATTTTTAAAACTATCTCACGCTTGCATTTTCAGTAGCTGCAACAGTAAGTGCTGTTCAACAGAACTTTCTGCAATAATGCAAATGATCTACATGTGTCCTGTCCAAATATGGCCACTACTAGAGACATGTGGCAACTGAGCATAGAATCGTGGCTGGTGTGAGGAACTGGATTTTAGTTTTATTTCACTTTCTTATTTAAACCTAACTAGCTACATGTAGCCACTGGCTATTATACTGGACACCACAGAGCTGTGAGATTTTTTCTGGAAGAGGCTGCTCAGAACTGTGATTTCCCCCAACAGGTTTGCTCTGAGAAGCGTAAAGCCCAGGGCAGCTGCCCTCTCCCAGCAGGTTCACGCACTTGCAAAGCCTTTCCAATTCCCAGGGTTTCTCCTCCAAGCTACTCCTCTTCATTAATGTCTCTCTGCCATCTCCACCGGCACACACCTCACCCTTTAGCTCCTCTGTAACTTTTGACAATAGACTCTCTCAGAAGGGCCTCCTTTCGCTGTTTCTGCTTGGTGCTGAGCACTGGTAGAATCCTATAAATGTTTGTGATTATCACACTAGTCATTTTTTGCTGGAAGTTCTAGTGTAGTAGGCATGCGCCACAATAAATCCGTTAACTACTTCACTGCTGCCTCATGCTGTATGCCTGGAAACTCACAGCAGGCCTAGAAGCCAGTTTCTGATGGGTGGGATCTGCAATCCCACCTACCTCCAGGCCTGCTATCAGGGTCTCTTCAAAGATTTTCAGAGAGCTTTTCAGCAGAGTATGTTTTGAGTCCCCTTACTTAAAGTCACATTTCAAAGGGAAGACAGCCACAGTAAAAGTCAAAACTTGCTGCCCTGCCCAATAACCAACACTGCTGTAACATACATTTAAGAAATGTCCTAGAAGTTCTAACTTACGCTTCCAGACTTGAGTGCTTATTTTAATTCCTCTGAAACAGTACTTTGTAAAAGTTGATTTTCTAAAAGTTAAAGAGCTGTCGTTCCGGATAATGGGCTTCATTTTGGAATCACAAAAAGATATGAATATACTTCTACACTACAAGGCATGCTTCTACTTGAAAATGAACAGGCATTTATCTTGTAGATCAGCTTATAACCACCCAGGTCTCATTCTTTGCTAGTCTGGACTCGAGAATGCACTTAACAGGTTCAGCTGTGAAAATGCAGAAGTTAATTTAACTTCCTCCTCTATGCTACACTGCTCAAAAAAAAGTACCCAGCAATTACCCAAAATAAGACTCTGAGCTGATTCACTCAAACATTTAAAAAGCAAAGGGACTGGTAAGTGAGACTGAAGACAAGAAGCAAGTTAGCTTAAAATACAAGCAACTGCAAGCAGGAAACAGGCTTCTTGTAAGCCTTACTTCAACGAAAGCCATGCTTTACTTTACAGATAACATCTGTGTCCTTATAAAAGAGATAGGAGACAAAATACGTTCATTTCAGGCAGTGGGTTAGAAGTATTTTTTTTTAATGCCTCCAAACCACAAGTTCATTATGAGCACTTAGAATTTCCTTTGCACCAAACCTTTCCGGCCTGCAGGATCTCCAAGCACTGACTTTCCTATGACTAGTTCCCAGTTCACCAGAAAGTTTGCATTCATATCCTCAACTGTGCAACCAAGAGGCAAAGCCCCAGCCTCAGAACGGGGAAACGAGGCAAAGGGACTGGCTACAGGCCACCAAAAATAAGAAGCTAAAACCAGGTCCCTGGCTCACGTTTTAAATATTAGAAAAGCAAAGCAGCTTTGGGGGAGGAGGTTGTTTTCTACCGATTCTTGTGTTTCAGAGAAGGCAGCCTTGGAAATATGGAAATAACCTACCTTTAAAAAGGCCAATGGTAAATAAAGGTTATCTGAGAACTTTATAGACTTTGGATGCTCGTAAGTGTGTACCTGGGCCAGGATTACCACATTAAAAATCACAGACCAGGGGTCTTGTATAAGAGTTTAAAAGATAAATGGGTGGAGAAAGAATTGTAACCTCAGGAAAGAGATAAGGGAGGGTGTGGATGGGGAGACTACCAGCTTTGCTTGAGAAATATATTAACAAAATGGCCAGTGTGTCTTACAGCAGGTTTCGGGGAAGGGAAACTAGACCAGTCGCGTTTCTCCGAGCTGCAAGACTGGGTGTGCTTTCAGTCTAGCCTCCAGCATCTTTAGACGAAGAGGTGGGGGTGGGGCTGGAGAGGGAGAAGGCTGGTGGGGATCTGGGCCTGCATCTTCTTCCCTCCTCTAGTCCTGGAAATTCCTGAAAACTCCTTCCAACCCAATCCCAAACAGGCTTTCTTGGGGTTCAGAACAATGACGGGGAGTACAGAGGGAAGGGATCCCCTGCTCGCTCCAGAAGGCAATGGGATCCTCCAGCCGGAGTTCCGGCCCCAGCTGCCCTCACGTCCCACAGGTCTCCTGCCCTTTGGCACGCGCGCTCCGGTCCATTCGCTGCTTCCGCATCCTTCCTCCGAGCCTCTCCCCACGCATCGCTGCCCCTCACCCCACCGCGCCCAGTAGCCTCCCACGTTTACCCGGCCGGGGCCGTCCCCACACCCGGCCAGGTCTCCCACCTCATCCCTTCAAGTCTGGAGGACTGAACGACACTGAGGACCAGCGGGGGTCAACTCTGGCTCCCCCGCCACCCACCGGCCCCAGGCGCGCGCTCACCCGGCGGCCGCGTTCTCGAACTTGAGCGCGAGCGTCTCCTCGATGATGCGGTTGTTCACCTCCAACAGGATCATGGCGGCGGCTGCCCCGGGCAGGGGAAGGAGAAACAGGGGTGGGTAAGGGAGGAAAGGACTGAGGGAGCGGCCCTGCTGCCCCGTGAAAGAGGGGGGTTGGGTGGGGTAGCAGGTCAGGGGAAAGGGAAGAGGGACCAGGGTGGGGAGGGGAAGGGGAAGACGCGCGCTCGCCCTCGCACGCACTCGCTGTGGAAACACCCACCCACCCGACCAACCTGGCCCCCGAAGCCTGAACCCGCCTGCCGAGCCGCCGCCGCCGCCGCCGCCGCCGCTGCCGCCTCACCGACAAGCCCGGTCCCCGCCCAGCCCCCGGCTCCAGCCGGCCACTTCCGCTCTCACACCCACTTCCGCTCGCTGCCCGGACGCGCGGCCCCGCGGCGCCATTTCCGCTTCGACCCCTCGTGTACGCGCACGCAGAGGCGTCGCGGAGGCTGGGCTGGCGCATGCGCGACCCCCACCACTACCCTGGGTTCATTTCACTTTCTCACAGAGCCCCTCCACCCTTCAGGCCCCTCTCCTGCAAGTTTGTCTCCTTGTTGGCTGTCATTCTCCGAGGCCTGCCTCACTGTCCAGCCCCTCCCTCCCGCTCGTCGCAAAGGTCCAGCTCCACCCTTCCGGTCGTGTCATTTCAGAGATACCGCGAGAAGCTCGCCCTTGTCCTCTGCCAGCCGGCTCCTTGGCTCTCAGCTTGTCCGTGTGCCCCTTACTCATGCCACACTGATGGCTGTCTAGCGGTATCCTCACGAATTCATTCCTCCAACAAATATTTAGCGGGCTCATGCTCTATGCTGGGAGTGCAGTGGAGAATGATACTGACGGCATCCTGCCCTCGTGGAGCTTATAGTCTGGTAAAGGAAACAAAACCGACTCTCAGTTATAGAACTACAGATAGTTAAACGAGCAACGCAGGAAAGCAAAAGTCATCTAGGTGAATAGGCCTCCCTGGGTTCGTCATGCCTCTACTTCTGTGCCTGGGGAGTTGCCTCTGGGTGCGATGAACATGATTTGATTTCTGTCTTTGGTACCCTTACGTTTTAGTACCTCTGTCAGAGACATACCTTCATACTTATCTGAAGGTGCGGAGTCCGCACCTGATGCCTGTGAGCCTTGTTCCGTATTTTCCCTCCAGGCAGAATCTAACAAACTTAGCTGAGTTTCTTCTACGTGCATTGATTTATTTTCTGCTATGTACTCTTGGGGGTGGGAGTGGGAGAATCCAAAAAATGAAGAAAAACTAGCCCCTGTCATCAAGTTCCAGACAGCTCTTTAAAACAGATTCTTACATGCTAATATTTTAGCATTAGTGTTTATTGAACTAAAATAACGCACATACCCCGTGCAAAAATATATTCATAAGCTGAATGTCTTGTAATGAAAAAAGCAGTTCCCTGGCTTACTTTGCAAAGGCAGTATCTTCAATTCTTACCTGTTCTTCCTGATTTGATCTATATATGGAAGCAAATGCTTGTAATATTAATTCTCGATTTGTAAATTTTAAGCATTACCTGTTGACTTCCTGCAGTTACGTAAGGTTTTTGGTGAAACCAATAATCAGCATTTAAATTATTATGTGTGCAAATGCTGCTTATCAGTAAGCCCCAAAGTACGTTACAACCATGCCGACTAACTTACACAACCTTCATTTTTGGACTTAATTATTGCCTTATTTCTCTCTTACTTGTAGATTTTCTGTCACATCTCCTCTCCCAAGTGCTCTAAGACCCTGTCAAAGTCTAGCAATATTTTCCATATACTCAAATACATAAGTTGCAATTTTTCTTTGGAGTCTTTGTCCCAGAGCCCTCCTTTCTCTTGTTTCAATCTGGATTGACTGCTCTCTAGACTTGCTGTACAGTTGTCTTTTGGGGATTTTCCTTACTGCTTTTCTGGGGCATTTTGCCCACTTCCTGGATCCAGGGGCTTCCTTTCTTCCTTCCTTTCCTTTCTTATTTCCTTGTTTTACTAAAGCATCTTCTCTAGTAACTTCCTAAGGAAGAGATTTAATGGATATGTTAGTGGAATCTGCATATTTGAAAATGCCCCCCCCCCTTAAAGTAACCTCTACACCCAAAGTGTGACTCTAACTCAGGACCCTGAGATCAAGAGTCACGTGCTCTACCGACTGAGCTAGCCAGGTGCCCTCATATATGAAAATGTCTTTATTCTAACACTTGAACTATAGATGGGCTGTGTTAAAAAGAAACTCAAAATGGTGTTGCTTAGGCCAACTCACCAACCTGGGGGTTAATACTTAATCAAATTATACTTTCAGCCTCCTCCAGAAATAGAGTCTTAACCATTAGTCAGAAATTTTCTCGTCAGCACCAATAAGGTTATCAATCTCATGGGCCCTCTCCATCCCCCAAAGGAAGATGAATTAATCCTCTACTAAGACCCCTTTATCCCCAAGTGAAGGTGACATCACCTGAAATAGCCATTTTTTTCTCTTTGACTTCCTTGTCCTGCCTTTATAAACCTTTCCTGGGGTGCCTGGCTGGCTCAGTTTGTAGATCATGTGACTCTTGATCTCAAGGCCATGAGTTGAAGCCCCACGTTGGACATGGAACCTACTTAAAAAAGCAAACAAAAAACTTTTCCTTTTCTGTAGCCCCTCAGAGCTCCCCTCTACTGGATGGGATGTTACCTGATTCATGAGTCATTTAATAAAGCCAATTAGATCTTTAAATTAACTTAACTTGGTTACATTTAAAAAAATTATTTATTTATTTGAGAGAGAGAGAAAGAGGGTGTGCAGATGAGCTGGAGGGAGGGGCAGAGGGAGGGGCAGAGGGAGAAGGAGAAGCAGACTCCCCACTGAGCAAGGAGTCTGATGTGGGGCTTGAGATCGTGACCTGAGCTGAAGGCAGACATTCAACTGACTGAGCCACCCAGGCACCCCTAAATTTTGTTTTTTAACAGCTGGTTATTGATTTCAAATTTGAAAATAATTTTTTCCTCATAATTTTGAAAGTATTACTTCATTTTCTTCAATCATCCAGGGGTGCTACTTAAAAAGTCTGATTCCTATTCCTATTCCTGATCCTTTGTATATTGTATCTCCATCTCTGGAAGCATTAGAATTTTCTCTTTAGGCTACTGGCTGGAAGTTTTATAATGATATGTTTTGCTGGGACTTTTGTGCTGACCACTCATTCAAACTGGAAACTCATGTACTTCAGGTTGGGAGGAAATTTTCTTTCATTATATTTTGATAATTTCTATCTTCTTAGTTCTCTTTCTGGAATGCCTGTTATTTAGAAGTTCCATTTTTGGATTAGTTCTTTAATTTTCTCTTTTATTTCCTATTCTTTGTTTTTGTTTGTTTGTTTGTTTGCTTGATTTATTAAGTTTTATTTATTTAAGTAATCTCTACATCCCATGTGGGGCTTGAACTCATGACCCCAAGATTAAGAATTGCATGCTCTTCTGACTGAGGCAGCGGGGTGCCCTTGATTTTTATTTTTAGTTGTGGTAAAATATACATAACACAAAATTTGTTGTCTTGGCCATTTTTAAGTGTACTATTCAGTAGTGTTAAGAATGTTAACATTGTTGTATAACCACTTATTTCATCCTGCAAAACAGAAACTCTCTACCCAGTGTTTGTTGGTTTTTGTTGTCCTGTTTTTCTGGGATATTTCTTTCCTTGTCGTTATCTTCAGCCATTTTAAGTTTCAGTTTTTCTATCTTTAATTCCCAAGACCATTTCAATGACTGACCCAACCTCATATTATTCTATCTTTGTTTTATGGACAAGAATATCTTCTATTTCTCTGAGCTGTTACACTGTATTTGTTTTTAGTTTTTCTTCTGCTCTCTGCTTTAATCTGTTTCTTTGGGTCATTTTTAATGCTCATTTATTTAAGTCTCTTTGTTTTATGTTAATGGCTATCCTCTAAAGTCTGGCTACTCTAGCAGTCTGTTTATATTTAAGAACGAGACTCTAAGAAGCGAAAGGGAGACTCAGTGTGTGGGCAAGATAAGTTCACTAACACCTTGCTACTCAGAAGGGACCACCAGCATTGGCTTCATCTGGGAACTTTGTGGACATGCAAAATTTCAGTCCCCATTAAAAACTACAGATTTAGAATCTGCATTTTTAAAAAGATTTTATTTATTTATTTGACAGAGAGGGGAGAGAGAGAGAGAGCTCAGGCAGAGAGAGTGGGAGAGGGGGAAACAGTCTCCTGTGCTGGGCAGGGAGCCTGATGTGGTACTAGATTCCAGGACCCTGGGATCATGATCTGAGCCTAAGGCAGACACTTAACGGACTGAGCCACCCAGGAGCCCCTAGAATCTGCATTTTAACAAGATCACCGGGTAATTTAAATGCATGTGTTGTGAGAAGCCCTGGATTAATGGGTTTCGTTATAAGGTGCACCAATGGTGTGCCAGACTTCATTGGGAGCCCACAAAGTCAATATTGGGAGGTCTTTTCACCAGAGAAGGAGCCTCCAGCTGTGTTGGGGGTTATAAATTTGACCGTGAGCATTCCCAGAGTGTGTGGGAATGGGGAAGAATGCTTTGAGTCCCAGCTGACTTCCACTTAATCTCATTATTAGCCATGTGCCTCCCCGCTGGCTTCCACTGGGTTAGAGTCTATAGAAAATGAATCTTCAGTGGTGGTAGTAGAGGAAGAGGTGGAAGTGGGGTGGATGGGGGTGGGAAAGGGGTAATCCCTTGATTGCTGGTGGACTTAGAATGCCAAAGACTTTTTTTTTTTTTAAGATTATATTCATTTATTTGACAGACAGAGGTCACAAGTAGGCAGAGAGGCAGGCACAGAGAGAGAGGGGGGAGGAAGCAGGCTCACCGCTGAGCAGAGAGCCCGACGTGGGGCTCGATCCCAGGACCCTGAGATCATGACCTGAGCGGAAGGCAGAGGCTTAACCCACCGAGCCACCCAGGTGCCCCAGAATACCAAAGGCTTTTGATATGGATTTTCTTCCATTTTCTTTATCTCTTTATCGCTTTTGGTTTATTTAAATTTATGACTAATAGGTGATACATCTTTGTACTACCACCCACTTTTCTTGAATCTTAACATATTATAATTAAACCTTCTTCAGAGCTTTTTAAAAAAGAACCATAGTTGAAACTTCCTGTGATTCCCACTGGATTCCATTCCTTTCTTCCCTTCCTTCCCCACTCCATAAACATAACCATCATCCTGCATTTGGTGTTTATTCTTCTCATGCATGTTTTTACACTTTCACTGCATATGTATGTATCCATAAATAATGTATAGCATATTTTGCATGATTTTAAGCTTTTGTTAATAGTCTCATACTGTATATCTCTTTTGAAAATTATTTCACTTAGTCAACAATGTACTTTTGAGATTTACCTATGTTGTTAAGTGTAGGTATTTTAACTGTGATAGAGCATTACAATGTACCATTATACATTATGATTTTAAAGGTATTTCTTCCATTCTCCTATTGAAGAACACCAGTTTCTTCCAGTATTTCTGCTATTACAAGCAATGCTACTTTGAACATTCTTGTACCTATTTCCTATATATAGATGTGAAGATTTCTTTAGGGCATGTTCCTCAGAATGTAACTGCTATTTTGTGGGCTACAGACACCTTCAACTTTGCTGGATGTTGTCCAGTTGCTTTCCAAAGTAGTTGTACTGATTTATACTTCTACTGGCAGTGTATGAGGGTTCTCATTGCTCCCTGTCCTTGCTTCACTTGGTATTGTCAACCTTTGAAATGGATGGATATGAACAAACATCTCATTGTTTTAAAAGAAGAATTAGCTAGGCAGAAAGAGAGGGATGTATGAAGGCCTAGAGGTGAGAGAACATAGTATCTTGCAGAAAGTGAAAGCAGACCAGTAATTGTGGGGTAGAGCTGGAGGGCTGATGTGCCGAGAAATTACTGGAGACACAGTAAGAGCTAACATTTATTGCAGTTGAGGATTTATTCTGTTTTATGCACTGTTTGAAGAGCTTTACATGTATTATCTCATTAAATCCCTGGGACAACTCTAGGAAGTAGGTACTCCTATTAGTTCATTTTGTAAATGATGAAACAGATGCTGAGAGGCTGAAGAATGTATCCAAAATCATATATGCAGCTGGTCACTGAGTTGAGATTTGACTTCAACTGTCATGCTTTTTGATCACTATGCAATATTGGTATCTGGTGCTGAAATGGATACTTCTGTATCTTAGTTTCAAGGGTGACAAAATCAATGCGTTAAAAAACTGGATCTAACACTTTATTAAAAATGACAACAGCTTCATCCTGTTGAATCCTGATGGCCAAAGTAGGGAAATTTACTGGTCTTTTTTTTTTAAAGATTTTATTTATTTATTTGGTAGAGAGAGAGACAGAGAGGGAACACAAGCAGGGAGAATGGGAGAGGGAGAAGCAGACTACCCTCTGAGCAGGGAGCCCAATGTGGGATCACCAGGACCCTGGGATCATGCCCTGAGCCGAAGGCAGATGCTTAATGACTGAGCCACCCAGGAGCCCCCAAATTGACTGTTCTAAAACAGTCAGACATTTGTTTCTTTGGTCTTGAAGAGAGAGGCTGGAGCTCATCCTGGGGCTCGGGGGCTGTATGGCTATCCTCCATTTAGTCCTCTGGATCTACTCTTCAACCTTCTCCACTCTCACATCATCTGGGCCCCTTTGCACTTGGGCTTTGTGGGCTAATAGGAAGGCCCAACAGGAGGAGGAAGGAGATAGGGAGAGAAGAGAGAGAGAAAGAGAGAGATTAGGGTATTTAATCCCTTGTATCCTCCTCTTTGTGAGGTTTCCTCAGGATGACTCTGTCCCTCAACCAAATGTCACAGTTCCTCTCAACGTAACCACCTCAGCCCAACTCTTCCCTTCCTTTGGTGCCTGGTAACCACCTCTATTCCTCAAAGCACAGGGCCTAGAGGTGATATCAACTTGGCTGCTGTTAGTCCTGGCTTATTGCACTCTCTCTTATGGTTCCTATACATTCAAAAAAATTTTTTTCAAGATTTTATTTATTTGAGAGAGAGAGAGAGAATGAGCATGGTGAGGAGGAGCAGTGAGAGAGGGGGACACAGCTCCCCACTGAGCAGGGAGCCCAATGCAGGGCTCAATCCCAAGACCCCAGGATCACGATTTGAGCCAAAAGCAGCCACTTAACCGAGTGGGCCACCCAGGCAACCCACATCCACACTTTGTAAATAGCCCCTCCTCTTAAGTCTCCCATCTATTTTTTGTGGGACCAAGACTAATATGGGATAGAGAGTGATAACAAAGAAAATAGTGAAACATAGTGATAACATAGATATACATAGATAACATAGTGATAACATAGAAAATAAAGAAGCTCCAGGAATTGGTCCCTTCATTGAAACAATTACTGAGCTGGCAAGAGCTTGTCAGAGTAGATTATTTGGAATTTTGGAGTCTAGTTGAACTCTTGCAGCCTCTAGGGGAATGCTTGATGAAGAAAGATGCTGGTGACTTTTGGTGAGTCTCAGTGTTTCATGTATCAGCTACCATCCCTCATTCCCACAGCAAGTAGTTATTTGGATGTCATTCCACATCTCTGACGTGACTTGCTGATTCAAGTGTGGGCAATAGGGAACTTGTCCTCCAAAAAAATCAGGGTTCTGTGTTTTGATCTGCTTGGCAGTTTATGGGTACTCACAGAGCCTGGTCATTGTTTCAACTCCAATATGCTGGGCAGAAGTGACTTCCCCGGTGGTGTCAATTAAGTTTTAAAGATACAGAACACCCTTTTTCTTTCTTTTCTTTTCCTTTCTGGATCCAGGCATTCAAGGAAATCTCTGTCAGGTCACTGGCTGACTACAGAGGTAATAAAATGAGGCTTCAGTGACTACACACAACAAAGAATATAGTCTGCAAAATTGGTTTGGGAAAGGTACTAAATAAACGGATGACTGCAACTTTAATCACACAATAACAACAATCCCTATATGTGGGAGGATCTGATTTCCACAGTTACCACTTTAACATTCAAAATGCCCAATTCTCATATAAAATTGCACGGTATACAAAGAAACAAGAAAGTATGGCCTATTCACAGTAAAGAAGGAGAAATTGATAGAAACCATCCCTGAGGAAACCCAGATATTAGACTTACTAGAAAAGTACTTAAATAACTGCCTTAAATATATTAAAAAAGATGAAGGAAACCATGGACCAAAAAAAAAAAAAAACTAAAGAAAATCAGGAGAATGATGTATGAATACATATATAATATCAATAAAGAGATAAAAATTATAAATAGGAGCCAAAAAGAAATTCTGGACCTGAAAAGCACGAGAGTACCTTATCAGAAGATTTGAGTAGGCAAAAGGAGGAATCAGCAAACTTGAAGATAGGGCACATTAAAATTACCTAGTTTGAGGAGCAGAAAGCAAAGAGAAATGAAGAATAGTGAATGGAGCCTAAGGGACATATGGGATAATATCAACAATATCAGCATACATATTATGGAAATCCCAGAAGAAAAAGAGAGAAATGGGGGAAAATATTTGAAGAAATAATGGTGACAAACTTTAAAATTTGTTGAATGTCATGAATATACAGCAGCCAGTAAGCTCCAAGAACTCAAAGAAGGATAAACACAGAGATCCACACTATAATATGTTATAACTAAACTGTTGAAAGCTAAAGACAGAAAAATCTTGAGAGTAGCAAGAGAGAAATGGCTTGTCATTTATGAGGGATCTTTGATTAGATTTAATGCTGATTTCTCATGGGAAAACAGAGGTCAGAAGGCAGTGGAATGAAATCTTTAAGGTGCTAAAAGAAAAAAAAACATCAATCAAGAATTCCATATCCACCAAAACTGTCCTTAAAAAGTGAAGGAGAAATTAAGACATTCCCAGATAAACAAAAACTAATGGAATTCATTGCCAGCAGAACTTCCACACAAGAAATGGTAACAAGAGCCCTTTAGGCTGAAACAAAAGGACCCTAGATGGTAACTTGAAGTATTAAGAAGAAATTAAGATGATTAGTAAAGGTAACCACATAGATAAACTTTATAAAGCTAATATTATTGTATTTTGAATGTAACTTCTCTTTTTATTTCCTATATGATTTGAAAGCCAAATGCAGAAAATAATAATTTTAAATCTATGTTAATGGGCACACAGTGTATAAAGACGTGACTTGTGACAATGATAAAGAGGAGATAGAGCTGGATAGAAGCAAAGTAAATATGTCATTGAAGTAAGTCAATATCAATTCAAACTAGATTTTAATTAATTAATTAGTTAACTTTTTAGAGAGAGAGGTGGGGAGGGGCAGATGGAGAGGGAGAGAGAGAGTCTTAAGCAGGCTCCAAGCCCAGCATGGAGCCCCCTATGGGGCCCAATCTCTGGTCACTGATGTCATGACCTGAGCTGAAATTGAGAGTTGGGTGCTTAACTGACTGAGCCACCCAGGTGCCCCTCAAACTAGATTTTAAAAATAAATTAGGGGGTGCCTGAGTGGTGCAGTGGGTTAAGTGAACAGTTCTTGGTTTTGGCTCAGGTTGTGATCTCATGGTAGTGGGATTGAGCCCTGTATCGGGCTCAGCAGTCATCAGAGTCTGCTTGGGATTCCCTCTCCCTCTTCCTCTGCCCCTCCCTCTCATGCTCACTCTCAAATAAGTAAACATATCTTTTAAAAAAATAAAAATAAATTTAGGATGTCAATTGTAATCCGTGGTAACCATCAAGATAATAAATGAAAGAAAGGTATGGAAAAGGAAATGAAGAAGGAATCAAAATTGTACACTAGAAAAATCAGTCAAACAAAAGTAGGCAGTGTTGGTGGAAATAAAGAACAAAATAGATATACGATGTAGAGGAGACAAATAGCACATAGTATAAGTAAGTCCTCCATTACCAGTAATCATTTAGAATATAAATAGAGTAAATTAACTTTGTTAAAAGACATAGATTGGCAAAATGAATGGAAAAACATGATCTAACATATGTTGCTTACAAGAGACTCGTTTTATTTTATTTTATTTTTTAAGAGACTTGTTTTAGATCCAGAGACATAAATAGGCTGAAAGTGAAAGAATAGAAAAATATATTCCATGTGAATACTAACCAAAAGAGAGCTGGGTGGTTATACTGGTAACAGAAAAGTAGATTTTAAGTTAAAAGTTGTTGCAAGAGACAAAGAAGAACATTACATATAGATAAAAGGGTCAATTCATAAAGAAGATATAACAATTATAAACATATATACACCAAACAACAGACCCCCCCACCAGTATCTGAAGCAAATCCTGACAGAATTGAAGAAAGAAATAGACTATCTATAATAATAGTTAGAGTTGGACTTTAGTATGCCACTTTCAATAATGGATTGAACATCTAAACAGAAGATCAATAGGAAAATAGAAGACTTGAGGACTTCTATATTTGACACACATATACAGAACACCCCACTCTACTACATGAGAATATACATTCTTCTCAACTGTATATAGCACATTCTCCAGGATAGACCATATGTTAGGCCATAGAAAAATCTTTAAATATATTTTAAAACATCAAAATCATACAAAATATTTTCTCCATCCACTAAAGAATGAAACTAGAAATCAATAACAGATGGAAAACTGGAAAATTCTCAAATGAACAGAAATTGAACAACACACTCTTTAACAACCTATACGTCAAAGAAGAAATCACTAGGGAAATTAGAAAATATTTTGAGGAGGATAAAAACAAAAACAATATATCAAACGGAAGTAATGTAGTGAAAGCAGTGCTCAGAAGTAAATTTATAATTGCAAGTGCCTACATTAAAAAAAGAAGAAAGATATCAAGTCAACACACTTAACTTTACACCTTAAGGAACTAGAAAAAGAAGAGCAAACTAAACTTAAAGCTGGAAAAAGGAAGGAAATGATAAATACTGGACCATAGGGGCACCTGGGTGGCGGTCGGTCAGGAATATGACTCTTGGTTTTGGCTCAGGTCATGATCTCAGGGTCGTGGGATGAAGCTCTGCACTGGCCTCTGTGCTCAGTGCGGAATCTGCTTGAGACTCTCGCCTGCTTCTGTGTTTCCCCCCAACTCTCTCTAAAATAAATAAGTCTTAAAAAAAATTGGAGCATAGAGAGAGAATAAAGACAATAAAGAAATAAAGAAAAGGACAATAAATAAAAAGACAATAAAGAAATAAAGAAAAACAATGAAACCAAAAGAAAAATTATTTTCTTTGAAAAGAGAATAAAATTGACAAACTTTTTAGCTTAACTAAGAAAAGAAAGAGAGAGGATGGAAATTACTAAAACCAGAAATGAAACTGGGGACCATACAGAAAGTTAAAGGATTTGGGAGATTATTGTGAATAATTATATGCCAACAAATTACATAATGTAGATGAAATGAACAAATTCTTAGAGACACGCAAATTACCAAAAGTTACTCAAGAACCAGTAGAAAATATCAATAGAC
The DNA here is from genome assembly GCF_963455335.1 of Martes martes. Taxonomy (NCBI): domain Eukaryota; kingdom Metazoa; phylum Chordata; class Mammalia; order Carnivora; family Mustelidae; genus Martes; species Martes martes. Next base: position 168,269,808 of record NC_137890.1, read on the forward strand.
CTATAACAAGTAAAGATTAAATTAGTAATTAAAAAATCTCCTCGGGTCCCTGGGTGGCTCAGTTGGTTAAGCAACCAACTCTTGATCTCAGCTCAGGTCTTGATCTCAAGGTTGTGAAGCCCAGCCTGGAGCCTACTTAGAACAGAACAGAACAAAACAAAACATCTCCCAAGAAAGAAAAGACATTTATTCATTCATTCATTCATTCGTTCATTCGATTGACTGAGGTATAATTTACATACAGTTTTGTCGTTAGTTTCAAGTGTTCAATATAGGTATGCCTGGGTGGTTCAGTCGGTTAAGCCGCTGCCTACGGCTCAGGTCATGGTCCCAGGGTCCTGGGATAGAGTCCCGCATCGGGCTCCTTGCTCAGGGGGAGCCTGTTTCTCTCTCTGCCTCTGCCTGCCACTTTGCCTGCTTGTGCTCTCTCTCTCTCTGACAAATAAATAAATAAAATCTTTAAAAAAAAAAACAACCGTACAATATAATGATTCAACAATTACTCTGTGCTCACCACAGTAAGTGTAACTACCATCTGTCACCAAACAACATTATTACCATCTTAGTGACTGTATTCCTTATGCTCGACTTGGTCATCTGTGTGACTTATTTATTTTGTAACTGGAAGTCTGTATATCTTAATCCCCTTTATCTATTTCACCCAACCCCCCCCACCTCCCCTCTGAAAGAAACATCTTTTAAAAGAAGGATTTAAAGAATTAATACCAGGGCACCTGGGTGGCTCAGTGAGTTAAGCCTCTGCCTTCGGCTCGGGTCATGATCTCAGGGTCCTGGGATCGAGCCCCGTGTCGGGCTCTCTGCTCTGCGGGGAGCCTGCTTCCTCCTCTCTCTCTCTCTGCCTGCTGCTCTGTCTACTTGTGATGTCTCTGTCAAATAAATAAATAAAAATCTGTTTAAAAAAATAATTAATACCAACCCTACTTAAGCTCTTCCAAGAAACAGAAGAGGAAGGAAAACTTCCTACACATTCTATGAAGACAGCATTTCCCTGATACCAAACCCAGACCTAGATGCCACTGTAGAGTGATATCTTTTATGAATATAGATACAAAGACCCTCAACAAAATACTAGCCAACCAAATCCAACAGCACACTGAAAGGATCATATACCATGACACTGAAAGGATTATATACCATGAGGATTATATACCAGTGAGATTTATCCCAGAAATACAGCAGCAGTTCAACATAAGATCAATCAATGTAATAACCACATTAGCAGAATGAAAGAAAAGAAAAAAGTACATCCCAATAGATGCAGAAAAGGCATTTGAGAAAATTCAGGACCTTTTCATGATAAAAGTACTCAGAAAACTGGAATAGAAGGGAGTTTCCTTAACATAGTAATGGACATTTATGAAAAAACCCACAACTAATAATATCCTTGATGGTGAAAAATTGAAACCTTTCCGCCTCAGATTGGGAACAAGACAAAGATGTCTTGCTATTCAACATTGTACTGGATGCTGTAGCCATGGCAATCAGACAATAGAAACAAATAAAAGACATCGAAATTAGAAATCAAGAATTAAAGTACCTCTATATGCACAACATGGTTCTATATAAAGAAAATCCTATAGAATACGCGTGTGCACCCGCGCGCACGCGTGCACACACACACACACACACACTCACTGCTAGAACTAATAAATGAATTCAGCAGAGTTTAGGGTACAGAATCAATTCACAAAAATCAGTTGTGTTTCTATATACCAGCAATGAACAATCTAAAAAAGGAATGAAGAAAAGAAATACTGTAAATTCCATTTACAATAACTTCTAAAATAATAAATTATCTAAGCATAAGAATAACCAAGGAGATGAAAGACTCAGGCACTAAAAACTACAAAACATTGCTAAAAGAATTTGAAGATTTAAATCAATGGAAACACTCCATGCATGAATTGGAAGACTGAATATTATTAAGATGGCAGTAAACCCATAGCAATCTAGAGGTTCAATGCACTCCCTGTCACAATTCTAGTGGCTATTTTTAAAAATTTTTTGGCCAAAATGTCAGTCTTCAAGTTTATAGGGAATTACAGGGGGCCCCAGACAACCAAAACATTTTTCAAAAAGATTTATTTATTTATTTGACAGAGAGCGAGCGAGAGAGAGACAATGAAAAAGAGAACACAAGCAGGGGAAGTGGGAGAGGGAGTAGCAGGCTTCCTGCTGAGCAGGGAGCCCCACTTGGGGCTCGATCCCAGAACCCTGGGACCATGACCTGAGCCAAAGGCAGACACCTAATGACTGAGCCACCCAGATGCCCTCAAGACAACATTTAAAAAAGAGAAACAAAATCGGAAGACTCACATGTCTTGATTTCAAAACTTACTACAAAACTATAACAATAAAAGCAGCATGGTACTGGCATCAGGACAGACATATGTAGACCAAGGAAATAGAATGGAGAGTCCAAGCAATAAACCCAACTTTTATGGCCAGTTGGTTTTTGACAAGAGTGTCAAGACCATTCGCTGGGGTAAGAAGAGTCTCTCTTTAAACAAATTGTGCTGGAACAATTGGTTAACCACATGCAAGAGTGAAGAAGTAGTACCCTTACCTCATTCCTGATACCAAAGTTAATTCAATATGGATCAACAGTCTAAATTGAAATGCGCAAACTATAAAACTATTAGAAGAAAACATGGGGGCAAATCTTCATCACCTTGGATTTGACAATGGGTACTTAGACGTGACACTAGAGCACAACAACAAAAGGAAAAAGAGATAAACTGTTCTTCAAAATTAAAAACTTGTGGTAGACGCATGCGAGCTGTGTCTCCAAACCTGAGATGAGTCAGCCAAGAACTGTCATTAAGGACAGTCAGCTGAAAGTCGGAATATGAATAATGTAATGGGTTGTGCTATTTACAGGAAATTAGTGATTTATTTTATTTAAATTTTATGTGGTTTAACGTGGCTCCCAAAAAGTTTTCTGCTGTGGAAAAAATCACATAAATCTGAACTTCCCATTTTGGCCTAAGTTCAAAGACATACCGCTTTTATTAATAGACAATTTCTCCTCATGTCTGCTGAATAAATGCTGAGCTGACGGAATGCCAAGTTATTGGCTTGCCGAGGGTGCTCTCATGCTTTGGCCCAGTTCTGAGAGGAGGGGCAAATGTGGCAGGGGAGGTCAGGAGGCTCTTCTCTTCGTCTGCTAAGAGATGATGACAGTTTGCTCTGGGTGGAGTAGTGGAGATGGAGAGAATTGAATGTTTTCGAGAATGATTTCAGTGAAGAAATCCAAAAGTCCTGGTGCTGGATTGAGAGATGCTGCATTAGCTTTCCCTGTTGAGCAACAAATCATCACAAACTTAGCAACTGAGCAAGACTCATTTATTATCTCATGGTTTCCATGGGTCAGGAGTCCAGGCATAGGGGACTGGGTCTTCTGTTCAGGCATTTACCAGACTTCAGTTAGGTGCTGACTGGGGCTGTGGTCTCACCGGAGGATCAACTGGGAGAAGATTCCCTTCCCAACTCCCTCAGGTGCTTGGCAGAGGTCATCTCCTTGCAATCTGTAGCACTGAGGTCTCGGTTTTCTTTCTGGCTGTTGGGGGATCCCCCCACAGTTCCTTGACAAATATGACAGCTTACTTCTTTAAAGCTAGCAAGGGAGTCTCTCTCACTTCAACCTGCAGGATGGACTCTTACCTAACATAATCATGGGCCTGGTATCCTCTCACCCTTGCAAAGTAAGACAGCCTAAACAAGGAGCTGACATCCACCACCCTGGCCATGGTCTACTGATTAGAAGCAAGTCATAGGTTCTACCTCAAGGGGAGGGAGTATACAAAAGCATGACACCTTAGAGTGTGTCTCCCACAGGAAGGATAAGGGAAAGCAAAGTGTCATCTTTAATGTTCAGATTTCTGGCTTGAGCGAATGGGTGGTGATATTGTCATTTACAAAGCTAGAGAACATGGAGGAACATGTTTGTTGAGGGAAGATCTTGAGTTCAGTTTTGGACAGGGTAAGCTGCTCAAGGGCATGAGCCATGCCTATTTTATTCTTCACTCTTTATCCAGTGCCTAGGGTAGTTCATGACACATAGCAGGTGCTTGAGACAATGAATGAATGAGTGAATGAATAAATGAATGAATGAGATCTGTGAGACATCCTAGTGGAGATAGTGACGAGGCCAGTATCTCCTAGAGGTCTCTGGTGTTTGTACAGTGACCAGCATGCTGACTTGGATGGAACTCCTAGGAAAGAAGATAGAGGGAGAGCAAAGATTTCAGGACTGGGTGCTGGGAGCCCCCAAACTGAAAATTCAGGCTGGAGAAGAAATACTGGCAAAGGCTACCAAGCAAGGATAGACACAAAAGTGTGGTGCTGAATGCTGCTCAGAAGTTGAGGCACTAGTTTTGGTGGAGTGGTGGGACTCAGCAGCCAACTCCATGGGCTGAGGGATGTTCAGGAGGTGAGGAAGGGGAGGGCAAGCAGACAGTTCTTTCTAGAAGTCTGGCCATGTGGGGAGAGATTGAGTGATAACTGGAGGCAGATGAATCTTCTATTATTAAGATCATCCAGGTTCTAATATCATGAGTGGGCAGCCCAAGGCAGGTGCTGCGGTACGAGGGGCTGGGTGGCTTTCTTGGTCAGGTGGAGAGAGAGCACCTTTTCTGCCTGTCTTATGGTTAGGCACTTTCTCTACCATGTTTTTATTATAGTCAGGCTAGCATTATTCTTTAAGAACGTTAAGAATGGAAAATATGCCCAAGGAACCTCTTCTCCTCTTCTCTCCTCCTGTTCCCTTCCTCCTTCCTCATCCCCAATAATTCTATCGAGAATTTCTTTGCTTCCTTCCTCCCTAACCTCTTTCTTTCTTTCTTTCTTTCTTTCTTTCTTTCTTTCTTTCTTTCTTTCTTTCTTTCTTTCTTTCTTTCTTTCTTTTCATTAGTATGGAAGAGACTTGAGCAGTTCTCATTGCCGAAAAGTAGGCTTCAAGAAAGGAGAACTTGAAGATAAAGAAAGTGAAGATGATAATTAGTAGTGTGAGACTTCCAAGAAAGCAGCAGGGATATGGATTCTAGGGCACAAAATTGGCTTTGGGGTGGCCAAGGGACAGCAGCGCTGCTACGGCAGAAGTAAAGGAGGAAGGTGTGGGGGTGGGCTCCGTGATGTGTTGGTCTGGTGTCAGCAAGTAGAGGGAGGTCCTCAGAACTCAGCATTCACGGTTTTCTGCATCCACCGAGACACCACATTTCACATAACAAACTAATAATATCGTTGAATGGCAGAGTACGTGCACAAACCCTTCATAGGAGAGCATACATAGCATATTTTTCCTTAAATGTTTTGAAATGAAATCTCTATTGACTTTAGTTATCATATGTAACATGTGTTCCTTATAAAAAAATTTAAATAATACAGAAAATTTCCCTTGAAATTCTACCCCACAGAGATAATCATTGTTAATGGTGAGCAACTACCTTGCCAGTGGGTTACATATTAAACGAAAGACAATATATGGAATTGTGTGAGCTGGTTCTCTCACTTTCACATTTTATCCTTTGCGTCAATATGTAAAGATCGTCCTTATCTTTCGTAACACCTGCCTGGTCTCTGGTCTCCATAACACCTCTGAGTCTCATGCCTTTATTTAACAAAAACGCTTTGATTAGCATTTAGGTTGTTTCTAATTTTTCAATACAATGACCATTCTTGTTCATACCACTTTGCACACCTGCACCATTTTTTTCTTAAAATAAATTTCTAGAACAGGGAAACACATGTACACATTTAAAATTTTGATGCCCGTCTCTGAATTGCTCTCCAGAAGGCTCTGCTAATCTGAGCTTTCATTCACAGAAGCTAAGGGTGCCTGTTTCCCGACACTCTTGCTAACAACTGGCTTATAAGTCTTTAATTTTGTTAATCTAAGTGAAATATGACATCTTATTTTAATTGACTTATCTGTAATTGTTAGCGAGGTGGAACATCCTGAACATGAGTTTTGGACATTTGCATGTCTTCTTTTATGGAGTGCTTCTTAATGTCTTTTACTCATTTTTTATTAGGCTTGTAATGTTCTTATTTATTTCTAAATAATCCGTAGTTTAATAATATTCCTCTTTCTCCATCGTGATGCAAATATTTTTTCCATTTTGTCATTTATCTTTTAGTTGTGCCATTGGTTTGATTTGCGATATAGAGATTACATATTTTCATGTCAAGTTTCTCAATCTTTCATTTCATTTTATTATTGTTATTATTTTTTAAAAGATTTTATTTATTTATTTGACAGACAGAGATCACAGTAGGCAGAGCGGCAGGCAGAGAGAGAGGGGAAGTAGGCTCCCCGCTGAGCAGAGAGCCCTAGGTGGGGCTCGATCCCAGGACCTTGAGATCACGACCGGAGCCGAAGGCGGAGGCTTTAACCCACTGAGCCATCCAGGCGCCCCTTCATTTTATTTTTAAATTTAAAAAATTAAGTAGGCTCCATGCCCAGCGTGGAGATTGAACTCATGACCCTGAGATCAAGAGTCGCATACACTACTGACTGAGCCAATCAGGTGCCCCTTCATGTTATTTTATTTTATTTATTTTTTATGTCATTGACATTCTCCTAAGAAAGCTGATTACACATCAGAATTATAAAAAAATTCTATTTTTCTCTATTACTTTGTAGTTTAACCTTTTCATTAAAATTTTATCCTTCTCTGCTTTATTTAAAATTAGATGGAAAATATCTGATTACATTCTAGTCACTTTCTTGTTTTATTTATTTATTTCATTCTTGTCACTTTCTTAGAAGTAATCACAGTCATCTGATTAAGACTTTTCCTTTCAAAACCCTTTAATACATTTACATTCATATACTCATATGGAGATTTATACACATATTTAACATAAATAGTATCATTCTATATATGTTATTTGTAACCTGCTCTTGTATTGAACAGTATTTCCTTGTTAGTACAAATAGATTGACCTCTGCCTTTTCTAGCTGCTACATGATAGTCTATTGTACCATTAGTTGTGGTTTAATTATTTCATATTTAAATCTTTAATCCATCTGAATTTTGTGTATATGTATATGGGAGTGGAGTGAATTGGGAATATAACTTAATTTTTCCCCAGTAAATTTGCAGCTATCCTAACACCATGTGTTGAATAACCCACCTTTCTTTTACTGTCTTGAAATGTTGCTTCACAACAGAACAAATGCTAGATTGACGATGTTGAGAGGTGGACATAGCAAAGTCTTCAGGAACTTGTGAAGGAGCTTCCTGCTTCCGCTGGACCAGCAGTACCAGCTAGCCTGGTGTTCCTAATTCTTCCTCGGCCATGTAGCTTGCTCTGAACAGGCATAGAAAAGGCCTGACCTGGGTGCTTGGGTGGCTCAGTGGGTTAAAGCCTCTACCTTCAGCTCAGGCAATGATCCCAGGGTCCTGGGATTGAGCCCCGCATTGGGCTCTCTGCTCACCAGAGAGCCTGCTTCCTCCTCTCTCTGCCTGCCTCTCTGCCTACTTGTGATCTCTGTCAAATAAAATAAATAAATAAATAAATAAATAAATAAAATCTTTTAAAAAAAGAGAGAGAAAAGGAATGACCAATATTCATTCCCTAATTCTTTTATTTTCAAGTACACAGAAATCCTAGTTTTGCAATGAGAACTTCTCCTCCTCTTCCTCCTCCTTCTTCATCTCATTCTGTTCCTCCTCCTCCCCTTCTTCTTCTTCTCCCCCAATTTCCTTCTTCCTCCTCCTCCCTCTCCTCCTCCTCCCCTTCCTTTCTTCTTCTTCTCCATCCATTATAAGGCTGTGATAAACCTGCCTCTTATCCCCACCTCCCCTGAAGTCCTCGAGGTATGTATGTAAATAAAATCTTAAAAAAAAAAAAGGATGCAAATGAACAGCCAGGTGGACAGGCAAGGTCTGGAAGGGTCCTGAGGCAGGAAATTCTTGGTGGAGTTGGGGTGTACCACCCTTGTGGTGGGTGGATATGTTTACCAACTTGGAAACCTGCTTAAATTTAATTTAATTAATTTATTTTTTAAAAGATTTTATTTATTTATTTGACAGACAGAGATCACAAGTCAGCAGAGAGGCAGGCAGAGAGAGAGGAGGAAGCAGGCTCCCCTCGGATCAGAGAGCCCGATGCGGGGCTCGATCCCAGGACCCTGGGATCATGACCTGAGCTGAAGGCAGAGGCTTTAACCCACTGAGCCACCCAGGTGCCCCTAATTTTAATCATTACATATTTATTTGAACAGGTATTAGAAAGAGCTCAAACTCACACAAGAGAGCTGCAAGGCTAAAATGGGTATTTAACTTACTATGATACAAATTAGTCAATTTAAAGAAAAACATAGCACTTGAATGGACACGGGACAAATGCAGCAGATGGTCTGAGGATGATTGAAGTTTGGAAAATCCCAAATTAGATGATAGTTGAATCACTCAATCAGTCAAGAGTGCCTTCAGCTGCAAGTAACAAGAACAAAACTCATAAGAGTTTAAACACATTGTGGGATTTTTGTTGTTGTTATTCCGCACATACTGTCCGTTCATGTTGGTTCATTGCAGTCCGAGGGGGAACCACCTCTTTGTGATTCTTCTGACCTTCTCTTCAGGGTCCCGTGATGGCTGCTGTAGCTCTGGCTCCCACAAGCAAAAGGAAGAAAAAGGAAGAGGTGGCACCCAGTGGCATCTTTTCCTTTTGTCAGGAAAAGCAAGAGCTTTCCTAGCATTCCCAACATTCTTCTCCTTAAGCATCTGCTAGAACCACACAGGAGGCCACTGCTAGGTGGAAAGGAGGCTGGGAACGTGAACAACAGACAGGCATAGTTGTCTTTGACCCTCTTCATCAAGCTGAGCTTCTTGGAGTGAGGAAGAATGGGTGTGAGTTAGACGAGCGCCATGTCTGCCATGTGGGAACACATGGCCAGGCAGAGTGAAGCAGAGACAGGAGGCCATATGTCCCCAGAGAGAATGCCGCAGTAGGGAGTCATGTCAGGCTTTCAGCTCCCATGCCTGAGTGACAAACTCTACTTCATTTCCTGCTCTTGCAAACTGGTGAGATTGCCTGTTGTCTCATTTCCATAAAGTCTCCTTCAACTCGAGCTGGTGGGAGTGGGTTTCTATGACTCCTTAGAGCCGTGAGCAGAGTTTTTGACAGGTCTTAATGTGTGTTTCCTCATTTGTTCCTTAAAGCACTTGCTGTCATCCTTATCCAAGAACATAAAGAGGCTCTGAGAGGTTAGGCGGCCCACCTCCCTCTTCTTCTGATCCCAGTTTTCTGGCAATTGGTATGCCCTTTATGCCATCTCTGTCATCTGAGGAGGGTCACCTGTGCAGGAGCGTTTATTCCATAAACAGCATCAAAGGCTGCTGAGAGATGGGGTATCGTCCAGGACCTGCCAGTGTCACCCAGGAGCTCTGTCCCTGGCTTAAGTCAAAAGGCAGGACAAGGCTTGAATCTGTCAGACATCTGCGTTTTGAAGACTCAGGGAATGTTTACTTTTCTGCTTGTCTATTTTCAAACTTTATGCCTGTAATTTATTGTCCTGATTCCTGTTTAACATGGTTGGAAAATATGAGACATCCAAGTGACGGATTTGTGCAAGAAGCGCAAGAGAAGATGAGTGCACTTGGGAGCTACTGTTCTTCTCCTTCTCACGTCATCATCTCTCCTTGGGTGACCTTTGAGGGCTGGAGCTCCCACCACTCCCCGAACAGTGCTGGCTATCAAGATAGTGATTCATCTGGTCAAGCAGAAGTCATTATCTCCTCTCCCTAAACTTGACCTTTCTCTGCATTCCCTATCTCGGTAAACGGTATAATAGTCTGCACAGTCATGCCCGGAAGTCACCACCCCCACATGCAAACGCTCGCCACATTATTTAAGATCAATCAGGCTGTAATATGCCTCATCTTCTCTTTCCCCAGTGCCTCAGTTCTGGCCTTAATCTCCTTTTGGAGGATGGTGGACACCATCTCCTGGACTCATTGTTTTCTAAGCTTGTTAGAAACCTGGGGTGATTGTTCATTATCTGGATTCCCAGGCCCTGCTCCTACACTCTGATTCAATAGGGCTGGTGTGGGCCCTGGAATCCATTGGCTTCACAATGATCCCAATCAGTTCTGGGGAGCAGTGGGTGGCGCTGGAACCAAGCTGTTTTCCCTGCCTTGGGGCGCTCTGCCGTCAGTCTAGCCCTCCTCTGTGTAGAAGTAGCTTCCTAAAATGGGCCCATAGCTCTTAATCTGTAGCACAAACCCCAAAACAGCTACAAGTAAATGGGCTATGATTTAGCCACTACCTCCGTCTCCAGTCTTATCTCCTGCCTTCCCTGAGTTCTACTAGTAAAAGCTATTTGTCAATTTTGAGGACCCCGTTCTTTCCTTTTTTTTTTTTTTTTTAAGATTTATTTATTTGAGAGACAGCAAGAGAGAGAGCTAGGGGAGGGGAAGAAGTAGAGAAAGAATCTCAAGCAGACTCCCTGCTGTGTGTGGAGCCTGACGTGGGGCTTGATCTCAGGACGCTGAAATCATGACCTGAGCCAGTATCAAGCGTTGGACCCTTAACCAACTGAGCCACCCAGGCTCCCCATCCCATTGCTTTTTCTGTGCTCAATGCCTTTGCCGATGTTGTTCTTTCTTCCTGGACAGCCCTCCTTCCCCAGGTCGACCTGGAAAACTCCTATCCATCCTGCAAGACACAACTCAAGTGTTCCTTCTTCTGTGAAGCTTTCTTTGCCACCCTGGCGACTCAGATATATGTTTCTTATTGCAACCATCCCACTGAATTCTCCATTTCAGAGACTGTGCTTAGCTCACAGGTACAGGTGGCATTTGCTTTTCTTGTGCGAGAGGAAATTTAGTGAAAGCACATAGGGCAGTTTCCAGCAAGAAGTGTTCCCATTCTTTCCCCTGCATGTAAACTCTAGAGAGTTTCTCACTGTGAAAATCAAACACTCCTCTATCTGTTTACATTTACAACGTCAATATACTGGCGTGTGTAATAATAGTCATCATGGATCTGGTGCCCGCTGTGTGCTGGAGACTCTGCGTTCACCATTTCACTTTATCCTACAGACAAGAAAATTGAGGCTCAGAGGTGAATTAATTTGCCCACGATCACAAAGCTGGTAAGCGGTGGGATTGGTGCAATGCTAATTCTACCTCTTCCAGAGATTTCTTTTTAACAACCATTAGGATATGTGTTATGTGTCTCAGACAAAACATCCCTGGACCAGGGGGTGCAGGAAATATAAATGAGTGAGCAGGGTAGGCTTGGGGCAAGAAGGTAGGGTAGGGAGTGTGGCAAACTGGACAGTGTGCACCCTGCTTAAAAGAGTGCCGAGACCAAGCACCAGCTGACCCCGTCCATGACATTTTATTGTGAAAATTTTCAAACATGCAGCAAAGTTGAAAGAACTTTATAGGGTATGCCTGTATACCTACGACTGAGAATCTACCATTAACATTTGGCTTGCCCTCTCCTGTATCTATGCATCTAGCCATCCCTGTATCCATTAATCCATTTTGCTTTCTTGATGAGTTTCAAAGGAAATTGCAGACAGCCGTGCACTTCTTTCTAAATATGTCAGGTTGTAGAGCATGAACTAAAGATCAGTATATATAGTTTTTCCTCTGAGTAAAATTCATAGGCAACAAAACACACAAATCTATAGTGTATATTCACTGAGTTTTGGCAAATATGTGCTCCTGTATCATCCAAACCTCCATCAGTATAGAAAACATCACCGCTATCCCTAAAGGTCCCCTCGAGTCCCTCCTGTTTGTCTCTGCTTCTGTCCCTACTGAGGTAGCCACTGCTCTGATTTTCTTTCTTTCCTTTCCCTTTTTTTTCCTATTTTGCACCTTGTTTTATATACAATGCCACGTTTCATCAGGTCACTAAAGTTAACTAGACAATAAACTAGGCAGAAATCACTCTACAAAGAGAGGGAAAGCACCAAATACCACCTTCTAGAGAGAACCCACAGTTCAGATTTATTAGGAGCAAAGAAAAAAGAGACTTTAGATCATCCTGGAGGAAACAGAGCCATACACTTGGAATCTGTACTCAACCCACACCTGCAAGGAAGACAATATTCTGCCCAAACCACTGATCTGCTGCATGTGTCTACTGTTAGTCTAATACCAACAATTATAAACAGAGAAGCGCAACTCATCTTTGGAACAATCCTTAGAGCGCTCCAGGGCCAGACACGACATTTCCCTCATCACACTGCTGCTTCTCTTTGCATACCTGGGGTGCCTCCAGGAAAAGTCATTTTGGATATGGGAGGTCTTGAGACCTCCTCAGGAGTCTCTCCCTTTATGGTACGGGCCACCCTCTTGTGTGTAACATCAAGGAAACCTTGGACGTCTAAGTAGTTTGCCATCTTGATCAGCTTTCAGGAATTCTTGGTCCCAAACAGGGATATCATCTGTTCACTTTGCTTTGTTGTCATCCTTCTCAGGGGGCGTAAACCACTCCATGACTGTTTTCCATATTGTTGTGTCAACATTTGGTAGGGGAGCTGGGTCATTGTCCCCTCCTTCCATCCATTCCCAAATCTCCCAATGCGGTTGCCGATAGTCACAGACTGGCTGGCAATTTCAACATCAACTTCAAATATCTCTCCATCAGAACCCTGCAGCATCATGGAAGGCACAGCGCTCGGTCTCAGGGAGGCCAGAGACTGACAAGGGCACAGTGGCCTCAGCAACGAGAAGAGAACAAGGCCACTCCCGGATCATTTTCTCCCATAGATTAGCTTTGCCTGTTCAGGAACCTCACGAAAGCAGATTCGTCACAGTGTGTACTTTCCCTCAGCTTGAAGTTTTTAACATTCATCCGTGTTGTTGAGTGTCCCTGTGGTTCATCCCTCTAAGTCGTGGACAATCTTCCACTGTGTTCCACCGTGTGAACAGACCAGTTTGTTCAGCCATCCTCCGTGTGCGGACAGCTGGACTGTTTCTAGTCTTTGGCTCTTATGAATAAAGCTATTAATATTTTGTATAAATATTTTTGTGAGTGCATATTTGCGTTTCTCCCGGCTATATTTCTAGGAGCAGAATTGCTGGGTTAGAGGGCAGGAGTGCATTTAGTTTTAGAAGAAACTGCCAGACCTTTTTACTGAGTGGTTATACCCTTTTATACCTGCCACCAACGATGTATGAGACGCCCACTGCTTCGTAGCCTTTGTGTCCTTCACAGACATACTGCTCATTTGTATATCTTCTTTTGTGAAGGTCCGTTCAACTCTTTTTTTTTTTTTTAAGATTTTATTTTTATTTATTTGACAGAGATCACAAATAGGCAGAGAGGCAGGGAGAGAGAGAGAGAGAGAGAGAGGAAGGGAAGCAGGCTCCCTGCTGAGCAGAGAACCCGATGCGGGGCTTGATCCCAGGACCCTGAGATCATGACCTGAGCCAAAGGCAGAGGCTTTAACCCACTGAGCCACCCAGGCGCCCCCAACTCTTTTTTTTTTTTTAAAAGAGATTTTATTATTTATTTATTTGAGACAGGGAGGAGGGGCGGAGGGAGAGGGAGAATTTCGAGCAGACTCTGTGCTGAGCACAGAGCCTGACGTGGGGCTCGATCTCACCTCCCTGGGATCAGGACCTGAGCTGAAAACCAAGAGTCAGACACTCAACCAACTGAGCCATCCAGGCGCCCCCTGCCTGTTCAGATCTTTTGCCCATTTTTTTTTTAGTAGTCTTTTGCTCTTTTTATTATTATTCGATTTCTTGATATATCCTGGAGACAAACCCTTTGTCAGATATACGTTTCACAATTGTTTTCTTCCAGATAGTGGTTTGTCTAGTCTTTTTCTTAATGGCATCTTTTGGATGAGCAGAAATTTTTTGATTTCGGAATGGGAAATCGCTGCTGGGGTGAGATGAAGTGGGAGTATATCTGTGGAGCTATTCGGAGTTGCATCTAGAAACAATACAGGTGGAGAGGGCCAGGCGAGAAATGAGGAGAGGCCAGCATACCCTGGGTTACAGTTGGGGGCCTGAGAGTCCAGGCATCTAGACAGACTAGTGACAGGAAAGAGACAAGGACCAAGAGGGTCCAGGTGAGCTGATTCGGAGTCAAGGGCCTGGAATGCAGGGAACTAAGAGGAACAGTTCTCTAAGCCCAGGCCCAGAAAGACGACTTGTGGAATTGGCTGAAGTTCTCTTCGTCCCTCTGGGTGGTGGCTGACACAGAGCAGCCAGGAGATGGACAATTCCAGATGCCAGAGCTTCAAGGAGGACTCCCAGCAGCACCTCCTACTCGTCATCCCCAAGTTCAAGTTCCTAGTTTTTAACAGGCTAAGATTACATTTTACATTTAAAAATTTCAACAGAAACCACTTCACATGTTTCTTTAAAAAAAAAAAGATTTTATTTATTCATTTGAGAGAGAGAGAGACAGAGAAAGCGAGAGCAAGCAAGAGAGAGATAGCATGAGCAGGGGGAGTGGGAGAGGGAGAAGCAGACTCCTTGCTGAGCAGGGAGCCAGACTTGGGGCTCAACCCCAGGACTCAAGACCATGACCTGAGCTGAAAGCAGATGCTTAACTGACTGAGCCACCAAGTGCCCCCATATGCTTCAAAAAAAAAAAAATTAAAAATGATCAATGAAAAATCTTTTCCCACCTGTCTCCCATCTGCCCAGTTCCCAACTTCAACCCCTCCACCCCCAGGCACCATTTGCGTAGTTTATTTTTTACCGCAACCAAGGACACTAATTTGGCAGCTGTGCCTGTCAGACAGAACGTCGGGTGTGCCGGCTGGGCCGCGGAGGGTAGAGCTGGTTGCAGTCGGTGGTATGTAAGAAAATAAGCAAGCCCGTGTTAAAGCCGGTTGGAACTTCATTAGAACTTGCTAGAACCTTGCTTCATGAATATGTAAGAAAGCACGATCAGGATAGGACATCATCCTCCTTAGATTGTGACATGGAGCTTGCTATGGACTACATTGTGTCTCCTCAAAATTCCTATGTTGAAGCCCTAACCCCAGTTTCATGGTATTTGGAGGTGGGGCCTTTGGGAGGCAACTAGGTTTAGCTGAAGTTATGGGGTGAGGTCTCTGTGATGGACTTTGTGTCCTTAGGCAGAGAGGGAGAGACCAGAGCCCTTTCTTTGTCACCTCTGCATGGACACTGTGAGAAGGCAGCTGTCTGCAGGCCAGGAAGCTGGGCCCTTGGTGTTGGGCACCTTGATGTCCACCTGCCACCGAGGCTATGCTGTTTTGTGACAGCAGCCCGAGCTGCCTAACATGGGGATCTGGCACCAAAAAGTGAGCTCTGAGAAAACAGTGGGGAGATTTCCAGTTCTTTGAAATATACCTTTGAATGGTTTTGCCAAGAGCATCCCGATGTGCTGTATTTGAACGTGCGGACTCACACAAAGAGACTGAGAACCACTGGTCTGGAGGAAGGGTCTGTGGGGGAAGGGGAAGACCACAGGGACAGGACTCTGAAGTGCTAGAAGCCGGAGAGAAGTCGGGTGGCCTATGAGCACAAGGGAGATCAACTTAACTGTGCTCACACTCTTGCCAACCGCTTAACTCTCCTCTGGGAGGACTTTTGAGGGGTGAATGAATGCATGTGAAAAGATCTGCAGACCTTCAAGGGTGATGTTGGGTTCTAGATGTTGGCTGCCTGACTCAACTTCTTTGGGGTGGAGGGTATTTTCACTGAGATGATTTCTTTTCCTATCCCCACTGTCATTTGTTTCGATAGGAGGGGAATGCTGCCCTCTCCTGGGCTGGTCTTGCAACTGCAGCCACTGGCCACCTAGCGTGAACCCCCCCCCCCCCCCCCCCCCCCCCCGCCCAGCATCAGAACCCTTTCTTGATCTGAGCTGTTGTCAGTATAGATAGGGATCTCAGGCTTTGCTAAGTCATTTCTCACAGCCACGGTGGAATCAGTTTTCCCTTTGGTGCTATATCCCAGCGGCTGGAGGTGAGAGAAACAGAGGGCAAGTTACTTGGGGGTCTCCTAGACTCTAGAAATGGAATCCATCCTCCCCCGCCTTTCTCTTTTGGCTTTCTTTCTTCCACCACTCTATCATCCTAATCACCAAGTTGTCTCCTAGCACTTGGGATACAGTGATCTAGATAGGTGAGGATTTCTGCCTTCCCCAAGCTTATAGTCTAGAGACGTTAATGGTAGTATATGAAATACACACGCAGATTACAGAGGATGATAGAAGTAGTAAGTGCTGTGAGAAGAGAAAAATGTTTGGAAAACAGCATAGCCAGGGACATCAGGAATACTAGGGGAGGTGCAATTGTGAATTGGTGCACAGAGTGGGCCTAAGCGAGAAGGTAGCATTTGAGCAAATTCTCAGAGGACATGGGGAAGTTACCTGTGGGAGGTCTATAGGAGAGCATTCAGAGAAGAGTGGGCATTGGAAGTAATGCTCTAAGGCAGGAGCCAGGCTAATACAGCTGGACCAGAGCTCCAAGTCGGGGAAGGAGGAAGATACAGTTAGAAGATGCTATGGACTGGATTGTGTTCCCTCCCCCCCATTCATATGTTAGAGTCCTGCAGTATGTCAGAATGGGACCTTAGTTAGAAATAGGGCTGCCACAGATGTCAATAGTCAGGATGAGGCCACCAGAGGGCGCCAGAATCTAACATGACTAGTGTCCTAAAAAGGGGAAATTTGGACATAGACACTGGCGTCCAAGGAGAGAGCGTCATGTGGCGATGAGGGCAGAGATCAGGCTGATGTGTCTACAGGCAGAGGCAGGCCAAAGATGGCCAGCAAAGCAGCGGGCGCTAGGAGAGAAGCCTGGAACAGATTTTTCCTTGCAGCCTTCAGGAGGAACCAGCCCTGCTGACACCATTATCCTGGACATCCAGCCTCCAGGACTGTAAGACAGTAACTCTGCTGTGTGAGCCACCCCAGCCCACTAACACCCAGGGATGGTGAGGCGGGATCGGGGTGGGGATGGGGAGTGATGGGGAAGGCCTTAAAGGATTTTGGCTTTTTTCAAAAGAAGAGACTAGAAGAGCAGGAAGACTGGGAGGTCACTTAAGTAGTGTAGGTGAGAAGGGAAGGTGGAGGGGGCAGGGCATCAGCTGTAGGGGTGATGAGAAAATAGGAACTGGAATGCATTTTTGTAGAGCGGACAGAACTTTCTGGTAGATTAAATGTTGAGTGTAAGAGACAGACAGTTGTCAATGATGAGTCAACAAAGTGGCCCGAGCTCCTGGAAGGACGGAGGGGCCATTTAGTGAGGTAAGATGAAGATTCTAATCTGCCTCTTCACTCTCCTCCACTACTTCATCCATTTATTTCAAATATTCAACCAATATTTACTTGGTGCCAGGGCTGGCTGCAGCACCCAGTGCAAAATAAGAGCGCGGGGCCCCTCATTCCAAAAGCAGGAGAAAAGCTTGTTTCTTTCTTCTATGATCGTTCTTTTAACTGGACTCTGTTTTTTTTTTTTGTTTTGTTTTGTTTTTAAAGATTTTATTTATTTATTTGACAGAGATCACAAGTAGGCAGAGAGGCAGGCAGAGAGAGAGGAAGGGAAGCAGGCTCCCCACTGAGCAGAGAGCCCAATGCGGGGCTCGATCCCAGGACCCTGGGATCATGACCTGAGCCGAAGGCAGAGGCTTTAACCCACTGAGCCACCCAGGTGCCCCTGTTTTGTTTCGTTTTTAAGTAGGCTCCACGTGTCACCCCAGTGCGGAGCTTGAACTCATAACCCTGAGACCAAGACCTGGCCTTACTGAAGCGACGGAGCCACCCAGATGCCCCTAAAGATAGTCTCTAATGGACTCTATGTTTTTTACTTGCTATTTAAGGTTGTGCTCCCGGAGGCATAGGGCCCCTGTGGGGTGGGGGAGTGGGAGGCTGAGCCCAAGGAGGCAGTAAGGGTGGGACTGCATGTGAGCTGAGCTCCAACCCCTGTCGCGCTCCCCTGTCGCACCAGACTTCACTCAGAAGACACCAATTCCAAAATGAAGTTATTAAGAAGTTCAAGGCAGCGGACCGCAGAGCATTCTGCCCCCAGCTCAGGGCTCCTCTGAGCATAGGACTCCGTGTGGCTGCGCTGGTTATCCATCCACTTCCTGTTTGGCATCTACTCATATGTGTCACACACTTTGCGGGGCACCAAGAATGCAAAATAGACTCCTTTATAGTTCCTGTCTTTAAGGAGGGGCAAGGAACGAAGGGATGGTTTATGAATCACTACTCCGTGCCAGAGTCTTGCCTGTTCATAGCCCAGTAGGAGGGAAAGACTCCTAAAAATGATTTAGTAACACAATCTGGAAACCAGCACAGTGGAGAACCTGGGCGGGTGACACAGGAGGGGAGGGGAGGGAGGATGCAGGGCATTTAGGGCTGGAGGAGTTGGGAGCTCAATGGACAGGAGACTCAGCGTCCTGGGTGTCCGCTCATGGGCCTAGCTGGACCGACAAATTGGAGTGAAGAGAGGGGCAAAGGACCATGAGAGGGTTATTTACCGGGTTCCATTTATTTATTTATTTATTTATTTTTGGTGAGAATGGCTAAATACATATTTTTTTAAAAATTGCCAAAGTCATGCTTATTTGAGAAATTGGGCAACATCAAAATGTACAAACAAGAAAGCAACTATCTGTAAGCCGCCCACCCAAAGATAACCACTGTTAGCATTTTGACTCTCTTTCCTATTTTCCCCCTGTGTGCCTACACGCAATTATTACAAAGTGTTATCCTGCTGTACGTTCTGTTTGCTAACCCGCATTTGCCCTTGGCATCCTATCATAGGTACATTTCTGTAACATTAATTGTAGCTATCCGTGTTGAGTTTAATGGACACACTGTGTTCCATTTTATAGATCTACTCTAATTTGTATAAAGTTTTGGAAGCCTACTGAAGTTACTATGAACCTGTGTTATATAAATAAGCCTGTGATGAGCTTTGACTTCCCTCCCTCCCTCCCTTCCATTCCTCACATTAGGTGGGATTTCAGGGTCAGAAGGTCTGTGCTGTTTAGCATGTTCGATACATATTCTCCCAACAAGACTGTGGATGAGGGGTGTGTACGTGTATCAAGTCAGCAAAAGGTGATTGAACATTTATTATCTGCCAGATACTGTGCTAAGTCCCTTACGTGTATTAACTCATTGATCCTCATGTCAGTTCTATGAGCTAGGCACTACCTTTCTTCCCATTTTACAGATGAGAACGTGAAAGCACTGAGCAAGTATCAAGCCTCGGGAGGGCACACGGCTGGCCAGGGACAGGGCTGGGATCCGCAGCGTGGTGGTCTGGTTCCAGGACCAGTACTCTACCCTAGTTCATCATCACACAGAACCATGAAGCCAGTATCCTGATCCCCAGTTTTATGGATAAGGACTTTTTTTTAGTCTTTTTAAGTCTTAATTTTAATTCCAAGAATAAAGATATGTTGCTGCACATTAAGAAACTTATCCAAGGGGGTGCCTGGGTGGCTCAGTGGGTTAAAGCCTCTGCCTTTGGCTCAGGTCATGATCCCGGGGTCCTGGAATCGAGCCCTGCATCGGGCTCTCTGCTCAGCAGGGAGCCCGCTTCCCTTCCTCTCTCTCTGCCTGCCATTCTGCCTACTTGTGATCTCTGTCTGTCAAATAAATAAATAAAATCTTAAAAAAAAAAAGAAACTTATCCAAGATCATAAACCAATAAAGGAAGGCCTGTATAAAGCATCATCGCTCTGACTCCAAAGCCGAGATCTATGGGTCCTTGATGAAGGTGTCTGAGTTCATTCGGGAGTGGGTTCTCAGACTGGTTTTTAGGTGCTCACTTTTTGAGGTTCCTCTTTGGTTTCTGCCAGAGCTTGGCAGTCAGGCCTCGGAGGTCTGCACCTGCCCAGATCATACCTGTTAAGTCCTTGCTCACCCTGACTCTCACAGCCCGGACCCCGTGAGGTGCTGACATTCCTCCCCCTCATCTCATCCTAGACCACTTGTTTTCTAGAACTCTTTCAGTGGGTCACAGTTTTGGTTGCCACTGACAGAAAACTCGGCCTGAACTGGTCTTAACAGTGAAGAACTGAAAAGGACTTAGGGAGGTTTGCCTCTGGTTTTTTCAGGACTCTGGCTCTATTTCTCGGTGATTCTCTCAGTTCTGCCTTCCTCTGTGTTTTAGTTTTGACTCCTGGACTGGTTTGCCATTTGATGCACCAAGATGGCTTCCAGCTGTAACTAAGATGCCATCTTTGCTTTTCCGTTGTTGCCAAACAGCCGTCCCAACCTTGGCTCTGTGGGGACCGTCTTAGGTCACATACTTACCCCGCACCTGTCACTATGGCAATGCGAGTGATCACGGGGGAGGGGGTGAATCCTCTCCTCCTCCTCCTCTACCTCTATTTTGGTCCCCAGGTCCAAGCAGACTCTTCTGCAGGACTGTGAAGAGAGGCCAACGTGGGCCAGCACAGGGACGGGATAGATACCCGTCCAGCCATGTTGTGCCGCTCACATGTTCTTGCATATGAAGCTTCCATTTTCAAATCAGAGTGGCAAGAAGGGGCCTCTGCATTTTGCCAGAGGACTGGCATTCAGGCGACACATGTCATAACAGTCTTGATGGCACTGGATGTTCCGCGCAGAATAGAAACATGCTTTCCTACTAGGAACATCACAGTTCTGTTGAAGAGGGAGCAGTTCTAAGTGGGAAGGTGTGGTATGGAGGATCTGTTGGGTGGGCGGACTTGCTGGAACATTTTCAAGTGGGTAACATTTTCTTCCAAGCTCATGCCTTTTCCCTCCCCTGAAATGCTCTTGCCTTTCTCTCCTTCCATGAAGAGGAGAGTCCTTTTAACTCTTCTCCTCCAGATCACCTTCCCACTGGAGACCTAAGCTACCTCCGTGGCCGCCCCCACAACCACCAAGAGGGACTGCTTCTCCTTTACTCCTTGGGCCGGAGGGCGGGCCAGACACTTCCCTCCTACCTCAGTCCTTTGTTGGATTAGACTGGAATGTTGGACCGACTAAAGTCAGGGCTTAAGAAAAGCAGAAGGGTGTTATAGACAAAGAGGGACTTAAAGTGTTAGCTAGAGCAGCTCCTGCCCTGGTCTGTCTCATTGGGTCCCTTGCAAGGATGTCCTCCTGCCCGGCGACTACCACCTCCTGATGGCAGACACTCTCTTTCCCCATGGTCTCCGCTTATACTAGCATATTCCTGGGCGTTTGGCAGCCAAACCCCAGACAGTCTGTTCTCTCCTGTGTTACCAGTCACTGTTTGCCGCCCCAGAATTACTTTTCCCCCAGATGATTAATAAGGGAACATCCATTCCCTTCAGGGACTCCCCATCTTCAAGTTCTTTCTGGTCTAGGCATCAGAACACAATAGTCCAACACCAGTAAAATCAAAGCGTGGGTGGCCCCAGGGCAATTGTCTCCTGATGCTTCCTGCAACTTTGTATGAATGAGAAGAGAACCCAGGGGGAGAGCATGACTTAGCTGAGAAAACACGCTTGTCAGTGGCAGGACTTATGCATGGGGTTGGGGGGAGGGGCACTCATGGTAGGGGCAGAATTTATACTAGAACAGATCGATGCTAACTTTAAACTCTAGAGGATGGTCGGAGAAGAATGATGCCAGACAGACCGGCCTGGCAGTGTGGAAGTGAAACTTTCAGGCACACCTCATCTATGACTGTGTGGCCAAAAGCAACAGACACTCTGAATCAGGATGGTGACCTGATCCGTGAATCATGGCAGGTCTGTCTAATGTTTCTTCTACAACGATGGATTGAGCACCTAGTCTGTTCCCTGGCAGAAGATTGGAAGATGGAGCAGAGAGGGTCTCTGTTCTCTAGACGCTCCCAGGCTGGTGGGGAAGGCTGACTTGTAAGCGCGTCATTATAAGGCAGGGTTCATGTTGTAACAGAGACGTGGTTACTGTACCAGAGGAGTAAAGCCAGGGGACACACATTAGCTGCTGGGAACAGCTGAGCCAGGCTCCAAAAAGCCATCCTTCATTCTGGGAGAGGAGCAAGATGACCTTCACCCCAACTCCTCTGTTCACGGATTGGCCCAGCTCCAGTGGTCTCCCTGTGGTCCCTGCCCCCAGCGGGCCATTCTAATCTACCAGTTGTTGAGAATGGTTGTGTTGATGTGTTGGGGTGGGTGGGTGGGTGGCGGTTTACTTCTCCCTCTGATCTTCATGACTGTCTCCAGCACTCCCAGGGGCCACCCCAAAGAAGCCTACAGGAGAAGTAAAAATTGTGTGCTTGTCGTCCAAACGCAATTCGAAGACAGCCCTCCACTTCCTTCCCATGATAATGTGTAGGGTGTGGGGGGCCCCCAGTCCCTCCTAAGTGGGGGGGGGGGCTCCTACCAGGACTGCCTACAATGGACTTCTTCTGAAGTCTCTACTGTCAAAAGTAAAATCCTCTCCCCTTTATTCATGTCCAAGCAAGTCAGAAGCTTTCAAAGGTGATCAAGGGAATTTAAGAGATAAACAAGTGGACGCGAATGCAAGAAAAAGAAAACAAAAATAGTCATCCATGTGGAGAATTCAGATAGTGGACCCTTAACTCCATCTTCATGTCTGGTAGCCCTGCTTGGACATCTGGGTGCTGGGAGTCTCCGAAGCCCCGCGGTGCCTTGACTTCACTCTGTCCTCCAAATATGGACATGGGCGGGGCTCAGAGAGGAGGTGTGTGGTGACGAAGCTTCCCTATTTCCCTTTATTCATCAAGTTTCCTCTGACTGTTAAGTTCCTCTGGTCTCTGAGCTCCAGCCTTGTACAGTTGGACACACCTGGCCTGTGCCTCAGGTAGGAAGCCACCTCTGTTGCCAGGACTTTCTTTGGGGAGGGAGACTTGGTTTGACTGTGTTTTAGAAAATGCATCCATGGGGTGCCTGGATGGCTCAGTGGGTTAAAGCCTCCGCCTTCGGCTCAGGTCATGATCTCAGGGTCCTGGGATTGAGCCCCCGCATTGGGCTCTCTGCTCAGCGGGGAGCCTGCTTCCTCCTCTCCCTCTGCCTGTCTCTCTGCTGACTTGTAATCTCTGTCAAATAAATAAATAAAAATCTTAAAAAAAAGAAAGAAAGAAAGAAAACGCATCCATTTCTCTGGGACCCAAAGACTCCCTTGGCTTCCTGCCTCCTCCCTTGTGACCACCTATTCAATTCCGATCTCATACGGGGCTGTGGTTGGTAACAAGGGGGCCACAGTCTTGTCACTTCCTCCTTTCACGCCTCTCCCTTTTTTTGGGGGGGAAGAGGTTTGCATTTTCCCAGTCTAATGTTTATTGCTTTGCCCTCAAATGCTGTCTTCTGGAAAAATGCAGTATCGGCAGGCAGAGAACATACTAGAATGTCTGGATCGGAATGAACTCAGAGAACCTCAGGCCTGCAGGGGACTCAGGGGTCATATACTCTGCCTCCCTCCAGTCGCAGAGGAGAAAACAGAAAACTGTGAAGGTAAAACAACCCCCTCAAGGTCATGCAGCTTATTATTGATAAATCAGCATAGAGTGAGGACTGGATACCCAGGACTGGTAACTTTCCAAAGGTTTCAGACTGTTTTCTGGAGATCTTGGGAGTTCTGGGGGATCCACCTTAGCAGCTACGTGGGTAGAAATGGCAGCACCCCTTCCTTCCCAGCAGATGAATTTTTGTTGGATTTACATGTTGGTCTTCTGGTATGATTTTGCTTCAGCAAAACCTTTCACAATTTGGGAAGATATTTGAACACTGCTGATGGTTCTGTGGATGTTTAGAGGGAACAAGGATGGGGACTCCTTTCCAATGACCATGCTATGAAATTGACCTCTAAAGAAGTTCAAAATAGAGGAGAAGGAAGGGCTTCTCCTGTTGCCAAACCAACAGAGAAGCAAAGCTATCCTGATAACTATTCTCACATCCTTGATGAGTGACTTCAATCTGAGTTACTAAATCACATTTCTTTCTTTTGAATCTTTCGACTAGATTGATCCATGATTTTCTCAATGGAAAATCTATGGAATGACACCGATGAGTGGTATTACGATGAATTTGGAAATTTCAGTGGCACACCACCCACAGAAATATATAGTCCTTGTAGGATAGACACTGAGACACTCAACAAGTACGCAGTGGTGGTCATCTACGCCCTGGTCTTCGTGCTGAGCCTGCTGGGAAACTCCCTAGTGATACTGGTTGTCTTATACAGTCGGCTCAGCCAGTCTGTCACCGACGTCTATCTGCTGAACTTGGCCATAGCCGACCTGCTCTTCGCCCTGACCTTGCCTATCTGGGCTGCCTCCAAGGCGAAAGGCTGGATCTTTGGCACACTCCTGTGCAAGGTGGTCTCGCTCCTGAAGGAAGTCAACTTCTACAGTGGTATCCTACTGCTGGCCTGCATCAGCATGGACCGCTACCTGGCCATCGTCCACGCCACACGCACGCTGACCCAGAAGCGGCACTGGGTCAAGTTCATATGCTTAGGCATCTGGGCGCTGTCCCTGATCCTGTCCCTGCCCATCTTCGTCTTCCGCAGGGCCATCAATCCCCCCTACTCCAGCCCGGTCTGCTACGAGGACATGGGTGCCAATACCACAAGACTGCGGATAGTGATGCGGGCCCTGCCCCAGACCTTCGGCTTCCTCGTGCCCTTGGCGGTCATGCTGTTCTGCTATGGACTCACCCTGCGTACGCTGTTCCAGGCCCACATGGGGCAGAAGCACCGGGCCATGCGGGTCATCTTCGCCGTCGTGCTCGTCTTCCTGCTCTGCTGGCTGCCCTACAACCTGGTCCTGGTCGCAGACACCCTCATGAGGCTCCGGGTGATCGAGGAGACGTGCGAGCGCCGCAACGACATTGGCCGGGCCCTGGATGCCACCGAGATTCTGGGCTTCCTCCACAGCTGCCTCAACCCCTTCATCTACGCCTTCATCGGCCAGAAGTTTCGCCACGGACTCCTCAAGATCATGGCCTTCCACGGGCTCATCAGCAAGGAGTATTTGTCCAAGGACGGCAGGCCTTCCTTTGTTGGCTCTTCTTCAGCAAACACTTCTACCACCTTCTGAGCCCCTGGGCCCTGCTGGAGCTCCTTGGGGCACCTCCCTTGCCGTCAGCATCCCATCCCGAGCCTCACGTTCACTGGTTGTTTCCAGTCCCTGTGTCAAGGCAGCTCCTGGTTGTGGTTACTGGAAGCTACTGAGGCCACGTCCTTTTCAGGCCCGTTGGACGGTTTAGAAAGCCTGCCCTCGTTCCCCACGCCTCCCTATACTTACTATGCCAGCTGCTAGAGCTCAGTCCATCCTAGCACTGAGCCCACAGCACTCTGTTCTCTGGGGCAGTTAAAGACATTCAAAAGGCATCCTTTCAGGTGACGACAGAAAGTTCCTACCACGGGGAGCCGTTAGTGGCAAACAGCGGTAGTTGCTTTCCCGACTCTCCCTTTCTTGCTTGCCGGCAAAGCCCACCTCCCTTGAGGGAGGCCGAGAAGGACAGACACTCACTTTCCAAGACTCCCTTAGCTAGGAGTGGCCCTGTCATCCACTTCTGACTAGTAAGGTTTCAGGGCAATTGTGTGAACCACTCTCTTGGGGGAAAGAAGTCCAGGTTTGTAGCATTTCCCAAGTTGCCTGGGGCAAATGCTCCCACCACGGCGATGTCAAAGGTTTTCATGTGTTTAGCAACTAGCTCACAAAAATTTAGGAAATGTAATGGGCTGCTTTCACAAGCAGGTACAAACTGGCTTCAGGACACCGTTGCTTAAGAGGAATTCTGCTGGGTCCAGGGACTCCTGGGAAGTATTCCTGATTTAAAAAGAGAGAGAGAGACACACACACCCGCATATCCTTGGTTCTTGCCTTTGAATATGGTTGTGGGATATGATGTGACAAAGAGGCAAAAATTGTGCTCAACACACTTAGGCAGATGGAGTGGATAAGAACAAAGAGCCCAGAAAGAGACCCAAGCATAAATGGTCAATGATCTTCAACAAGGGTTACCAAGAATATTCAATGGGAGAAAGGATAGTTATTCAACACATGGTGCTGGGCAAACCAGTTATCCACATGCACAGGAATGAACTTAGTCCTTTCCCTCATACCATATACAAAAGTTAATTCAACGTGAGTCAAATACCTAATGATAAAAGCTGAATCTATAAAACTCTTGGGAGAAAACATAAGGAAAAGCTTCATTTGGTTTGAGGTTGGAGATGGAGAGAAGTTCAGAGATGAGCTTTAGATCAAGGTTGAGAGTGGATCCAGGGATGAGGTTGGAGTTGGATGTGATGTGGCGGGGAGCCAGAGATGTGGCAGCTTGGGACAGGTCAGAAAAGGATGAGTATTGGGAATAGGGGGAGATCGAGAATAGGGAGAAGCTGGAGCTGGGGTTAGTGAGATTCAGGGAGGTGCAATGGGGTTGGGACCAAGTATGGGGTGAGGTGTAGGAAGGCATGAGTATGTGAGTGTGGTGGGTCTCGGGAAGAGGTGTTAGAACTGGAGTGAATGTTAGGGGCTACTATTGTAGTCCAGTTAGTGGCTGGAGCAAAAAGACATCACTGGTAGAGTCACCATTTTCTGGGGAACATTGTTAAGATGCTTTTCTGGGGGCCAGGATGCAGGTACCTTGGCTGTCCAGCCAAGGGTCTCCAAGTGGGTTGATGAGAAAGGAGTTAGGGCTCAAGCCCTAAGAGGTAGATCTGATTCAGGAGAGAAGCTGGAAGAATGCAGAAGTCCAGGGAGGAAGGCAAATGGGTCTGGGAATCTTCCTTTCTTTTTCTCCTTCCCCTAATTTCCTTCCACCTCTCAAGTGCGAGCTTAAATGCCTATCTTCCTCCACCCTCTGCTGTCCCAAAGACGACCCTGTCAGGGGCTTCAGTAAGTAAATATGGATCCATATTGGGTCTGGGGAGACACAAATGACTCAAATATATCTGAAAAGATGCTTGGCCTCACTAGTAACCTGGGAAGTGAGAATCAAACACCAATAAAATAACTTGGAATTGTTTTAAACAGGGAGGGATATATAGTCGATTCTCAAACGAATTGTGTGGATCCACTGATAATGTGGATTTTTAAAATAAATACAGTAGTATAAACCTATTTTCATCCTGATTTTTAAAAATTTTAAATGGAATCTACTCCCCCAACATGGGGCTTGCACTCAGGACCCCAAGACCCATGGCATGGCCCACTGACTGAGTGAGTCAAGTGCCCCTTCATGATTTTCTCCAGCTCACTCTATTGTAAGAATATAGTATATAGAACATACAAAATATGTGTTCATCTACTATGTATGTTTTTGGTAAGGATTCTGGTCAACAGGAAGCTGTTAACAGTTAAGTTTTTGGGGAGTCAAGGGTATACATACAGATTTTCGATGGTGTGGTGAGGTCCATGTCCCTAACCCTCTGTTTTTTAAGGGTCAACTGTAGTCAGAACTCCCTTTGAACAAAGGCAACATTGTTCCATTAGAGTTTCAGTGCAATGTGTAATTCTCTGGTAGAGCTCAACACATAAATGATTGGGTTTCAGATCTGTAACAATGTCGGGATGTGGGTGCTGAAATAACAGGGAGTCCTCAAATATCAAAAGCAAGTGTTTCAACCACTAGATAGGTGAAGGTCAAGGAGATGGTTCATCTCAGAGAGGGTATCGGTGTCCAGGGTGAGGTTGGGATCAGGGATGGGGTGCATCTTGGCAGGGGACTGGGGTGTCAGAGATGGTAGTGAGCCAGGGATGGGACTAGGTTAAGGATGTGGGGAACCTCAATGATAGAGTTGGGGACAGGGATTGGGATGTGAACGTATGTTCTGTTTGGTGCTTGCTGTTTGTTAAGTTTTGAAAATTTGATTTGGGGGCACCTGGCTAGCTTGCTGGAAAGAGTATGTGACTCTTGATCTCAGGGTGGTGAGTTTGAGCCCCACCTTGGGTATAGAAAATACTAAAAATGAATGAATGAATGAATGAGCTTAAAAATAAATTATATAATGTTTTTAAAAAAAGAAAAATTTTTTTGTAGGCTAGTTAACATTTTCCAGACTCCATGTAATTATGTTGAAATATACTATTTTCTCCTACACTAGTTATCCGTCTGACAAACTGTGGCCCCTCACCATCCATTGCCCAGTCCAGTGGCCTGTTCTTACTGGTTCCAGCAAAAACATTAACTGAGAGTCCAGGTTTTATTCCATAGGGGTTTAAGATGGCCCCTTTCCCTGCAACTTGCATTTGAACTAGGGAATTTCAGAGGAAGTGAAATGACCACCTCCTCTTTGGTCTAAGGGTCTTTCCTGAGATGTGTCTTGTCTGAGATGACCACTAACTGAAAAATCATGATGGACGACAGCCTTTGCTGTTTCCACGCAGAAGATGGAGTGGCCAAAGATCTCTGGGTTTGGTCCTACTAGAAAGCCACACATGGCTAATGGTTATGTTCTCACCATGGTTGCTTTCATGTATCCTGGGACTCTGTTTTTAAACTCAAGATCTTTTTCCCAGCCTTGAGAGTAAACATGAACTTAAGAATTAAAAATGTATAAAAGAAGCAGAATGTTTTTCAGACTTTCTTAAATTGGTTTTTTAATCAAAATATTTCATGTACATTGTTTAAAAAAGTGAAATAGTTTTATTAAGCTTATAATGAACGTCAGCAGCAACCCTCTTGCCACACTCCCTGCGGAGAAGGAGACAACTTGCAACTCTGATAGCTGTTTCATTTAATAGTGGTGTACATATTTCTAAATATGCTAATTCAGCTGGCTTTTGATTTTTTTCTTCCAGTTTTAGATATCATTTATGGACTTTCTCCTTTGGCTTCTGAGGATTTAACACTTTTACAAACTCTCTCGGGCAATTACTCCTGTCCAAGCAAATACTGCCCCTTCCATTCTCCCAGGACAGATAACCACATTTTTTGGTTAAATCAACATTCAATGTTTTTGTTATAATGACTATATAAGAAATTATTCACAGTTGGATACAATGTTTGCATTTCCTTTCTTTGTAGAAGTTCTGTCTTCCCTGGAATTAACAATAGGATTTTCATCATTACTTTTTATTACATCATTCTCAAATGTCTCCCTCAATACCTTCACATTCATCAGATAATCTATATGTATTTTTTTCATTCTTGGACACCTCTCTCTGGAGCCTTCATAGTCCTGTTTTCAACCCGGACAGGTTACTCTCCAGACCTATGTTTTGTTTTTTTTTTTCTAAATTGCTTTAACTACATTACCAGATTAATTTTAGAATCTGATAGCCAATTTCTATAATATTATCCTACTGGGATTTTAATTTGGATTATGTTGAATCTGCAGATCAATTTGGAGAAAGCGGACATCTGAACAATATCGAGTTTTCCAATCCATAGCATGGTACCTTTCTCCAATTTTTCTCATCTTGTCTAATTTATCTAGGCAATGTTTTGTAGTTTTCAGTACATAGATCTTGTACATGTTCTGTTAAATTTATCCCTAAGTATTTTGTAGTTATTTGGGTGCTATTATAAATAGTATTTAAAGTTTTTTTTTCAGGTTTTTTGTTTTTGTTTTTGTTTTTGTTTTTTTGCCAGTGTATAGAAGTATAATTGAGTTCTATGTATTGACCTTGTATTCCAGGAGCCCAGGAAATTCTCTTATTAGTTCTAGTGGTTTTATTTCTAAAGATCCTTTTGGGTTTTATATGTAGATAATCATGTCATCTAAGAATAAAGACAGTTGTATTTCTTCCTTTTTAAAATGTCTTTTATTTATTTATTTTTTTGCCTTAATTCATTGGCCTCTAGTACCTCCAGTATCTCCATGTACCTCTAGTACAATACAGAAAAGAAGTTGTGAAAGTGAACATCCTTGCCCCGTTCTCAGTCTTTGGAGATAAGCATTCAGTCTTTCTCTATTAAATATGATGTTAGCTAAAGATTTTTCCTAGAGGACCTTTATCAGGTTGACGAAGTTCCTTCCATGAATGGGTGTTAAATCTTCCTCTTTCTTTAAGTGCTTACAGGCTTTGTGACCAAAGGCAGATTACTGAGCTTCCCTTTATTACCTTATAAAATGTGGATAATAACAATGTTCAGCTATTTCCTATGGAGATTAAATTAAATAAGCACACATACATACCTATGACATTTAGAAGAATGCCTAGCATACAATAGGTGCTATATAAATGTCATCAATAAAAAGCAATATTTTGGTTTATCCTTTATTTTGCTAGGTTACTAGACTTTGGTAAGGAAGGATATATGGGAAGTAACTTGAATTTCCAAAAAAGCTTTAAAAAAAAATTTCATCTATTTATTTATTTATTTATTTGGGGTAGAGAGAGAGAGGGAGGAGGAGTGAGAACAAGCTGGAGGGGAGGGGAGGGCAGAGGGAGAGGGAGAAGCAGACTCCTTGCTGAGCAGGGAGTCGGACATGGGACTCGACCCCAGGACCCTGAGAGCATGACCTGAGCCAAAGGCAAATGGTTAACTGACTGAGCCACCCAGGCACTGCTCCCAAAAGCTTTTATTCTACTCTTACACTTGATTGGTATTTTGGCTGAGTATTGAATTCTAGGTTGGGATTAATTTTCCTTCAAAATTTTTCTGTCTCTTAATTTCTTCTAGCTTCTAGGGTTGCTTGAGACTGTTGATGCTATTCTAATTCTAATTCTTGATCTGTTGTATGAGACTGACTCCTAGAAGCTTTTAGGGGGCTCCTAGCTGGCTCAGTCAGTAGAGTGTGTGACTCCTGCTCTCAGGGTTGCGAGTTCGAACCCCATGCTGGAAGTGGAGATTACTTAAAGAAAGATAAACTTTTAGGATATTCTCTTTATCTTCTTTGTTTTAGAATGCACGATGATGTGCCTTGGTGGGGGCTCTTTTCTCATTCATTTTGCTGGTGAATCCTTTTAATCTGGAAACTCAGGTTCTGTGAAATTTTCTGGTATTATTTATTTGATAATTTTTTACCCTTCATTTTCTCTATTCTCTTCTTTCTAGGATTCCATTTACTTGGGTGTTGAACTCCCCAAGGCTGATTCTCTAATTCAATTTTTGTTATCACTTTATGTCTGTTTTTCAGTATCTTCATCTTTCCACTTCACATGAAGTTACCCTTAACTTTATTGTCCAACCTGTTAATAGGAATGTAACATTTTTTATATCATATTTTGAATTTCCAGTAGGCTTTTTTTCTGTTCCCCAAGGTTCTCTATTATAACATCCCTTTCTTACCTCATGGTTGCAATATTTCCTCTTATCTTTCTGAGGATATTACGGTTTTTGTGAAGATTTCTTTGGCTCCCTTCATTGTCTCTATGTCATTTCTCCTGGTCCAATAACATCTACTTTCTGATTTCCGTTAAAAAAACTCTTACATTTTCTCTGTTCTTGTACATTGTGGGTTATGCCTTAAAAATCCTTGTAGTGTTGGGGCGCCTGGGTGGCTCAGCTGGTTAAGTGACTTAGCTCAGATCGTGCATGATCCCAGGGTCCTGGGATTAAGCCCTGTAGCCCTGCTCTCCCTCTGCCATCCCCCCATCTAGTGCTTGCTCTCTCGCTCTACATATATTAAATAAATAAATAAATAGAATCTTAAAAAAAATCTTTTTAGTGTCATTTTAGTGGACTTTTGAGGGGGAGCAGAGATAAAAACATTCTTTCAATCTTCCATTTTTTATATAAAATTCCCCTGGATTTAAAAATATATATACTTTAAAAAATTTTTATTTATTTATTTGACAGAGAGATAGAGATAGAGAGAGAGATCACAAGTAGGCAGAGGATGGGGTTGGGTGGGGGGAAGCAGGCTCCCTGCTGAGCAGAGAACCTGATGTGAGGCTCTATCCCAGGACCCTGAGATCATGACCTGAGCTGAAGGCAGAGGCTTAACCCACTGAGCCACCCAGGTACCCCTAAAAAAATATATATATATATACATACATATATACACACACACACACACACACACACACACACACGCGCACGCGCACACACACACATATATATATACATATATATATATTTATTTATTTATTTATTTATTTTAAGGGCACAATTGTATCATTCTGTTATATTCAGTTCCTCAGGTGTAAATTCTCCCATTTGTTATGTTGGAGGACTATTGATTGTAGTGGTATTAGTTCTTTGTAATATTTGATTGTGAGCTCATCTGTTGAAGAAAATTCTTTTTTCCACATGGGAGTCTTGCATACGTTTTAGGTTGTGAAGAAGTCTACACAGGGGCAGTGTCATGGCTCTCCTTGCTGGAGC
Source organism: Martes martes (assembly GCF_963455335.1). Lineage (NCBI taxonomy): Eukaryota > Metazoa > Chordata > Mammalia > Carnivora > Mustelidae > Martes > Martes martes. The sequence continues at coordinate 168,301,973 of NC_137890.1, forward strand.
TCTATTGGGTCTCGTAGTTCAGAGCACTTTTTGTTATTGTTGTTGTTTCTTGGTCTTGGGTTTCCATACCATTTCAAAGGGCAGATTTGTGTCCTCACCATTTGCTACTCAGGCTTGGGATTTGGGACTGTCCCCCAGGTGGCTCCCTTTCCCCTATGGCCTAGGGCAAGCAGCTCACCTTTGAGTCAGGACTCAGAACTACCTGGTGTTCTATCTCTAGACAAGGGTGGGCCAACTCTTTTCCTGGTTCTTAGCCTTTTGCTGGGAAACCTATTCCAGTTCCCTGCTGTGTGTGGGGTCTGTAGACCTGTTGCTTTACCATTCCCATCCTTGAGGTGCATAATCAGTTCTAGCATCCTTCTGGGTTCCTCTGAATTTAACTGGTTCCTGAGAAGTCCAAACATTTCTAAGTTCCTTTCCCATCTGGCCCTTAGATCTCTCTCTCTCTCTCTCTCTCTCTCACCTTTTGCTTTTGATCTCAGGCATTTATTTAAAAACTTAAAAATACTTGTAAATTACCATATTTCTATGTAGAATGTGTGTGTGTGTGTGTGTGTGTGTGTGTGTGTGTGTGTGAATGCTGTTTTTCATGCCCCTCAGTCCACCATCATGATGACAGGGTATCAGTAAAAATTCAAATAACACATAAAATAAAAACAAAGTTTCCCTTCCTATTCTTTACTTCCTTTCCATAAAGATAAGCATTGCTAAAACTTTCTCCCAATATATCTTTTTTTCATTAAGTTTTCTTTAAAAATTTTTTTTTATTTTTTATTAACAAATAATCTATTATTAGCCCCAGGGGTACGGGTCTGTGAATTGTCAGTCTTACACACTTCACAGCACTCACCATAGCCAAAACATCTTAAATGTAAACCTGGAAAACACACTGATCAGATTTCTAGTTAACTCACAGTGTGAATGTGTATGCGTGTGTTGGAGGTGAACGATATCACATTATCCCAGAATTATCACCCTCTTCTTTTAGCCAGGTTCAGACTGGGGACGTGGGTGGGAGAAATAAGATAGAGAAGGTAAGTAGGAAGGTGCTTCTGATGAAATCCAGTCACTTCCGACATGGGAAGAAGTTGTATTGCCCAACAGAAAGATGAGGCCACATCCGTACCTCTCTTGTTTCCCATGTTGTAAACAAGGCTGTCTTCCTGAAATAGCTGGCTGTGGTCCAGCTCTGAAAGTGTGGAGGGTGGAGGGGTGGAGGGAGAACAAGCATGTGGTGCTGCGTTCCCCACTTGGTCAGTGTCCTGCACACTCCTCTTGGCTGGGACCCTGATGATACTTAGCATGTGCTATCCCCTGTGCACATTGGCCAACGGGTTTTAGAAAACATACATTAATGAGTAAGAATCCAATAACCAGTTAACTACGTAACAAATGCTTACTATGTGCCCAGCTTTGTGTTTGATCCTTGAGGTGAGGACATGCACAGTACACATGAAACTGAGGGGACAAAGGAAACTTATGAATGGAAGGAGAATGTGTGAAGGGCTCATGAAATTTCCTATAGTGTCATGGTGGCCAGAGCAAAGAGGTCTATCTGGATGTCCTAACGTACCACAAGTTCAATCTGAAGACATGGGGGGGATGTTTCTAATTAAATAAAAGAGAAAGAAAAGAAAAGAAAGACTTAGCAGCTGTGTGACTTTGAATATTCACTAAAACTTTCTGAAACTCAGTTTCCTCTTTATTGAAATGAGGTCTGATTAGGTAAACTCCCTTCCAGTTCCAGGAGGTGATCTAAATCTAAGAGTCTACTGAGATATACAAATGCATCCGTATTTGTGCAGATGTAGAGTTCTATGACTTGATAAGTTTTTTTTAATCTTTGCTCAGATCACGATCATTAGTGATTAGGTATATCACAGAAGGCCACTTCTTTGTGCTTTCCAGGAAGCTGCTGACCAGGCCTAACCTGAGGGGTTCCACAGAGTCCTCCCTTCTTTCTCCTGCTCTCCCCTCCTTCCTCCTTTCTTCCTCCTTCCCTTCCAATACCTTCTTTTCTCATCTGTCGGCAATTCATTATCTGGGGCAGGCAGGCTCTCTGGAAAAAGGACAAACACCCCTGGGTGAGGGAAATAGTTTTCTTTCAGTCACTAAGCCTAGAACAAGAATGATTGGAATCATTCCCTCACACAGAAGACTCTCCCTTTCTGAGCCATGAAGCTCAGAGATTGACTTCTCAAGGTCATGAGAAGCTTGCACACCGCCATCTGACATGTCAGCTTAATCTGTCACTAACAGATGTGTCTGCTAATTGAAAACCTAATCTGTGACAGACACCGTGAAAGACACTTCTTACATTCATGATTTCATTTAATGCTCGCTGAGACTTTATGGTAGGAATTACTATTATGCCCATTTTTCAGATGAGGGAAATAAGAGCCAAGGAGATTAAATACCTTGCTCAAGGCAACACAACAGCAGTTGTGGCAAAACTGGAGATTAAATCAAGGAATAAGTCTTTCAGAGTCTGAGCTCTCAACAGCTCATGGTAGGTAGAGAAGCACTGCAGTAGAGCGAGAGCCATGCCGGGGATCTGAGTCCGGCTGGGTCTTCGTCTATCATGACTTCTACGATCTTGAGCAAGTAACTTAACTTCTCTGAACTTAACTTCTCTGTCTCCTTGAAGGGATGGTAACATTAGATGCTTATCAAGCTTCAAGGTTATATATGCCAGACTCTTGGAACAGACCAGGGCCTTGACATATGGCAGACAGTGTTACCATAGTAGAGAGTCTTGGGAGGATGACTCAGCAGAAGAACTGGCAAATATACCCAGACCTTCTAACTTTCATGGCAGTACTTCCTGCATGATGTCGCAGGGGCAAGGGACTAATAGGAAAGTTGGGATAAACCACTTTTGTAGGCATTGGGCAGCTTTGAGATGAAAGGACGGAACTTGGAAAGAGGATCAGTGGTCCAGCTTCATGTTTCTACAACAACCATTTTTTTTCTTCTTCCGAATCATTCCCATTAGCACACAAGCTCCTTTCTTATAATAACCCTCCCTTGAAATCCCTCCACATCCCTGCCAGCTATGGTCCTATTTCTCTGCTTCACTTTACAGCTGGGATCTGAGTCTCATGGCTCAAGGGACACTTCAAGTCTATGAAGGGAGATAAGGGACATTTAGCAGAGTCTCAGTTGGAACCTGAACTGGGCCACTCTGGGGGTTCATGTAAGTCTGGGCCCATCTGAAAGGAATGAGAGGTCAAAGGTCTTTTAGGAAATGAACTCATTTTAAGGGACAAGACTAAAGTCCATGGGCCTGCAAAGGGTAATGAGTGAGAACTGGGAACAAAGGAAGTGGGCACTGTGGTTAAGACTATGGACTCTGGCCCATGGATTCTCACCTAAGTGTTAGGGAGATGGGGCTGGACGAGAAAATGAAAAACACTGGGAGATTTTGTTAGCTCAAGCAACACACTCATTCAGGGAAGTTGGCCCTCTTCTTTTGGCCAGGCTGGAATTGGCAGAGGGATGAATGCCAGCTTGACAAAAAAACCAAGGATCCTCAAAGGGACAGATGGGAGGAGGGTCCCAGTGAGTTTCCTTGATGTGCCAGATCACAGCTTGCTTATTGGGTGTCCATATACAGGTTGTAGGCAAAGAAAGCTCAAGAAGAAAATGGTGGTCAGATTTTCAGTCCTACCAGTAGCATAGGAGAGCTATTTCTCCACATGCCTCACTTCCTCCTTCTTAAAAGTTTATTTTCCCTAGGCTCCTGCTTTCCTCTTGTATCTTTGTCTTCTTTTCAGTCTCTTTGGAGGGCTCCTCTTCCTCTCCCAGACTCTTAAACTCTGGTGTTCTTCCAGATTCCATTGTCCCCCCTTTTCCTGCCTTTTCTCTATTACCAACTTCCTCTGGGTGATGTTATCTACCCCTGTGGCTTTAATGATCTGCCACCTCTGTGAAAATGATCTTCAAAAATGTGTCTCTAAGCTAGCCATTTCTCCTGGGCTTCCTGAGCTAAATTTTCCAATGCACATCTACTTGGATGTCACCATAAATCCAAAATGAAAGCCAATATCTTCTCCCCAAAACCTGCTTTCTTCAAGTTGTTTGTCCAAGCTATGGGTGGAAGAAATCTCTTTGATCCACTCCTTCTTTCTCGCTGCCCCATCCCTATCCCCAATGGCTAGCTAAGCCCTGTTGTCTTGCTCCTAAAGAACTCTCAAACTCCACTCCCGTTGTCATTACTTTGCTCAGACTCTCACCATTTCTGCTATAGCCTCCTGACTGGACTCCTGCCTGAATCTCTAGCCCTCGTGGTCCATTCACACACCACTCAGGGAACGATCCTTTTGCATATTCATCTGCTGAAAGCTTTTCCAGATCTCCTGTTGCCTGTGGGATAAAGCTCCAACATTATGCCATAGCATTCAAGGCCCCCTGAGGTTTGGCTTTGCCTGCTGGCTTGGTCTTATTTATCTTATCCCACATCTGTTATGACATTTGCTTTGGCCAGACTGTTTTCCTTAAATTTCCCCTAATACATCATGATGTCTGTCTTAGTCCAGATTTCTTTGCTTGTAAGTAATAGAAGTCTGCTTTAAAGAGACTGAAGCCTAAAAAGAGTTTAGTGGAAGGATCCAGGGTCATCTGATGGACCCCAAGGGTCAGGAGATTCCAAGAGGGACCGGAACACAGAACAGAAAGGTAGCTCTTTTCTGGGCTCTCTTCTCTCTTTGGGGATTACTGATTTTTCATCTCTACTTCTTTTAGCAGGTCTGTTTCACTCCTCTTTCCAGGCACATCAGCTTTCTCTGCTTCTTTCTGACCACAGCTACCGTACGAGTTTACATCACCTCAAATCAGTTGAAAATCCTAGGTAATATCCCAGACTTCCATTTCCAGAAAAGCAACTCTGGTTGGCCCAGCTTTGGCCATGGAGGCAGCTTCTGGTAGAACACACATAGCTGGGAGAAGGGACGCTAGGATGCTACCCTCAAAGGAATCTCTAAACTCTCATCACTGAGATTTTTTCCCCTTCATCTCCAACTGTTAAATTTATTCATCGCTTAAAAGTTAGCTCATAAGCTAGACAGTTTTGAAAGCCTCCCTACATTGAGTTATGAGTCCCTCCATGTGTTCCCATGAAACAATTGCACATCTTGACCTGAATGCTTATTGAGTTTGTGTTGTGTTAATTGGTTTCTTGCGTTTCTCCATTAGACCATAAGGTCTTGGAGGTAGACACTGAGCCTGGTTACCTCTTTTTCTTTAGAGTCCCGGGAAGAGTGAGGTCTAAAACGGGGATGGATCAACTTTTAAATGAATGAACAGAACAGCTGATTAGTCTCCCTCTACCACATGTAAGTATTTTTTTGGGCAGGATTCAGGCATATGATGGAGAAAGGGAACCCACCACACTGGCTTCTTGCAACAGCAGTGTGGTCTCCACTGTTCATCAGAGCCCCGTGGGTGTCAGCCCCCGGGAGAGTGTGTGATTTAGGGCTAGTCTTCTGTAAGTTAACGGGGTTCTGACTGCTTAGATAAAAACTGCCTAATCTCACTTATTAGCAGATACAAGAAAATGAATGGCTAAAAGCAGAGGACCTTGGGTTGCAAGACATTTTCAAAATGTCACCATTTTTATACGACAAGCAAGTTGATGGTCACTGTGTTCATTTTATACTGACACCATAGCTGGGAGCTCATTTGAACTTCGTATCAGTGTGGCTGTGCATAAAGTTTAGCCCAAATTACTACATCTGTGAAGTTGAAGCAAACTTAAATATTTAAAGAAAACTTAATAGCTAACATCTATTGAGCACTTACCACATTCCATTACTAAACTAAGTGCTTTTTAAAAATTTTTAAAATTTCAATTCTGGTTAGTTAACATACAGTGTTGTATTAGTTTCTGGTGTACGATATAGTGATTCTGCAATTCCATTCACCACCTGCTGCTCATCATGATGGGTGCACTCCTTAACCCCTGTCACCTGTTTCACTCATCCACCCCATGCCCCTCCCCTCTGTTAGCAGCCATCAGTTTGTTCTCTGGAATTAAGAATCTGTTCCTTGGTTTGTCTCCCTCTATCTCTTGTTTTTTCCCTTTGCTCATTTGCTGAGCTTCATGATTTATATGTGTTCACTAACTAATCTAATCCCTAACACTACCTTATGAGGCTGGTTCTGTAACTAGTCCATTTTACAGAGGAGGAAACTGAGGCACAGGAGTTGAACTAGAGTTGGATGTACATGTAGGGATGTGGTCCTTGGGCTTACCACCTAAGCTAAACCTACTTACTTACAGGTGATAGGCCCTGGGGCCAGATCCAGAAATAGTTAAATCTACCATCTAAACCAGCTCCAAATGTTTACCTGCTTCTCACAACGGATGCGAATAAATGAAGAAGTAAGTTTAGGATTGCCTTCTAAGTCTTTAGTTTTGGGTTTTCCTCCCCCTTGGATCTTTACCTATACGTACTAGAAGAAAAAGGTCAGGAGCATGTTCTCATGGATCGTGCTGTCAGTCCTATGGAAATTAGGTTCCCCAGCAACTTGGCAGGAGGCTTCCTGATAAGAGTGAAGAGGGCAAAGGATGAGGGACCTGGAGACCAGAGTCCAGCACTGCTTCTGTCACTTGTAGTTCAAAACCTTTGGCGAGTATCCACCTGCTCTGTGTCTTGAGTCACTCACCTGTCAAAAGGAGAATTTGGTCTAGAAGGGGTTATGTTGAGCTCCCTTCCACCCAGACAGTCTAGATCTAGATAGGGCAGTTCAGGACCCCCACTCGCAGATGGGCCGATTGGACACTGCTTGGCCTATGGGGTGCTATTTGCATAGAGTATGGTGTGGATAACATACTTATATGTATATGTCCTAAGCTGAGTTAGCAGGGTCTTCCCATAAACGCGGGGTTTTTGTGCAACCCTGACCCTGGTCCCTGGGAGCTATTATGACATTGAGACTCAGCCTTTCAGAAGCTCTCTGGGAGTCATGCTCTGCGTTTTGGCCATTGAGTTAAACTCAAGTATACGCTTACAGGGCAGCAGAATTGTCCAAAATGCCATAGGCAGCTGTGCAGTCTAGTGTGGTCAATCCCTTAGCATAGTGCTGGCCATTCAAGAAACTCCTCTAGAAATGCCAGCTGCTCTTGTTACCATAGTGGATTTGAGAACATGGGACAGGTCACCTCATGGAACTCAAGAGTTTGACCCCATCTCTGAGTTGGTTTGGCACAGAGCCAGCTTTGATAGGAAGCTGACCCTGATGCTTTTGGTCAGGGGAACATGTCTGACATCAGACTTTGCAAGGCTCTGTTGAGAAATCAGTTGTGTGTCTGTCTTCTCCGGGAAGGTGACTTGTGAATGTCTCTGAAGCTGTTGGGGGAGGGGCCTTGAGTTGGGACCGGATCTCCGCTCCTCCCCACGTCCCCTCCCCATCCCCACGGCTGTTCCACTTTGGGCAGGTGGAATGGTCAGAAGGGGGCTGCATTTCTTCTGGGTGAGTGGGTTTTAAACTCGAGTCTTGATCGGATTCCTCAGGGACTCCAGATTCCCAGGACCCGCGCTCAGGTACTCTGATTCAGCAGCAACGGGACCCTCACCCTTACGTTCGCCTTAAGCTGGGATGGTGAGCTGGATACCTTCCAACTGTGCTCTAGGTCCACTCTCCACCTTTCTTATCCTGCTCTATACCCTGGGAACCTGAGCAATACTGACTACCTCAATGGATTCCCCTGTCCTCTGGATTCGGAGTCCTTGCAGGAGATGGATGGGCAGAAGCTTCAAGAAGGGCATTTATTCCCCCAGCTCTGTCCCTGCTAGTTGCTGGGATTGGATCCTGGCAGGGAGCCCTTATCATACAGCTTCCTCCCTGGGCTCCCAGAATGGCTCCCTTGCCTCACCTCTCAGGCCTAGTGGCAGCAACAGCTCCCAGCTCTTTCTGACCTTGGGTTACTGCACCACTGGTCACTCCTTTCCCCAAATTCTTTCCATTCTTTATTAAACTCTCACGAGTTTGATGAAACGCTCCATCCTGGCTCAGCTCCGGTCAGCCATCTGGTTCTGCCAGGGTTCCGACCCATTCAGGGGTTGTCTGTAAAGCTACCTTTGAAGCAAGAGGTCCATTCTAAACATGGCATATTTTTAGAAACACGGTTTCACGGCCTTTAGTGCCCTCTAGTTCTTGTCTGGCCCCTCGGTGCTTAACTCATTTGAGACTAACATGATGTTTTGCAAAAGCAACTTTACCAGAAATGAAGTTTAAAAAAAAAAAAAGACTGTTCACCGAGAAAGAATAAAAGCCTAGAAACAAATCCACAAAGCCTAGCCCCTTTGTCTGTAAGGAGACCTTTGTCTGTAAGGGCTGCCTGGCATGCCCCCTGCACGGACAGTCAAGGCCTCGATTCCTGCATTTTTTAGAAAATCCTGCCCCAGTCAAATTCACTGAAACAATGCAAAACTGTAGGCATTAATTGTGCATATCAGCCCACCATCCAGTTCTCTTTAACTATAACTCCTTTCAGCAACTTTGTGTATCTTCTCCCAGATGTTTTTCTGAACATTTATAAACATACATATAATGTGTTTCTATACACATGGATAAGCCATTTACTACACCCACTGTTCTACTTTTCTTTTTCATCCAGCATTATTTCTTCAAGACCTTTCCGTGTCCTGTCGTATCACTACCTCATTATTTTTTTAAGGATTTTTAAAAATTTTACAATTTCCTTTCAGTGTACCAGAATTCATTGTTTATGTACCATACCCAGTGATCCATGCAATATGTGCCCTCCATAAGGATTTTTTTAAACAGCTTTATTGACTACAATTTACCTACTATAAAATTCACCTGCTTTAAGCACACCGTACCGTGACTTTTTAGCAGTTTCACGGAGTTGTACAACTATTAACACAATCCAGATGTAGAATATTTCCATTACCCCTAAAAGAGGTCTGGTGCCCGTCTGCAATCATTCCCGGCTCCCTTCCCCAACCCTACCACACCCCAGCTCTCTGTCTCCGTAGATTTGCCTTTTTTAAGACATTTTATGTCAGTGGAATCATACAATATGTGATCTTCTGTTCTGGTTTTTTCCACTTAGCACCACGTTTTTGCCTTGTGTTTAAACCACAGCGTCCAATGTATTCCGTGGCCTGGATGCGCCTTCACAGTTTATTGGACCCTTTCTCTGTTGTTGGACATTCAGGTTGTTTCTAAGCTTTGAATTTTAGAAATGAGGCTGTGATAAATATTTTGTATTGACGTTTGTCTCACTATGTGGGTATTTCTATAGGGTAGATTTCTAGAAGGATACTTCCTGAATCAGAAGGTATGTGCACTAGAATAGATCTGATCAAATTGCCTTCTTTCATGGTTGTATCTATTTACTCTGCTACAAGTTTGGGTGGTAATAGGGTCTAATAATTATATGGTGGATTCTGACCCCAAAACTATAGGATGTAGTAGTTTCCACTGGGCTCCCTGCTGTGGCCCCTCCAAATGACCAGAGTTGTCCCTTTGTTCTTCTGATAACTTTCTTCATATTTTTTCCCTTTATTTTAATAATCAAAAGCATTTTTTTGGTGAATAGGACACATACCACAGGTTGTAGAAAACTAATGACTACAGCTGTAAGAATAATAATACAATGAATCCCAGGTATCCAAAATCCAGGTGAAGAAAGAATAATCCCGGTACTATCAAAAGCCCCAAAGCATTCCTCCCTGGTAGATTGAAAGCCTACGTGAACATTATCCAAACACTGGTGGTGATCATTCTTTCTCTTTAGAGTCTGCACCTAAAGTTTGCATGAAAGATTTGCAATGAGTCAATTCACTTAAGCTGGAATCATGTTTCATCAAATTCCCTCCCTTTCTCACCTAGTTTCCTGTTAGCATTGGCCAGAAGAGACTGTTGTGTGAGTTCTGGAAGGTGGAAAGGGGAGCAGAGGCTTTCTTTATGCTCTGGAAGGTCAGTGCCAAGCACCAGATGCTGGTCTCTGCGGTCCTTAGCCTGAGCCACGTGTCTTCTGACCTTCATGATGCAGGCATCAGCATCTCCCGCAGGCCGTCTGCATGTTGAACTTGTAGTCCACAAGAGACTGGCGCAGGTTTCTGTCGGTCCTTGCAGGTCCCAGCTCGCCCTCCCTGTTGTCTGCTTCATGGGATCTTTCCTTCTTGGCTCTCTCTGTCCTGCCACTTTCAGGTCCCAGCACCAGAAGCAAAGATAACAGCCCAACCTAGACCATTTTGCCAATTCCCACAATTGTGTGCGGTCAAATCCTGATAGCGACTCTCTCCCCCGAGTGGTCCTGCTTTCCAATGGAGCCCTGCGTGATAGAGCGCGTGTCCTCAACAGAGGCTTGTTTTACCTGTCTCTGAATTTTGTGTTGGGCCCCAGCTGTCTCTTTTCTTTTAGAGAGAGAGTGCACACATGTGTGAGTGTGTGAGTGGTGGTGAGGAGGGGTGGGTAGAAACGAGAGGTAGAGTGTGGAGCCTGTTGTGGGGCTCGATGCCACGTCCCCAAGAGCATGACTTGAGCTGAAATCCGGAGTCGGACGCTCAACTGACTGAGCCACCCAGGAGCCCCATCCGACGGTCTCTTTAACCATCTTACCTACCAGCTCAGAATAGGGTAACCCCATCTGAGCCTGCTCCCAACCTGGGCCCCAAGCCTCAGTTGCCCCTTGACTCTATCAGATGAGTATAGGCGCTGAAGAAGTGGACCAGCCCTACCCATATGAGTGGAACACTCTGGGAAGTTCATTTATGTATTTTTCCCTCTATTTGTAAGGTGCCTGAGGGGTCACCACTAGAAAAGCTAAATATCTGGAAATATGAACCGCACTAGGCATTTTTATTCCAGCTCTACTCTTAGCCAGCCATGAGATCTTGATTGAGCTGCTTGCTTGGGCCTCAGTTTCCCCACTTGCATATTGCAAGGGTTGGCCCCGGGGTGTGTGCTCTAGGTCTCCTCTGGCTCTGCCAGGGCAGGGTGGCCATTTTCCACATCGGTCAACACGGGATGAATGTCAATGTGACATGCCCCTCCTCGGGGGTACGTCTTCATGTCACCCAGGAGACACTGGAGGCTAACCCGATTTCGTGAGCAGAGGGAGCCTATTCCTGCAATGGGGAGGGACTGCGTCGAGGAAGATGTCATAAACTGGGGAAACGGGGAGACAAGACAGGGGGTGTTCATGTAAGTAGGGGGATGTATCTTAGAAGCCAGAGGGGCAGGCTCAGACTGAGCAGGCAGATCTAGGCAGAACAGAGCTGGGCCCTGACAGTGGGACTTCGGCCTGGAAACATCGGAGGGGAAGAAGGGAATCAACAACTTGAAGACAGACCTTGGATTTGCCTCCTCCCAGTGACGTCTTGGTTGGTAGGTTTTTTGTGCCAAAACTGTCTTTATGTGGGAGAAGAAGGGAGGGAGGGAGGAAGAGAGAGAGAGAGATAGTAACAGTTTACACAAGTGCAGCTCCTAGGCTTATTTTATCCCCTTATTTCCCTCGGAGAAACATGCTTCCTCTAGCCCTTGTTAGAGGAGCAAAGAGCAGAGTCCCAGAACCAGAGCGAAACTTGGTCTGGCCTCCTCCCACTGACAGTGATCTCAGGGAGCCATCTGGCCCATCAGCCCTGCCAGGTCAGAACACCCCCAGTCCCTCTGGCAACTGGGGTGTTCCCTCCAGTTAACACACGTCGGCCTGCTGAATCAGAAGCTGTTTGGAAGGCTTGGCCAGAGCAGCTCAGTCAAGCTTGAACCTGAGCTTAGCACAGTGCCTGGCAAACAATGAGCTCGAGACAAGGGATTATCGGGGCTGGATTAATCCTGTTTGCACGTTCATGAGTCAGGACTGGTAGTTACCTGTCCCTTGAGCACCCCAGCTCAGAGGTTTTGTCCTGCCTCCCTGGAGCGGCCTTTGGTCAGAGCCACAGCTGCTGTCTGTTCGATTTAGTGGTTGGAGAATTGTTAACAGGAAGGGGATCGGAACCTGGTGAAGTTTGGGGACTGTGCCATCGGACTCCCCTTGCTGTCCTACTTCCTTAGGGGGCTGCTCGGAGCCCAAACCCCCCCTGCCAAAGCCTCCGCAGGGATGAGGCCTGTGAGTGGGAGCTCTGCCAGGGTAAGGCTCTGCCATGTCCCAGAGCCCTGGGATGGCAGATCTTCAGGAAACACTGCCCAACCAAGGCAGATCCTTGGTTTTGCCTGGATACTGTGTCCCTATTCTGCAAGGTGTGCTTTTGACGGTCCTGCATGTCAGCGTGTGTGTGTGTGTGTGTGTGTGTGTGTGTGTGTGTGTGAGAGAGAGAGAGTCTGTTTTGAGTGGGAGAGAGAAGAGAGTGGAGACTCAAAGTAGGGGTGGCTGGTTGAGCTTAGCAGAACTGTCTGGCCTCCTGCTCCCCAATCCTGCTGATTTGGTAAAACACACTGACTCTGGTTTCACCCAAAGACACAAGAAATACTTCGTGATCCTGGGACACATCTCCTTCCATGACACATGTCCAGTGGCCACAGGTTTGGGCTGGGGGTGAAGGAGGTAGAAAGACTGGGTTCTCTCTCGAGTTCAATCCTTGTCTCTGTGCACCCAATAAGCAGCGAAGGGATTTCATTATTGTAAATAAATCTACATTCAGGACTTTTGCCCACCTTTGCCTGACTTCTCTGTAGCAGTTCAGATGCTTTTGATCACAAGTAATGAAATACACAACTCTAAGTGGCTTATACAAAGAAAAAAAGACATTTAATTATCTACTCGAACAAGAAGTTACAGGTAGATGGTTCCACAATTGGTTCAGTTGCTGAAATTTGTCATTTGGGAACTAGTTGTTGTTGTTTTTTTCTTTCCAGTAAGATACACACAACATAAAATTGACCTTTTTTTTTTTTTTTTTTACCAGTTTTAAGTGTACTGTGTAGTGGGATTAAACACATTCCCACTGTCCTACCACTATCACCACTATCCGTCTCCAGAAACTTTTGATCACCCCCAACTGAACTGTGTACCCATTAAACAACTACTTCCTATTTTCTCCTCTGCCTGGCCCTGGTAACCACTGTTGGACTTCTTGTCTCTATGAACTTGACTATTGTAGGTACTTCTAAAAAGTGGAATCATACACTATTTTTGCCCGGCTTCTTCCACTTCATATCATGTTTTCAGGGTTCATCCCTGTTGTAGCATATCCCAGAGACTCATTCATTTTTAAGACTGAACCGTATTCCATTGCATGTATACCCCACATTTATTTGTCCATTATCCACTGATTGACATTGCGTGATTGTCACTTTTTGGCAACTGTGAATGATGCTGTCATGAGCATTAGTGTACAAACATCTGTTTGAGTCTCTGCTCTCAGTTCACTGCTCTCAGTGTACACTTAGACATGGAAGTGCTCGACCATACAGTAATTCTGGTTCATCTTTCGAGGTGCTGTTTTCCATGGCAGCTGCACCATTTTACTTTTCCACCAATGGTGCACAAGGGTCCCACCGGTTTTTCCATATCATTGCTGACACTTACTATTATCTGTCTTTGTTGTTGTTGTCATTGCTGTTGAATTGTAAGAATTATTTGTGTATCGTGGAGAGTAAACTCTATAAAATTTGATTTAAAAATATTTTCTCCCATCCTATGATTTTCCTTTCCACTCTCTTGATCGTGTCCTTTGATGTGCAAAGTTTTTAACATTGGGGAAATCCAATGATCTATTTATCCATTTTTTGTCTGTGCTTTTGGCGTCATATCCAAGGAATCATTGCCAAATCCAATGTTATAAAACTTTTCTTCTACGTTTCTACTAAACATTTAGTGGTTGAAGCTCTCCTGTGTAGGTTTTGATCCATTTTGAGTTAACTTTTGTATACAGTATGAGGAAAGGGACTAAGTTCATTCCTGTGCATGTGGATAACTGGTTTGCCCAGCACCATGTGTTGAATAACTATCCTTTCTCCCATTGAATATTCTTGGTAACCCTTGTTGAAGATCATTGACCATTTATGCTTGGGTCTCTTTCTGGGCTCTTTGTTCTTATCCACTCCATCTGCCTAAGTGTGTTGAGCACAATTTTTGCCTCTTTGTCACATCATATCCCACAACCATATTCAAAGGCAAGAACCAAGGATATGCGGGTGTGTGTGTCTCTCTCTCTCTTTTTAAATCAGGAATACTTCCCAGGAGTCCCTGGACCCAGCAGACTTCCTCTTAAGCAACGGTGTCCTGAAGCCAGTTTGTACCTGCTTGTGAAAGCAGCCCATTACATTTCCTAAATTTTTGTGAGCTAGTTGCTAAACACATGAAAACCTTTGACATCGCCGTGGTGGGAGCATTTGCCCCAGGCAACTTGGGAAATGCTACAAACCTGGACTTCTTTCCCCCAAGAGAGTGGTTCACACAATTGCCCTGAAACCTTACTAGTCAGAAGTGGATGACAGGGCCACTCCTAGCTAAGGGAGTCTTGGAAAGTGAGTGTCTGTCCTTCTCGGCCTCCCTCAAGGGAGGTGGGCTTTGCCGGCAAGCAAGAAAGGGAGAGTCGGGAAAGCAACTACCGCTGTTTGCCACTAACGGCTCCCCGTGGTAGGAACTTTCTGTCGTCACCTGAAAGGATGCCTTTTGAATGTCTTTAACTGCCCCAGAGAACAGAGTGCTGTGGGCTCAGTGCTAGGATGGACTGAGCTCTAGCAGCTGGCATAGTAAGTATAGGGAGGCGTGGGGAACGAGGGCAGGCTTTCTAAACCGTCCAACGGGCCTGAAAAGGACGTGGCCTCAGTAGCTTCCAGTAACCACAACCAGGAGCTGCCTTGACACAGGGACTGGAAACAACCAGTGAACGTGAGGCTCGGGATGGGATGCTGACGGCAAGGGAGGTGCCCCAAGGAGCTCCAGCAGGGCCCAGGGGCTCAGAAGGTGGTAGAAGTGTTTGCTGAAGAAGAGCCAACAAAGGAAGGCCTGCCGTCCTTGGACAAATACTCCTTGCTGATGAGCCCGTGGAAGGCCATGATCTTGAGGAGTCCGTGGCGAAACTTCTGGCCGATGAAGGCGTAGATGAAGGGGTTGAGGCAGCTGTGGAGGAAGCCCAGAATCTCGGTGGCATCCAGGGCCCGGCCAATGTCGTTGCGGCGCTCGCACGTCTCCTCGATCACCCGGAGCCTCATGAGGGTGTCTGCGACCAGGACCAGGTTGTAGGGCAGCCAGCAGAGCAGGAAGACGAGCACGACGGCGAAGATGACCCGCATGGCCCGGTGCTTCTGCCCCATGTGGGCCTGGAACAGCGTACGCAGGGTGAGTCCATAGCAGAACAGCATGACCGCCAAGGGCGCGAGGAAGCCGAAGGTCTGGGGCAGGGCCCGCATCACTATCCGCAGTCTTGTGGTATTGGCACCCATGTCCTCGTAGCAGACCGGGCTGGAGTAGGGGGGATTGATGGCCCTGCGGAAGACGAAGATGGGCAGGGACAGGATCAGGGACAGCGCCCAGATGCCTAAGCATATGAACTTGACCCAGTGCCGCTTCTGGGTCAGCGTGCGTGTGGCGTGGACGATGGCCAGGTAGCGGTCCATGCTGATGCAGGCCAGCAGTAGGATACCACTGTAGAAGTTGACTTCCTTCAGGAGCGAGACCACCTTGCACAGGGGTGTGCCAAAGATCCAGCCTTTCGCCTTGGAGGCAGCCCAGATAGGCAAGGTCAGGGCGAAGAGCAGGTCGGCTATGGCCAAGTTCAGCAGGTAGACGTCGGTGACAGACTGGCTGAGCCGACTATATAAGACAACCAGTATCACTAGGGAGTTTCCCAGCAGGCTCAGCACGAAGACCAGGGCATAGATGACCACCACTGCGTACTTGTTGATTTCCAGAGATTCTGGCCTGCATGGGGCAGAGCCTTCTGGAATGAAGGGCAGTTCTGTGCTATAACTGTAATTTTCACCAAACAGATCTTCCAAGCCGTAAGCCTCCCAGTCCATGTCTTCCATATTGGAGGCAAACTTAAGTCCTGGCCTAGAGAAGAGAGATGGGAGTTACTGCACGATAATCTCTCCCCAGATTCTAGCCTATTTGCCCGTGAATCTCGGACAAGATTCTTTGCCTTGGCTTGTATATTACACGGAAGCAACCTTCACATTAGGAAATAGTTGTGACTCTACGTTATGAGCCACATTTAGTGATAAATGGCACATTGCACAAAACATATATTTCCCTCAAAGCCAGAGAGGTTCTGAGCGCTTTCCATGACATCACCGTCACCCGAAACATTGTTGAAATCCCAATCCCTACAGAACACATCTCGGATTCTTCAGTGGTGAGCCTCTCTGGTATCGAAGCTAGATTTAATGTCAGAAATAGGAGGTGCCATTCAATTCTTGATGTGGGGGAGGAAGCAGGTGATCCCGCTGGGTTTGACCACTAGAGAAAGATGGAGGTTTGACTAGAAAGCTGAGGGAGGAGCCCCTCTGTCCCACTTTTGGGAAGTCATTAAAAGAAGTTTATGGGAAAATAGATTTAGTGGTAACAGCAATACAGCTGCAGGATACTGGACCTAAAAGAAAGCTTATTTACAGCCCAGTATTTTCTTTCAGGATGCGGGAGACCTGCTGTGGGAATATTTGTGCAGTATGAAAAAAGCATATTAAAAATCCTAAGTGGGTGGCTGACTGATTCTCTAAGCGGGTGAAATGTGACGGACTGTCACAGCCATGGACTGCCACGTGGAGGTGAGCAGAGAAATCCAGAGTGCTCCCAGCAGTGGGAGAGGCAGTGGGAAGCAGAGAAGACAGGTTGAGACAGGTGCAGGCAGTGGCAACTGTGCCCTATCAGGAGGTACAGACGGGTGGAGCCACACTATCCTTGTTTTGGTGGCTTCTCCATTCTGGTGGGGACACTTTCTGTCCTGCCAGTGAGTGCCTTCATCCATCCCTGACTCCCCCGCACCCCCGGACGAAGTCCAGGTAAACCCGCTTCTGTTGGCTCTGCCCTTGTTTTAGGGATAGCCCAAAGCCTGCTTCCGAGGGAAGCTTGAGTCACTCTGAAATTTTACCCAGTTTTCAAAGAGGATGTAAATGAAAGTAAACCAGCTCCCAAGTGAGTTCCTTGTGAAGCACAAGATGCATCACTACTGTGCCATTTCTTTATGACCAGGTATGACTGTCCTGGGACCATATGCAAGGAGGTAACCCACCTCAAAAGGGAGCCAGCGTTAAAGAGAAAAACACAAAGTACCAAGACTCCAGAATTACTTCAATACTCAATAGAATCATCATCATAAAACAAGAGGGACAGTAACGCTGTTGACGAGGATGTGGGGAAGGGGACCCTTCATATATTGCTCGTGGAGATGCACCAGTGGAGCGGCTGCTTTGAACAGTTTGGCAGTTGTTCAAAACGTCGAACATAGTTATCAATGACCCAGCAATTTCACTTCTAGATACGTGCCCAAGAGAATGGAAAACCTATGTCCCCACAAAAACTTGTACACAAATGTTCACAGCAGCGTGACAGCCGAACAGTGGGAACAATTCAAATGTGCATCAACCGATAAATGGAGAAACTAACGGAGGCGCACACAGACCATAGGCTGTTATCCAACCAACGACAGGAATAAAAGACTGACATCTGCTGCGACGTGGATGAACCATGAAAACCTTATTCCAGGCCAAAAAAAAAAAAAAAGCCAGACATAAAAGGCTTCATACTGTACGAGTCCATGTATGTGAAATGTACAGGAGAGGCAAATTCGTAGAGACAGAAAGTAGATCTGGGTTGCCAGGTGCTGGAGGGAGGGGTTTCTTTCCAGGCTGATGAAAGTGTTCAGGAATTAGACAGTGGGAGGATTGTATAGCTTCACGCAAATACTAAGAACCACTAGTTGTACCCTGTGAATGGATGACTTTTACAGAGTGTGAATTCCATCTCAATTAGAAAAAAATTAACCAAAGGGGGATACCTTTGAGAAGCAAACACAGATAGTAAAACAACCACATCAACAACAAAACTCTCGAGAAGCTTTTCTCTTTAGCAGAGGGAGGTCTGTCACTCTCAATCATATATAGCAAAGAAGAAAGCCGAGTAGGGTTAAGAGAAACCAGAAAAGCAATGCCCTTTCCCCTGGAGTGATGGAATTCTTAGTCTAGGTGATTGCGGCCAGTTAAACCAGCTTCTCAGCCCACGGAGACCATAGATAGAGCAGACTCAGTCTGTGAACCTAGAAAGATCTGATGGGTGTGGGGAATGTCAGGCCGGGGAGATAAGGTAATAATGGGAAAGGCCACCATACAACTCAGCCAGTGTTGTTGGCGAGACCTGTGACAAGTCACTAGTTCTGCCATCCCACGGTCAAGAGGATGTTTATCCCAGGGTTCTGTCCAATGAAGTTACAAGGTCAAGGATGGGTCACCTCTGGGAACAGATGATCAGAGATGCTCTCAAGGGAAGAAATGACCTAGAGAAGGCCCACTTTTAGCAGAGCATAATGGGACAGAGAGCTTATGCCCATAGAGGAGAGGCCCGTATTTAGGAACACTGACCGTGAGAAGGCAGGGCCAGGGCAGAAGCAGAAACTGCCCTATCAGGAGACAACAGCAGCCAAGCATACTTCACTGGTAAGTCCTCATTCTAAATAATTCAGTGCTCAGCTGTGTGGGGGAGGGGCTGGAGATACACAGGGGAGCCCCCACTCCCAGACATGAAAGATCTGCTTGAGGGTCCAGAGGGAAACCCTGAAAGTCAGGACAGGAGGTGGAGAATTCAGGCAAGAGAGGCAGGACAGGGCAGTGACCTCCAGCTACTGGGGGGACAATGCTTTGTGGATGCTTGTGGGTTTTTCAGCTTACCAGTCTCTAGGGAGGATGTGTTGACAGTCAAAGGGAGAAACTAAGGGAAGGGAGTTGACCTGTCTGAGGACTGCTTTGTGCCTCAGGGGTACATGACCTCCCTGGAGTGTTACGGATAGATATGATTAGTTCTGACTACAGATGAGAAGATGGGCACAGAGGGGCTCAGACATCAGCCCATGGTCACAGAGCCTACAAATGCTGCAGCCCGGACTCCATGTAGGTGTGGATCAACTTACAGTCTACAGACCTGCTTTATTAAAAAAAAAATCATACCCCCTATATTAAATATTTTTGAAATATATTTGTAAGTTAAGTTTTCAAGCTCTCATGAAGTCAGACTGCATACAGTTTACTCCTGTTGTTGGATATTTTGTGCGTTGTTTTCTTATCTATTCAGTAGGGCCAGAACGAAAGAAATAGTCCTTGCAAGAATGATCAACAGAACACCCTTAAACTGGCTGACTCCCACCGACCTCCTGGTCATGTTCTCAGTGAACAAGCGGGAGATTCCCTCCTTGAGTGAAATGGCGGGACCCTAATGACTCACGGTCATTCAGAAACTCCATGGATGGGATGATTCTAATTCATTTTATAAAAATGCTAAACAACGGAGACGTGCAAGATCCCAAACATTGAAGGCAATCTTTTCAACCACAATAGAAAATTCAGGAATTTTAATACAATTCTAGCATGCTTTCTCTCTATGAATATAATCCACAATATTTGCATTTAATATAGGGGAAGGGGGGCTGGACGATGTCTGGCCCTTCCTTGGACCCAATCCTAGTCAAAGCAGGGGAGCTGGCTGAGGAAGGGAAGGGGCGAGGCAGAGAGTTGCCCTAAGTGGTTGTTGGAGAGAGGAGTAAGGAAGAGGGGCAAGAGCTCTCCCTTTGGGGATCTAGGGAGGCCTTAAGAGGAAAGAAGCCCACCCCAGGGTGGGGACAGATGTCTGGGGTCATTGGGCGCTGGGTGTCAAGGGGGACAGAGAACAGAAACATTCTGGAAGGTGAGAAGGGTGGGTGTTCCAAGACTTACCAGGAATCTGGGCCTTTCACCTGTGGGACCCGTCCAGGAGGGCAGATGTGTCTGACTGACAGGGCGGTGGTGGTGAGAAGAGAGTGGAGGAAGTGAGCGGTGGATTACATTGCTCAACTCGAGGGTGGAGTCCTCAGGCTGCTGGATGCTTTTGATAACTTGAATAATTAATTCTCAGGTCAGCTCTTGGATCACGAGTTATTTTCTGACCTGGTAGAGTTTCATATCGGTAAGGGACCTGTGGTGTTTTCTAGCCAATCTTTCCATTTCACTGAGGAGCAAACTGAGGCCCATGCAAAGGCAGCGGTTTGCCCAGGATGGCATGGATTTCTCTTATCTTTGCCCTGGTCTCAGCAGACCCTGGCTCTTTCAGCAGCCTTGTCTGACTGTCCCCATACCCTAGCTGCCTCGGGCTGCCCCCTGCTCGGGAGCCCCCAGCCCTCCTGTTCTTGAACAGTTCTCCCATCTCAAAGGAGGGCAGCTCATGAAGATGAGAGAGATGGAACTAGAGCTTCTGGTGATCCTGGACCTAATGCCTCCTGTCCCCACCCCATGCACCCCCAGAGCCCTTTCTTGGCCTGTGCACTTGGGATTGGGTGTGTGTGGCTGGCCACTTTTGGAGCCAAGACCATCTCATTTGGAAAGAAAGGGTTTTGGAAAAAATTCACATCTTATCCAAATCCAAACACATTCTCGAAAGCAGAGTTGAGTGACACTGAGAATGTACATTTGTTATTAATTGCCGTGGAAAGGATAAATGCAGGCAGAACAGTGAACACTGATTCACCGCTCCCTCCCAAGCTCTCCCTCCCCCCAGCAAACTGTGCCTCCAGCCCCTCCACTATGCCTCTTGCCCCCTGCATCCCAGGACCCGCGGAGCGCTCGAAGCCTACAACAAACTTGCTTACCCCTAGGAGAGAACCTTCAAGTCCAACTGTTTAGCAAACATCCCTTGTCACTTCTCTCTTTCCCATGCTGGAGAAGAATGCAGTGACTCCTGGCCCAGCGATGCTAAAACCAGGCAGAGGCTTGTTATACACGGAGAGAGGCACAGGAAAGCAGTGGTTAGGGACTGAGTGAGCCCAGCAACTCGGGGCCAGTGACTTTCCCTTTCCGAGTCTTGGTTTACTCATCTGTAAAATGAGGCCAGTGATAGCATCTAACTCGCTGGGCTGTGCTGAGACTCAAACGAGGGATTACCCGTAAAGCACTTAAGACATACAGCAAGCCTGATATTAGCGTTTGTTAGGGCGATCTTCCTTTCTGGAACAGTTTATCAACTAGTGCCATGACGTCTGTCCCACTACACCCCCCCAGGGAAGGAAAAGCAGTGGGTCTGCTTTCCGGGCAGACTTTGATGTACAGCTGCATCGGCTCTGGCCTGGATAACGTGAGCTATAGTGTTGGGTCCCTGCTAAGGTCCAGCTTCTGGGAAAAGTGCTTTTCGGAACTTGTGCATTGAGGGGCGCTTGGCCGGCTCAGTCGGGGGAGCATGCAACCACTCTTGATCTTGGGGTCTAGAGCCCCACCCTGGGTATAGAGATCAGTTAAAAATACGATCTTGAACAAAAAGAATTGGTACATATTTAATCCTCATAACAAAGGCATGAAGTGTGCACTCTCTGAATGAGGAAACCAGACTCTGGGAGTTAAGCAACCTCATCAGAGTGACACAGGGAACTGGCGTTTAAACAGTTTTTAAGAAATGTTTTTACCTGACCTCAAACTCTGTATTCTGTCCACTGTAACAAGGGGCTGGAGCCTAGTTTCAGCTTTCTGAGCTCGGTTAGGAACCTTTCAGTCCCAGACAACGGAATAAAAAGGTGTAGAAAGGGGAGCCCAGATTTGACATGCCCCCCGCTCGCCGGCCCACTTCTTAATATTCATTAGGTTGGTCTGACACCTGCAGGTGGATGGTGGGGTGAGTAGAATGGGCTGGTTCTGCTGCTGGTGGTCAAGATGAGCTCAGACGAGTCAATTCTCACTGGGCCTTGATGCAGTCTGCTGGAAAATGAGGCGATCGGTCTAGATCTGTATTGTCCAGCACGATAGCCACTGGATATACATAGCTACTGAAATTGAGTTGAAAGAGAACGAAAAATGTAGTTCCTTAGTCATACCGGCCGCCTTTCAAGGGTTCGAGGCTCGCACATGACAAGTGGCTACCATATTGGACAGTGCTGATACAGAACACCCCCAGGACTGCAGAAAGTTCTTTTGGGCCATACTGTCCAGGTGAAGATGTCTTTCTCTTTAGCTCTATGTTCCTGCTCCTGCAGTCCAACCCATCAGTTCTCAGGGGACTCAGAGAGGAGAGTGACGTTCCACCAGACACGAGTCCCTGACGGCCCTCACTCGGAACGGCTCACTTACCTGCTATTTGCCGCGATAGCTGCTGTCGTTGTAGGAGTGGCTCCTGATCTCCTCTGTGGCTAGGGGCTTGGGAGCAGTCAGCACTGTTTGGCAGGAAAAAAAGTGAAGCAGCTTTAGAGGGAAACGTCTGACCTGGGGTCACCAGGGTGAATTCCAGGAGGCCCACCAGGGGCAGGCGTCCCCTCAGAGGAGCAATGAGGTCGGTCCTAGGACTCTGACTCCAGGCCAAAGATCTGCCTGGAGATTCTGTGGTGAGCACTGGGGATTTTTACACCTACCTGTCTGAGGCTTTCTGGAGGCGCCTGCCAGGCTGAGGAGAGACTGAGCCTGCTCAGGCTGTCTCTGAGCGTTTCCAACCTGCACCTCCTTCTTTACAAGGAAGATGCAGGCAACCCCAGCCCCTGGTGAACAGACTTGCCTGCACTTGTTACACACTTTCTTCCTTCCTTCTAGGGTCAGCGTGAGAAGCATCCCTTCTTCTCTTTTCGGTGAATTCCTGCCCCGGGTGTGGGACACCCTGCCTCTCGCATCCTTGAGGGGTCTGCCTCCTGGCCCTTCTGCCCCATCCGCCATCTCTTTCCCTGAGTTTGCTCATGTCTCTGTCACCCGCCCTCTGTCGTAGGACCCCTCCAGCTACTGTGCCCCCAGCGCTCTGCTCACGGTGGACTTCTAGAGAAAGTGGCTACTTCCCCCTCGCCTCCTCTCCTTCACTGCTCAGCCCACGGCTGCCAGCTCCCTTCCCATCCCTCTGCTGAAACAGCTCTTGCCAACACTACCAACGACCTCAGGCCACGACGTCCAATAAGCCCCTTTCTTAAATATATCTGCTGCCGAAGCGAGCACGCCCCTTTCTTATATAAAGCGGTTTTACGGTTATAACAACAAAGCCTGCATACTGTAAAGAATAGAGGAACCACCAAAGGATCTGAAGTCGAACTGGAAAGACTCCTTTCTGTCCTTAGATTCACATAGATCTTGTGTTCATCTTTCCAGACTTTTCCACACATGCATGTATGGACATGCTTTCCTTCTTCTTCTCCCAAAAACAAAGGATATGGAACTGATGATATCATTCTGCACCTTACCATGCTGTCATGGGCTGCACATAGGTCCACCTTTCTTTTTTCCCTGACAACATACTAGTCCACGGGGCGGATGTATCATGATCGATCCGATAATTGCCTTGTGGATGAGTATTTAAGTCTTGCTATGAGCATCTTTGGATGTACGTCTCTGGGAATTTGAATGATGGTTTGTGTGGCTTAAGTGTAATTTTGCTGGGTCCTATCAGTGCCTATTTAAATTTTGATAAGGCTGTATCTGCTAATGGTGACTACATATATTGTGGTGGTATAATGTACAGAACTGTCCGGTCACTGTGTTATATACCTGAAATTAATATAACATTGTGTATCCACTATGCTTCCATACGAAAAGACTGTATTGGGGCACCTGGGTGGCTCAATGGTTAAGCATCTGCCTTCGGCTCAGGTCATGATCCCAGGGTCCTGGGATCAAGCCCTGCACTGGGTTCTCTGCTCGGCGGGAGGCCTGCTTCTCCCTCTCCCACTCCCCCTGCTTGTGCTCTCTCTCTGTGTCTCTCTCTAGCAAATAAATAATAAAATCTTAAAATAAAAAAATTTTAAAAAATAAAGAAAGAAAAGACCCTATCAATTTATTCTCCCATTGGCAATTCATAAAAGGGTCTGTTAGTTACCCTATCTACTCATACTATCTCACATCTGTCAATTATGTTAAAATGTTTTCTCCCCCCCTGCTGTATGCCTTGTAACTGTATTTATGGGGAAATGGTTATTGTTCAAGTCTCATTTGACCTCTGCAGTATTTAGTCCCAGCGACCTCATTCTCCTCCTATTTCTCCTGAACCTTGGTCTCATTTTGTGGCTTTAGTTCTCCATTCATTCCTCAAATCTGGGTGTTCCCTGGGGTCCTGCATTGGTCCTCTTCTTTCCCTGCCCTCCCCAGGCCAGCCCACCTGCTCCCTGGGCTTCAACCACCACCCCGAAAGTGCCGGGGTCTCCCACACCTTCAGTGCCCGGCTTCCCTCCTAAACTTCTCTTTGCAGCTCAAACTCCTTGTGCAGCCTGAGCCTCGCACAGCCTCTTGACGTTTCCCCTGAGGTCCCACAGGTGCTGCAAGTTCAGAAGGTAGAAAGCTTGTCTCTTTGAATTCTGACCCCACCCTCCTAGCTGGGCATGCGGCCTACAGGAAACAGCCTGCCCCTGGCAGGCCCCTCGCACGAGGCTCTCTCTTAGCATCTCTCTTGATTATCTGCCCCTTGCCATCTTCAGGGACAGTGTTAGGCAACACTTTATTCTCTCTTGCCTGAACTACTGCAATACATGGGGGACAGCTATGGATTTCGGAGCTGGACTGCAGACCTTGGGCGGGCGAGTTACTCAGTCTCACGGGCCTCAGTTCTATCATCTGTAAAATGGGGCTAATGAAGCACCTACTGCATAGTGTTGTCATGTGGATTAAATGTGTCTATACTGAAAGATTTTTTATTTGAGAGAGAGCGATTGAGCGCGCGCGCCAGTGAGCATGCGCAGGCGTGGGGTGGGGGAGGGGCACAGAGGGCAGAGGGCGAGTCTAAATCATCTCTGCCTGAAGTCTTTCTCCCCCAAACCGTCCTCCACTCTGCTCTCAGAACAATCTTCCCGAGGTGTGAATTTGATCAGGCTCTTTTCCTTTTAAAATCCTTCAAGGACCTGCACTGCCCTCAGGTAGAGCCTCTGCATGGGACCTTCTGTACCTACCTGGCCTCGTTCCAGGGCACACCCCCGGGACCCCTCAACTCCAACCACAGAGAACCATGTGCTGCTCCCAAAGAGCCCTTTGGTTCTCCCGCAGAGCCTTTCCCTCCCCGGGCTATGCTCATCCCTACACTCTTGGTCTGGCCAACTCTTCTTTTAACTTTAAGATTCAGCCTGGTCAAGACCACCCCTGAGCCATGCAGCCCTCTCTCTGTGCCGTCTGCACTCCGCCCCCCCTGCCCCCCCCCGGGGGGGGGCTTATCTCTATCATGGCTTCAGTTATGGGATTGGTAATCATCTCAGCTGCTCCCTCCTCCCCACTGTGACGTTCTTAAAAGTAGGGATTTTACATCTTTTATATGTAATACATAAAAACACATAAAAATAATATATAAATCGATGGTACACAATATAGAAAAATATATAAATATTATACATAAATAGGACGAATCTATGATAAAAATCTCTGAATCCGCAAACCAACCACAGTGTTTCTGGCATATCCTGGGGGCTTCATAGCATTCTGTTGAGCATGGAATGATTTGACAAAGTGGGAGAACTGGTGTACATTGGAGGATCTGAGTGACATCTTGTTTAAAGAAATAATGATGTTGCCCAAGTTTTCCAGGGTATCCCCAGCCTGGGAACAGCGAGGTCCCATCAAGCGCTATGACCAAAATCACACTGGCTGACAGTCTCTGCGCTCATACAGGGCTTCACTGCGTGCCCCCCCCCCATAAAGTTCTCCCAGGAATTTGAGGGAGTCTGTTTCAAGTGCCCCCCAGGTGCTCTTCTGGGTGCCGCTGGGCTAGACATGTGCTCTGGAGTCACTCCCATGTTCCATGCACGTCCCTGTGCAGCACCAGGGGTGGCTATGGTGACTGTGGAAGCTTCTGCCAGGGGTCCCCAGTCCTCTAATGTCTGTGGAGCTTTTGCACTCTTCCTTGGACTTGGTGGGGACTTTTTGGGGTGGGGGCAGTGTGGAGCTAGAGGCTGGACCTCGGCACTGTCCTTCCATCCCTCCCCAAATGGGGAGAAGGTCCATTTTCCCTATTCCCAGCCCCTGATTTCCTTCAGATGAGTTCTGGTCCAGGAGCAGAACTCTTTGCCTCCTCTTTGAACATAGGTTTCTGCCAGGTCTCTCCTCTCCCTCTGTTCTCAAGGCAGACGTGAACTCGACACTGGAGTTCCATTAGAACATGATGTCTTCCACGAGAATATGAACTTTGCCCTAATACAAATTTCTGAGCAAATCAGACCTTCGAGAAGGGACTGCTGCCCCTTTGGGTAGGGCTGATTCTGTTGCCCTGATTGCTCCAGAGCCCCGGCCGTGTCCCCCTCCGCTCCCTCCGTTCCCTGCCCCTCACCTTGTTGCAGGCTTTGCTAAGGAGAAGTTCTCACCAGCTCTCCAGGGCAGGAACTGCTATTGCAAAACTCTTGCTCCATGCAATGGTAATGGGAGGCAACTCTGGGTGGCCTTGACCCCAAAAGGCAGTGCACAGGCACTGGCCAGAGCCACAGGGTTGCCCAACCCTTGCAGAAGCTCTGGCTGCCTGTGTGAGGCAGAGGGTATGGGGATAAGAGCACGCAGCCCTGCTTGGGGCCACAGAGTCTGCCCCAGAACTCAGATAGGGTAGCTAATCCCCTTGATGGAGAGTGGGGCCCACGCTTCCTCTGAAATGGTATTAACACGGAATTTACCGAAGACTTCTCAGGCAGTCAGGGATATGACCTCGTACTGTGGAACTACACAAGCCCTCGTCAACCCTCTTTATTAAAATGTAGCTCACTGGGGTGCCTGGGTGGCTCAGTGGGTTAAAGCCTCTGCTTTTGGCTCAGGTCATGATTCTAGGGTCCTGGGATTGAGCCCCACATGGGGGGGCGGGAACTCTGCTCAGCAGGGATCCTGCTTGCCTTCCTCTCTCTCTGCCTGCCTCTCTGCCTACTTGTGATCTCTGTCAAATAAATAAATAAAATCTTTAAAAAAAAATGTAGCTGACTGAGCACTGCGCGAAGAGAGTCACCTGGTCTCCGCCCCTCCCTCCAGGCACTCCCCACTTGGGACCGTCCACAGTGGTTGGGAGGAAAGGAGACAGAGGGAGGCCCATGCAAGCCCTGTGTCTGGGCTCCGGGGAGTGTCTGGGACTCCCAGACCCCACTGGTGGGAGGGGACGACGCACAACTTCTTCGGGAAACAACTCAGTGGTTTCTTAAAAGTTAAACATATACCCATCATAGGACCTGGCCATATCATTGCTGGGTGTTTCCCCAAGAGAAATAAAAGGCGATGTCTGTACAAAGATTTGTATGCAGCTGATCGTAGTAAATGCATGTGTAACAGCCTCAAACTGGAAACAATCCAAATGTCTGGCAACAGCTGAACATGTAAACAAAATTGTGGTCTCTCCACGCAGTGGAGTTCTACTTAACAGTAAACAGGGACTACGGATAAACCCCAAAATAAGGACGCTGAGTGAAAGAAGGCAGACCATAGAGAATGCATGCCATATGATTCCATTTATATAAAATTCTGGAAAACCAGTGTCTAGTGGTAGAAAGTAGGTAAGGGTTTGCCTTGGGAGTGGGAGGGCGAGGGAGAGATTACAAGGGGTGTGAAGAAAGTCTGGGGCTGATGGATGTGTTCATGACCGTGAATACAGTGATGGTTTCATGGGTGGATATTAAAGTCGAAACCCATCCAGTTGTGCAATGTGTGTGAAGTGTGTTCTACGTCCATAGGACCTCAAGAAAGCTGTAAAAAATGAAACCTAGCCAAAGCAGACCTTCAAAGCCGACTCCAGACAGGACACTGCTGAGTGTGGTTAGCAGTGGGCTGGGCGCGGTAGGGGGCGCACGCGTCTTCTTCTCAGTCCAGGATGTTCTGAGCATGGAGGGCCTTCAGGGAGGCGGATGGCTGGCGCCCTCACGGACAGGAGAAGCACGGACAGCTGTGGGCTTTGTCAAGCCGCCCCGCTCATGGGTGGGGGATGCAGGGCTCCAGCAGGCCTCCTCACTCCTGCCTCCTGCCAGCCAGCCGGCTGCTTCTGCTCTCACACTGCGGGTGCACACAAGGGCTGTCTGTCTTAGGTCATCAAGTTCTAGAGGGCAGGACTGGTCAGACAAGAGGGATGGGAAGGGTGGAGGGGAGGGAGGTGACCGGGGTGGGGTGGGTGGCCCATCCTGGGTGAGCCCGTCAGCTGGATTGAGCTTCTCCCTTCTCAGAGCAGGGTGGGCAGCGGCGTTCTCTCTTCTTGTAATCCACAGAGCAGGCATGGCAAACCAGGCCTCCACAGAGCCTGGGAGCAGAGGAAAGAAGAGTGGGGAGCTCCTGGGTGTGTACGTGGGAGGGGAGCATGGGGTTTGCCCCTAGCTCCCAGCAGAGCAGCCCTGGGTCTGTCCAAGGAGGCCTCCCCTTTCCTAAAGGGTGTCTCAATGCTCCACCCCCTCCAGAGTCTTAAATCCAAACGACAGGTTCTCCTGCTCGCCCCCCTCCCATGGTTAGTCCTGCCACCCTGTTCCCAGAAGAAGGTGAGGGGAGCAGCTTCCTCTGTTCAGATCTCCTCCCAGACCAGAAGCCTGTTCGTCTGTCTCTTCTCGGAAGGATTGCACAGTCCCATCTTCCAGACACTGTTGCTTGTCTGACCCCTTCCCACTGTTCTGGTTCATGTCCACGCTAACTGTTGTGTAAAGTGAGTGGCCAGTGTTAAGTGGCTTTCATAAACCCCCAGTTCCTGGGTCCCTCCCTTCTGAGCGGGGGCAGAGTGCTGTGGGCTGGTGGAAACAGCACTTGTCCCAGAGCAAGACTTCTGTGCCCTCTCAGTTACCTGCACGGGTATCGCCGAGACAGCCGGCCAAAGATCTTGCTGCAGTCCACACAGCATCCGGGGGCCGTGGAAGACAGATGCTGGGCTTTCTGCCACAGGTCATCCTTCTCTCTGATGGGCAGGTGGGGGTGGGGGGACACACAAAGCGATGGGAAGATGGAGAGACCGAGACGGGGAGAAAGAGAAACATGGAGACCAAGAAGAGATAGAGAGGGAGAGAGAGTCATCCAGAGACAAATGCAAAGGAAAAAAAAGAGAGAGAGAGACAGCGAAACAGAAAGACAGAGACATAGAAAATGAGAGGGAGACACAGAGGGACCGAAAGAGAGGTGGTCAGAGAGAAAGGAAGTCAGGGAGATGAAGAGGGAGATAAAGAGAGGTAGATGGTGAGATAAATGTAGAGAGAGAGAGAAAGACCAAGAGAACAAGATGCAGAGACAGTCAGGGACACACACAGAGAGGGAGAGACAAATACAGAGAAAGACGGAGCGACAGAAAGAGACAGTGATGGAGAAAGACAGAAATGAAGAGACCATGAAAGACACACACACACAAGAGATGAGGGAGTCTGTAGTCTTTGGGAAGATAGATGGTGACACCCGGGCCCCCTAGCCCCACAAAACCTTCAGAGCCCACCTCCTCCAAGGAGCCCCCTGCAGTTTCTTATAATGCTCTTAGCTTTCATTTGGCACTTGATACAAATCCTTCTGGTTACGTATGCTACACTCCGGCAAAACTATCCTCACTGGGTTTTTTTTAAAAAATATTTTATTTATTTATTTGATGGAGATCACAGGCAGGCAGAGAAGCAGGCAGAGAGAGAGGAGGAAGCAGGCTCCCCGCTGAGCAGAGAGCCCGATGCGGGGCTCAATCCCAGGACCCTGGCATCATGACCTGAACCGAAGGCAGAGGCTTTAACCCACTGAGCCACCCAGGCGCCCCTGTTTTTTTTTTTTTAAGGATGTTTGGGGGCACCTGTGTTCATCAGTAGGTTAAGCTCCCACTCTTGGCTCAGGTCATGGTCTCAGGGTTTTGGGAGATTGAGCCCCGCCCCGGCTCTGAGCCGGGTGTGGAGTCTGCTTCAGATTCTCTTTCTCTTTCCCTCTGTCCCTCCCCCTCTGTTTCCCTCTTCAGAAAAAATATATATATATTTTTTAATCAAAATGATACATACACATGACTTAAAAATCCAATAGTACGGAAGAACTTATACCAGAAGGAAACAGACACCCTCCCTACTCCTTCCAATCTCAGTGACAAACCACTTCTTATACTTTTAGCTTTTTCTCCTAGATATTACTTCCACACTTAAGTAATATGCTCATATCCTCTCTCCTTGACACATCAAGAGAGAACACCTTACCTTGATGTCAGGGCGTTAGCTTAGTTAGTACCATCCCCACTAACTCCATCTCCTTCCTCTCCAGAATACCCCTATTTCTGGGTCCTCTCTCACGATTGTAGTTTTCCAGAATATGCTCACACATTTATTTCTCACTCATCCTATGAAGCACAGATAGCATCCGGACTGCCATTCTGTAATATGATGATGCCAGCATCCCTTCCTCTTCGGGGGGCCTCCTCTTCTCTCCTACTCATCTTTTCCTTCAACATCCAATATGGTAGCCACTAGCCCCATGTGGCTACTTTAATCTATATTTAATTTGACTAAAAGGAACCACAAGTAGAGAACTTCAGTTCTTCAGTCACACAAAACCCATTTGGAGTACTCAGTTGCTACATGTGAGCGGTAGCTACCATATTCGACAGGGCAGATAGCAAACATTTCCATCCTCACAGAAATTCTATTGGATTCTATTCTATACGTAATATTGTTTAAGTGATAACACGGACATTTGTTCTGTAATTGCAGTTGTTTTCTGAGCTTGGTCTTTAGGTTGATTCCAACATTAAAAAAAATCAATAAACAGTATTTACTGTTTTATTAGACAACATATAAATATATTGCTTCAAGGAGAGCTAAGATGTGTTCTACACATTTCCTTTCTTGGAAATTTTCTGTTTTT
This sequence comes from Martes martes, assembly GCF_963455335.1. NCBI lineage: Eukaryota > Metazoa > Chordata > Mammalia > Carnivora > Mustelidae > Martes > Martes martes. The sequence continues at coordinate 168,332,813 of NC_137890.1, forward strand.
CCAGGACTTTGCAATTGCCTTTCTTTGCTCCTTGCATGACTTACCTTTAACATAGCCTAATTATTCCCTCTCCCCAACAAATTGTTCATCATATCCGTTATTCTGTTGATTCTTTTCTCCCCAGAGACTTTCCTCCTGGGTCCTCAATACTTCTGCTGAAGTCTGCACTGACTGTTCCCTGGGCTTGCTGTCCTCCTGTCATCTTGGGGATTCCCTTTTCTTCTCTCCTGGGCTACCATGACTGTTCCCTAAATTCCACATCTTCTCCTTTCTTGGCTTACTTCCTTGTTTTTCTGAAGTACATCCTTAATTAACTTCCCAGGAAAGGCTGTGTGGGAGGTGCATTTTCTGTGACCTGTCTTTCTGAAAAATGTTTTTCCTGCATCACCTTCCCTACTGGCTTCATAGTTTGGCTGGACCTAGAATTCCGGGGCAAAAGCTATCTTTCCTCAGAACTTGAAAGTATGACTGCATTGATTATTATTATTTTTTAAGTAGACTTCACACGTAGTGCGGAGCCTAATGCAGGGCTTGAACTCGACCCTGAGATCAAGACCTGAGCCAAGATGAAGAGCTGGATGCTTAACCTACTGAGCTACCCAGGTGCCATTGACCCCTAACATGTTTTTCTGTGTCCTACTTCTTTTATAAGTGACGTGTCTGAGTATATTGTCCTCATCTTTATTTTACTGAGACTTCACAACACTGTATCTCGACATGCATTTCCCTTCCTTTCGATTGTTGTGCTGATCACTCAGTGACATCTTTATATCTGGAGACCTGTGACCCCGAGAGCTGGGAAACTCTCTCAGCTTTTTATCTGATAATCTCCTTGATTTTATTGTGTCTTTCTTTGGAATTCTTGTCAGTTGGAGAAGACAGTGAGACTCCTGTCTTGATTCTTTACGTTTGCAATTGTTTCTCTCATGTATTTCATCTCTTCATGCCCTATAAGCTACACCCTGAAGGACTGCCTCCTTTTCCTTTTCCAGTCCTTATGAATTTAAAAAAAATTTGAGAGATATTTTTAATTTCCAAGAACATTTCTCACCTTTGGATGGTCACTTTCCACAGCACCGTGTTTCATGGGAGACGGATTTTTTTGGTTTGCTTATCTTTGTCTCCCCCCTTCATGTTCTAGATTCTTTTCAAACCTCTGGGGCTCTGGTTACCATTTCATGTTCAACCTGCTGGAGCCTCAAGTAGCGGACAGGGCGGTTGGTTGGTTTGTGGCTTCCCTTTAGGAAGGACTGGGCAGAGAACTACTTGCCCCATGGACTGTCAAATGTCAGAACACACTGCCCTTTCATTTGGGGGCATCTAACTTTTTTTTTTTTTTTTAGAGAAGGGCATTTTAATTATTTGCCTGGGAGATAGAACCCTCAGTGTTGACATTCTGCAGTCAGGGAGGCAGGCAGAAAGCAGGGTACACTGCTCTTTCTAATGACTTTATCAGTTATTTTTTCCTGATTTCTGTCTCCCATGTCATTTCTGCCATCTATGTCCCTTGTGTTTCTGGGCCCTGAAGTTCTAACTTGGGCTAAATCCAGTATCTACTTTTTCATCCATTTTCCAGTTTCTGGAAAGTAGCTGAAGTCTCTTCTCTGTTGTTGGCTCCTCTACCTTTCTCTCTGTTACAAGTTTTCTTTCTCTCTCTCTCTCTCTCTCTCTCTCTTCTTTCTTTCTGATCATTCTAGTGAAATCTCAGGATGGAAAATATGTGATGCGTTGTGTCAGTCTACCATCTTGATGCAGAAGTCAGCATCTAGGGCTTTCCCCTGCCTCTTTTGGCTTAGGGCCAGATTTTCCATGATGCTTCTGCAAGGGACATTTTACTGGGTAGCCTGGGATCTTGGGATCAGTTTCTTTAACATGAGGAAAAGCATTTTTCCCTCCTGATGCACTGGCGTATTTCCTTGGAATGCCTAGTGACATTTAGTCAACTTTCTGTGTTTCCATTTTTGATTCTGCTGCCAAGATGCTCAGAGTTAAATTTCAACCCTAACGCTAATCCTAATATCTTGGGAGTATATATTTTTCCTCTTCGATTTCATCTATTTTTCTTTAACAATCATATATATTATATATGACAATTTGTGTGTGTGTGTGTCTTTTATTGTTGGCTATCTCAAATTCTTTTGTGAGCTATAAAGCTAACATTTTATGTCCCCCTTTCTCCTAGTTGACAGCTACTTGGAGGAGATCATTCCTTAAATTCTTGGTTTGTTCTTTTCAGGTTGACCTCTGCCTTCTCTCATCTTTAGTATCACTTGGATTTTGTGCCAGAGGATTTAGCCCTAGATGATTCCTCCATGACCTTCCAATTCTAATGGAAGCCAAGTCCAGTGGTACCCTGCTTCCTGAACTGGGTCAAAGTATAACATTAGCTCCCCACTAGCCTGAAAGGCAGAAACCGGGCTTTCCACAACTCCTCCATCCCCCAGTTTGTTAGTGATTTGGAATTGATCCTGGTGAGCCCAGCCTCTGGAACCTAGGACAGATGACCCAGGACGGCCCACAGGCCTGGTGGTCTGTGGAAACCCAGCAGGCAGTCAGGCACAGGACATATGATTTGCTCTTAGTTAACCTCCCCCTTCTCTCAATTCCTTCTCCATCTGTGGGCTCCTTTTCTTTCCCCTAACCTTGTAGGTGTATGTATGTGCGGGTGCATTGGAGTGGTGGTGTCCCTTAGAGCCAGAGGACTCTCTGTAATTTATATGCTGTGTGTCCTTGGTGGCCAAGTCTGCCTCTCTGACCCTTAGTTTTCTCATCTATAAAATGAGGATAACAGCTGAGGTGGCCAAAAGATGAGTTAGCATACAGAAAAGGTTCAGAATTTTCATTCCCCAGTCTCCACATCCCACGCCATCCCCCCTTCCACACCCCAGCCCCACCATGTCCGCCTTACTGAATCAGCTCCAGCACCCTCATCTTCATGGCGCGGACCAGGTCCCGCTGCCCTCCGAGCTCCTCCTCATACATGGCATTCCTCCTCTCAGCCTCCTGCTGCTTCTGTTCAAGCTCCGTCTGCAGCTGGGCCCTCTCCTCCTGACACCTGGGCACAGAAGGAGGACTCAGTTCTCCGTGTTTGTGCCTGAGGTAGGGGGGGCTCTTGGGGGAAGCTGGTGGTGCCTCCCACAGCTGAGGTGTGCACACACACTGTACATGCCTCACACATGTACACATGTCAACCACACACACGCTCACGTATATACACACACTACACACGTACTCCCGCCCCTCACCGCACATACACACACACACCACATACCACATACACTGTGTGCAATCCCAACTAGAACCCTATGCCACACAACACACACCACACAAGTCACAATACACCACACATACTACACACATCACACATACCATATAACACACATAGCACATACTACGTGCTGGTAGCACACCCACACACATGGGGCAACACATCATAGATACACACAACACACTCACAACACATCTATACCACATAACACACACATACCACATGCGTACGACAGAACACATGCATACTCTGGGCCACACACATACCATACACAGCGCACATATACACACTCACACCACACCACACACACACACTCACATAGACACATACTCCACACATTCTCCACACCCCCACACCCTCCTGTACCACACATGCTCACACACACACAACACACCACACCACACACACCAAACGGACACTGTTGGTGTCTGGGGCCCCAGGCTGGTTGGACTGTGCCCAGCTGAGAACAATTGTTGGTTTGGGGGGGGTTAGTGGTGTAGGACTTGGGGTGATTTTTAGCTATTAAAATATTTTGAAAAATTATGGTACATTGTCTTTTCAATTAAAAAAGGCAATATTAACCATATGGCTTTCTTAAATTTTTGTTTCAGTTTGGGCTTGGCATTGCCTCAGCTCTGTTCTGGCCTCTTCCTTTTGTCTTTGGTGGCTTCCTAGAAGGTTCCAAGAAATCTGCTGGACTGGAAGTAAGAAGGTCCCAGTACTTCCCTTCATCGCTCAGATGGGAGGGTGTTGCAAAGGCGGGTCCACACATCCTGTGACCTCAGCTGTGTGTGTGTGTGTCTGTCTGAGCATGGCCCCACCTCTGGGCTTCAATGTGTTTGAGGCTTTGCTAGAGGCTTCACGATGAACTGAATTATGAATTTTTACAACACTGCTGTGTAGCAGGCCTCAGAAAGAAAGCTGGGTGGGCTGTGAGATCAAATCGACTACAGATACCCATGGAAATTCCAGCAGACCCGCCAGTCCCTGCAGCCTAAGGAAGGCTGTTCTTGTGCTCAGGGCCGTGTTTGGACTTTTAATGAACGTTCCAGTCTCCAGTATCCTTACTTAGTACTGGTGTTTCGTTTGGTCGAGCTAGTTTACATGTGCACTGATCCCAGGGCCTTTGCTGTGGCTGGTACAGGCCCGGATGTGAGCACCATGATTACAGTGTGTCTTTGAGGTGGGAGGGAACATTTATTAAGCACCTCCTGTGTGCCAGGGGCTGTTAGAGGGGGCAGGAATGGAGCAGTGCCTATGGTTCTTGGTGGAGCTTAGAGTGTGTCTGGGGCAGTGGTCAAAGCAAGTAATAGGCCAGTGACACAGTGAAGCTAAGGGTATGACCGGCATCTAGGAGAGGCAGGGACAGACTTGAGAGGGTGCTCGGGAAAGGCTCCCAAGATGAGGTGACCTTTAAGCAGATCCAAAAGATGAGAATTCAGCCATGTAGAGCCAGTGAAAGCACATGCAAAGGTCTGCAAGTTGGCAAAAGCTTGTCTTCTTTGAGGAACTGAAAGAAGGCAAGGGAAGCTGGAATTTCATGAAGGGCAGGAGGTGGGGGTGGGCAAGAGATGAGGTGGGAAGGAGGCAGGGCCTGCCTGATCTCTGCTTCGCTGGCCCCTAGAGGAGTGGACTTCAACCTCAGTGCAATGGAAAGCCACCGAAGTATTTCAAGTGGGGGTTGACAGACACTCCTGGTGCAGCAGGGAACACGGAGGAATTCAAGTCTATTGAACACCTACTACATGCCAGACCCTGAGCTCGGTGTTTTATAGCCTGGCTTCGTACGGACAGGTAAGACAGTTGTCATTTTACAGGAAAGAAAATAGAGCTTCAGAGAGGAAATCACACTTGCTGAGGGCCACAAGGTTTGATAAGTGGAGGGAGCAGACATCTGGAGGCAGACCCGTCAGGCCATCAACTCTTTCTGCCTCCCCACACTTTTATCCAGGCAGGGCCCTGGTCACCAGCGGTTTATAGCACCAGAGCGGAGTGGGCAGTGGCTGGGAGAAAGGGATGGGTCCTTATGAGCCCCTGGTGTGCCTCAGAGAAGCTCACTGGGGAGCGGGAGGGGGAGAAGTGTGATGTTTGCCTAATTCCCCATCTGAGGACCTCTTCCACTCATATCTAATCAAATCACTTTTGCTTTGAGGTCTTAGCCAGGGGCAGAGGAAACCCACCTGCTTGGCAGGATGGTCTCAGAGAGCATCGGAGCTGGAAGGAGGAACTCTAGCACCATCTCCTTTTGCAAATCAGGGACTGGAGGCCAAAGAGGGAAGGCCAGTTTCCCAAGGTGGCTTGGCCAGAAAGCCAGGAATTGGTTATAGCATGCGCCATAGCTCAGTTCCAAGTGTATTTTCTTGGCCCCTGGTTGGTCTGCTGGGGTCTGGTGCTTGGCTGGTCGGCTGTGTCTCCCCTGTGTCTAGCCTGGGGCTCTGCACCCAGGGGCTGCACCCCTGCCCACCTTTACTCTATTCTCCACACCACAGACAGAGCAATCCTGAAGCCCAGGTGACCCCCCACTTCCCATTCAAGACTCTGCTCCAGCCTTGCAGAGCACATGGGAGTGTCCCTCTGCTCCAGCCCCACAGGGACTTTGTATCTGCAGGCCCCCTTCGGGGAGCACTCCTGTCTCTATCCCTGTTCCTGGACTGATGTTTTCCCACAGTCTCCATGACTAGCTGACATCCCATTTCCATTTGTTGAATTGTCATCTGTCTCTGTGGGGCCCGGAGAGCAGACACTGCCTATTCTGCTCACTGCTGTCACCTCGCTCACGGCCTCAGTAGAGGGACAACACTATTGCTGGCTGACTCAGTGGGCCCCACGGCACTTCTATCTGGTGGTGGTGAGACAGCCCATCCCAGCTTGGTGCCCACAGCCTCCCGAGTGTGACATTCCTCCCGAGCTCCCTGGACCCCAGGCGGCATGGGAGCACATCCCCCGTCCTCCTGGCCGCAGAAGCTTCTGTTCCTGCTGCCCGCGTTCTTATGACTTTCCAGCAGATCCCCAGCCCATGCCTCTCCTCTGAGCTCCACACCCTCCGGGCTGCCCAGCGGCTCCACTTGCCCGTCCGACCGGCGTCTCAAACTTACATGCTCTCGCCCCAGCTCCTGACTTTTCCCCCACAAGCCCACCCTGCTACAGCAAACTGTCAGCGGGGACTCCAGACTCCGAGCTGGTCAGGCCGGAAAACAAGGGTCATTCTTGATGCCTGTCTTTCTCTCTCCCACCAGGAAGCCCGGCCTCACTGTGGCTCCAGAATCCTGCAGCTTCTCTGCACCTCCATTGCCAGAGAACATCTGGGGGCTCGACCGTGCTCCCCTTCTTCATCAGCGCCCTTGCTTCCTTACAGTTTAGCCCCACAGAGCAGCAGCCTTGAGCCCCTGAGAGCACAGATCAGTCTGGAATAGGCAGGTCTATGGGGACAGATGAATGCTTGCCTAGGGCTGGGAGGTTTGGAGAAATGGGCAGTGACTGCTCATGGTACAGGGTTTCTCTTTGGGGTGATAAAAATGTCCTAAACCGTGGTGATCGAGGCACAATTTTATGAATATTCAAAACCCCACTGAACTGTTAAAAAAAAAAAAACCAAAACATACTTAACAGTAAAGCCGAAAGTCAATTCTTGTCCCTACTGTACTCAGGACTCTCAGTGGTTCCTATCTCACTCTGAGTCAAAGCCAAGGTCCTCTGGATGACCTGTGAGGATCTCCTGTTACATGACTGACTTGCCCCTACCTCCTCTCCCTCCTTCACTCCACTGGGCCTCTGTGATGTTCTGATGACCTGCCACGGCCATTCCTACCTCAGGGCCCTTGCTCTTGCTGTCCCTCTGCCTGGAACATTCTTCTATCACACACGCACATGGCTTATTCCTCACTTCCTTCAGGTCTTCAATCAAGCATCACTTTTTCAGGGAGGCCCTCCTTGGCCATGCTTCCATATTTAACCTACACCCCTTTCTCTGCTTGACTTTTTTCCTTCTTAGGACTTTTCACATCTGACACTACGCAATTAACTTGCTTATTGTGTTTACCATTGACTTCCCCCCACCAGAAGGGATGTTCCCCAGGAACAGGGATTTGGTCTGTGTTGTCTGCAAGAGGATTTCTGATATGCTACCACAGGGCTGGCACGGAGTAGGCAATCTGAGTGTCTGTGGGATCATGGCTGGGATGACAGGTGCCAGGATAGTGGGCTGTGAAATAGGGGCTCCCTCAGCTGAGGGAGCAGCCTGGGCCTGGTGGTCTCTTTGGGGCCTCCCAGCTGCTCCCTCCGGCCCATCGTGATTCCCAGAGAAGGCCCCTGCGGGCACCTAGGGCCTGGGTCACGCGAATCTTTCCTGACCAAACTGCCAAGCTCAGCTGAGTGTCCGTCGGAAGGAGCCCGGGGAGGGGTGCCTTTTGGGGTTGGTTTCTGGGCCCGCAGCCTCTCTCAGCCTTTTAAGCAAAGAGTCTGTCAAGCAGCCCGTGATTCAGTCTGAAGCACAACTACCCAGGCTCCGATGGGGTTTGGGCTGGCGCCTCCCCGGGTGGGCGTCAGCCACATGTGAGAGACAGAGCCTGGTGGGCACACGGAGGCACACGGAGACCATGGGAGACAGACACAGAGAGACCGAGTCAGACCCAGGAAGACCTTTGCATGGCGGAAATATTTTTAAAATTCTGAGAGAGAAACTCAGACATGGAGAGAGTGTGCTCCAGGCTCCTGAGGTTGATAGGATGACGGAAAGTGGAAGAAGCTGGATGGCGAGAGGGGGCTGAGTGGGAGAGGTACAGGGACCGAAATAAATAAAGGCATTTAAAACAGGGCCTGAGGGCCCATGTGTAAGCCCTTCGGTGCTGCAGCCGGCTGCTGGGGTGTGGGCCTCAGCTCCTCTACTAACTAGCGACATTGGGTGAATTGTGCAGCACCTTTGAGACTCAGTTGCCCTATCTATAAAATGGGAATTCTTAAGAGAACCGACTTCATAGGTTAGGAGGGAACGCCTAGAACGGTGCCAGGGACAGAGTAAGTGCTCGGTACATGATGGTTATGATGACAATTGTGACTCACGAGGGTGAAGGAGAGGCTGGAACAGGGAGCAGGAAAATGAGAGGGGGGTGGGCAGGGAAGATGGAGAGCAGGGAAGGAGACTGGCTTGAAAAGAGCCGAGCAGGAGCAGAGGGGCAGAGGGGAGCATGGGAGGGGAGGGAGGGGAGGGAGGGGCAGGAGGCATCCACCTCTCCTGCAGGCTCTCGGGGAGGCCAGCGAGGGAGGGGCCGGCAGGGCTGGGGGCCAGTGGGAGCTCCCCAAGGAGCCCCAGGAGTAATGCGCAGCATGCCTCAGCCTCCTGAGCCTGTGCCCAGCGCGGGAGCCGCTCAGAAGGCGCTTCCCGGCATGACCACGAGGGGGCGAGCAGGAGCCAGGGAGTGCCGCGGGTCCTGGGGGCCTCCAGTCCTGGCCTGTGTGCGCGGACGATTGCCATGGTTACCTGCTGAACTGCTCCTGCAGAGTCTTCAGCTCCCCTTCCTGCTCTTTCAGCAGCTGCTCCTGGTGCCGGGCCTGCTCCTTGGTCTTCCGGAGCTCGTGTCTCAGGCTCTTGGGTGTGGGAAGTAAAGGAAGGGGAAGGGAGGCTGAGGGAGGAGGGACGAGATCCCAGCTCCGGGTCTGACCTCACGACATCTCCGGAGACCCCAGGCCCGGCGAGACAGCCCTTGGGTGGAGGGCGGGACTGGGGACAGCACCGGGAGCTGATACGCCAGACTCTGCCCCTGGGTGAGCCTGGAGCCATTTCTTCCTTGGCCGAGGGATGAGAGTTACAGAGCTCAAGGGGCATGAAGACTCCGGCTAGAGAGGAGGCCGAGGGAAAGCTTGAAATCAGTCTTGGTGATCTCCCGGAGAAGCAAGTACAACAAGGGCCGCTAGGCGGCTGCCCCGGAGAGCTGTTGGGGAGGGGTCTCAGACTCAAGTGCCCGCAAGGGGCCAGGCACGTAGGACTGATGAATGAAGTGGCCCTGGCGAGAGCTCACAGCAAGAAGACCCCCTCGAAGAATAATCATCCTTCACGGACCAATCAGAATTGATCTGTGGGTTGCGATGCCCCTCCCCCTCATCACCCCTGATGACTCCCACCTGCCCGCCAGGTTGGGGGGAGAAGAGGCAGGTACAGCACTCATCTGCTCTCACCTTGACCACATCCTGCAAGGCCACCTCTGCCGGCTCCTTCCTCCTGGTCACACTGGTCACTCCTCTTTCCTCTTGCGGTCTCTCTGGGGTGGAGTTTTCCTTCGTTCCCACGTCCCGTAGGACCCCCGGCATCCCCGGAATGCTAGACGCCTCCCACTCCTGCCAGCTCCCTGACACTGTGTCCTCTATTGTCCCTGTGGGGCTGGAGGCCAGCAGCCTGTGGACATGACCCCACTCTGTTCCCCCTTTTTGGGTTCCCTCTGCACCCCGCAGAACCCCTCTGCCCTCAGCCTCTGTCCCTATCACCTCCTTCGGAGCTCTGTTGGTCCCTTCACCCTGTCCCTGGCTACTGGGGGTTGAATTCTCCAGGCAGACCCCAGTTCTTGGGGCTCCCTTCTCCTGGGCTGGCTGAAGCTCCTTCCCCTCTGATTCCCACGTGCTCCGTGGTGGCCCGAGGCTCTTGGGATCTTCTCTCTTCTTTTCCACGAAGGGAAGAAGATGCTTGTGTTGCCGGGCCCCGGGAAGTCCAGCGAACCCATCTTCCCTGGGCGCAGCTTGCAGACCAGCTTGGCTAGTGTGTGGCTCTTCTGGCTGGGCTCCTGTGGGGTCTCCATATGTGGCTGGGATCTGCAGAGAAGCCCCCAAAACCACCCCCAGTTACCAGCACCCCAGGTGGATCCGGGATCCGAGTTCCTGTCTGGTCAGGGAGCAGTGGTGCCTCTCAGTGTTCTTTCTTTTCCTCCCCACCCTGACCTGCGCCCTTGATCTGGTTTCCGGGTTCTTCCCACCCTCTCCTCTCCTCCACCCTGCCTCCTGAACTTCTCTGTGTTTCAATTTTCTTGGCTGTGAAATGGGAGTAATAACACCTGCCCCATAGGGTTGTGGTGAAATCTTAAAGAGACCCACAGCGGCCGAGAGTCCCCTCTCTCAAGCAGCCTTCTGTGTGCTCCCGTGTTCTTCTGCGCACGTCTGCATCACCTCACTTAACAGGCTGTGTTGTGAGAGGTTCCCCCTTCTGGCCAGAGGCTGAGTCCTCATGGTATCTGTACCGGGCGCCTGGAAGCTGAGGGGTTGCAGAGCAAGACTGAGGAATGACAATAGCCACAAGCCACCAATTCCTGAGCATGTGGCCTGGGGCCTTGCTCTGGGCTACACACGGTCTGTCTCAACTGTCTCAACGCTCCCTAACAATCACCTTCAAGGCAAGACAAGTACTTTGCCAAAGACCTTGGTTATTAGGGGCAGAGCTAGGAATTGAACTCAGAAACCTGGCTCTTCAGTTGCTCCCTTGGCAAACTGAACCAAGAAGTTTGCCGATTGTTCAACGGAGGTTTTTCCCCTGGTGTGCGTCCTACATGCTTCTAGTTACCTACCACAGCGCCTCCCCCGCCCCTGGGTCCCCTGCCTCCCGAGGATGGTGCCAATGGTCCCCTTCTCTCCCTGATATCTGTCTGTCTGTCTGTCGGCTTGGTTACTGCTCATCCTGGGGGGCCCAACAGAGATGTAGAGCAGGCGACTTGGAATGAAGTTGGGCAGAGGCACCTGCTTTGGGGAATCTTTGGTCTTTTTGGGTCTTCTTCCCTGGGTCCGTCTGGGACTGGAGTGACAGGACCTGAGGAGAAAGGGCAGGGTGGGGGTGGCTGGGGGCCTCTCTCTGGTAGCAGTCTAACCACCCATGCACTGCAGGACCCCTCCCGCCCTCACGGCCAATTCCGGCTCTCTCTATCCCTGCACGTGCCCCGCCCACCACTCATCCTCACATCCACCAGGGGCTCATCCTTCTGACCGCCCGCCCCAAGCATCCAGCGGCTCCTTAAGAGTGCGTACTCATGTGACACGAGGGGCTTACCCCGGGGGAAAACAGAAGGCTGGGGAGGGGGCATCAGGGGCTCAGACCGCAAGCTAGGAGTTTGGAGCTTGCGTGGGGTGGGTGGTGGTCAAACGGCAGTAAGGCCCTAGAAAGAGGGGGCCTCCCTCCACCCCACTCACTCTGAGAACATGGGCCAGGCTTCATCCAGGTTCGGCCACTGCAGGTCCAGGTCGAAGGCCACCCCATTGAGAGTGTAGAGAGAGTCCAGGAGGTCTTCCCGGAGCTCGGGGCGCACCAGAGGGCTCCGGGGGCCATACCAGTCCCTGTGGTAATGGCGACTAGCACCCTTGGCCTTTGGCCTTGGTGCTATTGCTGCCCCCTGGCCCCCCGAGAATCTGCTGTCCACCACGTGGCATGATTCCCACGGCTGGGTTGCGGCCCTCGGGGAGCAGGTGGCTTGAGTATCATGGTGCTACTGGGACTCCTATGTTCTAACCACCCCCCTCCCTTTGCCCTTTCTTCATTGACTTTTCCTTCACGGCTCTCGTTTTAGTTGTTCTTGACATTAACCCACCCATCCGGGTGTGGTGGGGTGGGGGGAGGCACGTTTCACAGGGAGGACAGTGGGCTCAGGGGGGATCAGGAGGAGCACGTGCCGCGAGCCCCACCTGGTGACCTCTGGGTTCAGGAGGCAGAGCTGCAGGGACTCGGCCAGCTGTCCCTGGGCCAGGCAGAAGCGGATGAAGGCACGGCCTTTCGCCAGAGGTGTCTTTGACTGCAGAGTGCACAGCGGGTGAATAGTGGTGGGGGGCGGGGTGGGCGGCCCTGTGCTATGAGAACGGAGGGAACTCAGCCAGCACAGAAGCCAGCTGGGAGCTTGTACTGTCTTGGGAGCAAAGATGTGGCTGGAGGGATACTGAGGGCGGGGCTAACGAGACCTGAGGACCAGGTGAGCAGTCTGTGGTCAGTGGAGCGGGGATGGGTGGGAAGGGGGCCCCTGGAGGCCATCCCTGTCAAGGGCCCGGTGGCAGGGCCCCCTGGTGCTGAGCCCAGCCGCCCGGCCACCTGGCCCTGGATACCTTGTCCTGGGCGAGGATGAAGCGGGCCGGCTCCATGCTACCCCGCTGTTGCCACAGTGTGGCGCAGAGGAAGTCCCAGTAATCCTTCCGAGGCCTCAGGAAGCTCTTCTGCTCTTTCTGGTCAAACTGGTAGTGGGATGAGGGACAGGAAAGCCTAGAAATGTTTCCCCCCCACCCCGCACCCACCTTGTATGCCAGCATGCAGAGAGAGGACAGGGCTACTGCGGGCAGACCTGGCTCGGCCCTTACTGGCTGTGTGACCTTGAGCAAGGTGCTGGACCTCTCTGAGCCTTTGGTATTCTAGTCATGCACTCCAGTAACACTTGTGGAGCACTTACTTTGTGCCGGGCTTCATTCTGCGCCCTGGGAACTCAGCAGTGGACAAGCTGCCCGCATGGGCTTACACTTGGTAGTGGAGAAAGACAATGAACAAATCGAATAAGTAAAACATATGTTATGGCAGTGCTGACTGCTAAGGAGAAAAATAAAGGAGGGAAAGAAACCAGAAAGTACGTGGTGTGTGCACACATGTATGTATGTGGTGTGTGTGTGTGGTGTGTGATGTCTGTGAGTGTGTATGTGCTGTGTGTATCCCTGAGTGTGTGTGATTTAGGGTGTGTGTGCATGTGTTAAAAATGTGGATTGGAGGGGTCCCTGGGTGGCTCAGTTGGTTAAGCATCTGCCTTCTGCTGAGGTCATTATCACGGGGTCCTGGGATGGAGCCCCACGTCAGGCTTCCTGCTCTGCTCTCCCCTCTCCCTCTGCTGCCTCTCCCTCTGCCACTGCTCCCCTGCTTGTGCTCCCCTGCTTATGAAAATCTGAAAAAATTTGGATTAGAGTAACTAGAGAGAACTTCACTGAGGAGCTGCGACTCAAGTCCAGATCTGAAGGAAATGAGTTGTGCCATCCACATTTCTGAGGGAAGAGCAGTCTAGGCAGAGGGCATCGCAAGTGCAAAGGCCCTGAGGTGGGTGAGTTCCTGGCATGCTTGAGGAAGATCAAGGAGTCCAACGTGACTGGAGTGCAGCAGATGAGGGGTAGACCGGCAGGAGATCGACACACGCACCAGATACACCTCATGCTCGCATATATGTACACTCACACCACACGTGCATCACGCACAGAGACACACACAGGCTATGTGTGCATCCATGGGGGTGGTAGGGTCATCAGGCACCTCAGGGGGCTAGAATGAGAATGTAATAAGGTGGGACAGGAGGAGGGCTTATCCTGGCCCATGGTAAGTACTAAGTAAAAGGGCCAGCAGCAGGAAGGCGAGCCCGAGGATATCTTGCCTCTGAAACTTCAGTCCTCAGAGCAGGGTGGCCGCCCTGCCCCACCCCTCCCCACCTGACCCCTGCCGGGCCCCCACTTACTTCCTAGGCTATGGTGTCAACCCCCAAGAGTGAGGTCATATGTCAGGAAGGGCTTGCTGACTCGGAGAGGGCTGAAACTAGTCGGTGGCTCTTCCTCAGTATCTGGGAAAACCCTCCTGGCTACCTGGGCCCAGAGAGAGGGGGGTGGGAGGAGGGCAGGGAGGGGGTCACCTGCAGGAGTAGCTCCAGGCAGCCGCAGAGTGTGTGCAGCTCAGCACTGGCATCTGTCACTGGCCGCTGCGGGCCCCCATAGCCCTGGAGGATGGCCGAGACAGCAGCTGGCAGGGGTGGGGGGCGGGAGGATGGTGGACATCAGGCTCTGGGTCGTGGGGGCTCTGACAGAGGGGGTTCCAAGACCCCTCCCTTCTCCCCCAACTCAAGCCCAGAAAATTTCTCCAGACACACTCACCTTTCAGGTTCCTGGTGAGGATGGCCCCCTCCTCCGCCATGAGGATTTCAGAATGATGGGATTCCTCGTGGTTCTGGGAGGTCAACCCGGAAAGAAGCCCCTTCCTGGATGGCTCCTTATCCAGGGGAAGAATCACAGCCTCGGCCAGGAATGGGATATAGCTAGGGTCACACAGTGAGTTCACGGGTAGGATAAACACCCCAGCTCTTCCTCGTAGGCTGGCGTGGGAAGGTGATGGTGTGGCCCCCATGAATGGGGTAGTTTCTGGGTGTCAGGCGCTATGCTCCGTGCCTGACATCCCTGTCTTACTCAGTCCCCATAATAATCTAGGAGGTCTGTAACTCCATTCGATACAAGATGAAAGGGGGGCTCAGACAGGCAGAGAAGTCTTTGATCTGATGCCACAAAGCTCTAAGCTGAGAAGCTAGAGTTCGAACTCAGGACAGTGTGCCCTCACACGGGGCGACTTGGCATGAGTGGCCTGTTCATGCTCCTGCGTGAGGACACTGGGCTAAGGAAGAGTCACTCCTGTTCCCCACAGGGAGCTTGTTGGAGCAGTCATCTGCCTTGAGGCACACATTCATCCTTTCCGGGCCCCCAGCTGAGTGGAAAATGTGTGTTCTTTGAGGAAAGGGAGGCAGAAGTAAAATGAGACCCTAGAGCTGGGACTGTGCCAGAATACTGGGTATGTGTGGGAGCAGGGCAGCTGGTTTCAATCCCGTGGTCCTCTCCCAGGGGAACTGCAGCCTGTTGTTCCCTCAGTGGGTCCTGGGGCTCAGAGAGGAACCCTGGGGCTGCTGGGAGCCGGTGGCTTATCTTGATGTAACCTGGAGGAAAGGCCGGGCATGGGAAACCCACATGTCCTGCCTCCCAGGCCGAAGTTGCTGGAACTCGGGGTGGGGGGGGGGTGGGAAGGAAGAAGCAAGGGACACAGTGGAGGGGCAGGGAGTGAGAAAAGAAGGTAAATGAGGGAGGCTGCATGGGGATGGTGTTCGGGAGACACTGAGCTGGGAGTTAAGAGACCTGGGTCTCCATCCTGATCCTGCTACTAACTCACTGTGTGACCTTTTGCTTTTCCTGGGCATCAGTTTCCCCATCTGTAGACCAAAGGGCAGACTGAGGGTCTCTGCGTCCCCTTCTGGTCCACTCTGTACAATCCATGAACACCTAGATGGGCCTCCTCAGCTCCCTCTTCTCTGTCCAGGAGCCTCTGCCCCATGCCCCACCCCTGGCATTGCCCCCTTTCTCCAGCCTCCTCCAGACCCCCTCCCTGCTCCTCACCTGGGAAGGCCTGGAGAGCGGGCACTGCAGACTGAACCTGTCCCTTGTGACTGTGGGTCCTGCACTGCCTTTCCCTGAGGGCCGCCTGGGGAAGTGACTCAGGCCCAGCCCAGCACTCTGGAGGGGGAAACCCTGCTCAGAGCAGGAGGAACACAGAACTTGGTGGGTGGGGGAAGAGGAGGTAGAGGCAGGGCCCAGGGTGCCAGGGCAGAATGGGTGAACTGGGGGGCCGTACCCTTTAGGCAGACCCAGTGGTAGAGTCACTCGTTGGCCACACACCAGCTCACTCTGAGTGACAGCAGCAATTGCCCCCCTGCAAGTTCCCTTGTTACCTTCCCCTTGTTACCACGGTCGCTTGCTCTTGTCTTTCTTCCTTGTCCCCACCAGGCGGCACAAAGAGGCTGGGATTGCCCTTCCTCCGGCTCCTCTGCCAGGCTTCAGTCTCTCGGTGGAAGTCTGGTGCAGGTGGGGACCCTGTCCTCCCCATCGCCCAGTATCTCTCTCCTCCTCCCCACCTTATCTCCGGGTCCCCAGTGCCATAATGCCCGACCCGCCCCCTCTCCCCCAAGAATGGAAGTGGAACCACTGCGAAGGCCTGGATCCAGGACCCGGCCCGCTGGGTGTCCCTGGGGCCGTGGCCCTCCCACCCTGGCTGGGCTCCGCCTCCTTGAGGCTGAGGTCTTTCCACCTCCCGGTCCCCGTTTTTCTAGGCTGGGGTGCCCCGAGGGCGGGTCCTGGCGGGCTGAGAACAGAGGAGCAGCTTCCCGCGCAGACTCCGGTTTTCCAGACCTCAGCAACCGCTTGTAAACAGTGGCACACGCAGTGGCCGAGCCCGGCTCTGCCCTCCCGCCGCCCCTTCCTGCGCGTCTTTCCCTCTCTGGGACTCGGTGTCCCCGCGCAGAGGCCCCGTTCCCCACCCGCCCGCCCCCGTCCCCCGGGTCCCCGCGTCCGCGGTCTCTCCCTCGCTCTCTCTCCTTATCTGCTTCCTGCCTCCCCCGCCGCGCCGTCGGTCTTTTTCTCGCGCTCCCAGACTCTGCCGGTCGCCGCCCCGGGCCGCTAGCCCCCGCCGCCGCCGCCCCCGCCCCTCCCGGCGCCCCTCGGGCTTCCTCCGCCCCCGGCTGCGCCCGGGCGCCCGCGTCCCGGCCCCTCGCCCGGCCCGCGCTCCCCGGCTGGCTGGCGGTGCGGGTCCAGGACGCTCCCGGCGGGGCCGCGCGGGGGACATCGCCGCCTGCCCCCTCCCGACGTGCGAGGCGTCCCCCGGCCGCGCGCTGGTCAGGGCCGGGGGGGGGGTGCTGGCTCCCCACACACACCCCCTCCCCGCTCCCCGCCCGGCGCCCGCGTCCCCGCCCCCGGCCCGCCGGCCGCCCGGCCGGATGGGCTGCACCGTGAGCCTGGTGTGCTGCGAGGCGCTGGAGCCCGGGCCCCCCTGCGACCCCCAGCCCCCGGGGAGCCCCCCGGCCCCGGCGCGGGTCGAGCGCTGGGAGCCCGGGGCCTCCGGCCGCGCCGAGAGCGGGCGGCTGCCGCTTCAGGTAGGACGCCGCGGGGCGGCCGGGGGGAGCGGGTGGCGGTAGCCGGCCGAGCCCGGCTCACCTGAGACAGGTAGGGAGCCGCGCCAGGGAAGCGCCCGTCAGCGGGCAGCCGGGGCCCGTGGCCCCGGGGCGTGGAGGGGGTGGAGGCGCGGGTCGGGCCGCTACCGGGTGAAGAGGCCGCGAGCTGAGCCGAGGTCCCTCCTGACTCTCTCGTGTCCTTGGAAGAGACGGATGTAGGACGCGACACTTAAAAGGACAAATGGTTCAGGTCAGTTTTAGGGCCGGGCTGGGAATGCTGGAGAAAGGCTCTGAAAGAATTTATTTCCCCTGAGCTGGTCCAGAGTTGACCGTGGGTCCCAGGGTAGCTGGGGTGGTTGTCGCCCACTCTGTAGGCAGGAGGTAGGGGGCCTTCTGAACCGGGGAAAGCCCTACCAGAGCAAAGGCTGACCTAAAGATGATCTGGGGAGCTGGAACCCCCTCTCCGACACCGCCCCCCCTTTCTGTTTCTGGTAAGTCTGGGCACCTTGCGAGAGGGCAGCAGACCCAGAGGGTTGGGGATCGGCCCAGGCTGGGAGGTGGGTGTTTGTTCTGTCTGCCGGGGAACCACTAGATGTGGGCACTAGATTTCTCCAAGGAGGAAGTAGAGGACAAGGAGACATTTGGGGTCACTAGGTAGGACTAGGTAACCTTGCTGCAGGCTACCTGCTTAATCCCAACCTACCTGCCTGTCTGGAGCTGGGAAGTTTCCAGCCTCCTCAGATTTGTTTTGCTGCGCTGGGTTTGGATTATGCTGGGGTCTTACATCCCTCCACCTGAGGCACACGGAGTTTGGGCAACACAATGTACCAGGAGGGACAGCCTTGGTGGGGCAGAGTACTTGTCCCAACCTTGTGGTGGTGGTCCAGGTGTGATTCTGATGGGAGCCTGAATTAGCTTAGTGCCCTGGGGTAGGGTGAGGCCTCTGGGTGTCAGCTGGGCATCCCAGACTATCGCTTCTCAGTCCTGGCAAAGGGAGCTGAGGGTCTGGAGAGTGAAAGTGACCTGGCCCAACACCCTCAGGTCAGGCCCTTCCAGAGGTCATCAGGGCTTCTCCTCTGACCCAGAGCCTCAAGAACCCTGCTCTGTCCTTGGAGGTTTCAGGCGGAAGTGAGTTCACAGTCTCCCTCCCTCATCTGTTCCTATCTCAGACCCTTCTTCACTTGGCTTTCTCTGCACTTGTGATGCAGGTGGCTGTGGGCTGGGGACCAGGTGGGCCGCCAGGCAGGGACAGGGACAGGGACAGGGATAGGGACAGGTAGTCGGGGCTGAGATGGAGGAAGAAGCCAGGGGCAGTGGATGTGGGTGATTAAGGAGAAGAGAGGAGTGGGGAGAGGAGTGAGTGCGTGGGTGTGTGAGAACCACAGGGACAAGGATGGGGACAAGTGTCTGTCTGCATTCGGATGAGCTGGTTTCTGAGCGGCCTCTTGAGAGGGCCTGGCGCTCGCCCATGACTCACCCCCTCCTTCGTCTGCGGGATGAAACTCCATCCCAGCCCCGGCCTGTGCGTGCTGCTCTCCTGGCCCTGGCTCCAGTGGGGGATGCTGCCGCTGGCTGCTCTCTCCCCTCACCAGCGCACCCCCTCCCCCTTTATACCGCAGCTCTCAGGAGACCCAGGACAGAACAGCCAGGCGGCCTCTCACTCCCTGGCTCAGTTGGAGGAGGCGTTTACCACGTTCTTGTGGCAGATAAACATCTCTTGGGCTCTCAGCTCCCCTCAGGAGTCAGGGCTTAGAAGTTACTCCGGCCTCTGGGCTCCTAGCCAGGGCACTCCCACTGACATTGTGCCACCGACATGTCACCGTTGCTGCCACTAATCATGTTCCCCTGTCCTCCTCCAATAGGTCTGCTAAGCTTCTCTTCTCAGGCCACAGGCTCCTATGGCTTCCTCCACCCACAGCCGGCTCCGCCTGCCTCGGGGCAGCCCCCTCCCATTCAGGCCACATTGCCCTCTTGCCCACCCCCCCCATAGTGCTGCCCCCAGCTTAGTCCCTGAAGCAGGCTGTCTTCTGCTCAGACCACATTGCCTTCTTCTCTCTGGCGGCCTGCTTTATCCTTCCAGGCTCCGTGGCCCACGCTGCTCTCCCCCTCCACCCCCAATTTGTGGCCTGCTCATCCCTGCTCTGGGGAGACCTGCACACTTTGCCTCCCTGGCCTCAGAGCTCCAGCTCTGGAGTTTTGGGGCTTGGAAGTATAGGCTCTTCACCCCTCAGGTGGCCTCCTCAGGGGCGCGCATGTTCACCCTATGTCCTGAGCTCTCTTGGTTCTACACATCAGCTAGCCGACCTTGGGAGAAGGGAAGGTGGGGTTTGGCACCCCTCCTGAGCATTCCCGCCAAGGCTTCTCTGACCTGGGTGCCAAGGGGCCTGGAGGGCATCTCCAGGTGCCAGCCTCGCCTCCTCGCTTTCTGCTGTAGCCCGAGACAAGTGGGTGCTTGTCCGATGGTGGCAGGAGCCAAGAGGAGGAGACTCTGGGCTCCTTCTGCCTCCTGCCTTGAAAAACCAGCCCCCCGGGTCATTTGCTGTGGCTTCCCCCCAATCGCCTAGGAGCCCCGTTGAGTTTAGGATTTCCCCAGGAGGTCATGTCCTGCAGCCTCCCTTGTGTTCCTATTGTGGGGTCCTACACCCCTGATGGAAGTTCTTGAACTCCCTCTGCTATGGGTTGAATTACTTCCTGTTTCTCTCTAGTTATCTATGATCATAGACCCCCCCAGAGCCGAAGAGGATCTAGGTTAGTGGTTCTGAACTGTTTGCGGTCATAGATCCCTTTAAGAATCTGATGAAAGCTATGGATGTTCTTGCTAGGGAAATGTGCACGGGTATGTGAACACGCATGCGCGCACACACACACACACACACACACACACACACACACACAAATGTCATATACCTCTTCAAGCCTACCTAGGGCCCCGCTGCATCTCACGCCTGCATTTCACAATGAGGACACTGAACCCAGAGAGAAGCGACTTGCCCAAGGCCACAAAACAAGTGAGTGGCAGAGTCAGGACCATGACCCAGGTGTCCTGACCCCCAACAAGTAGAAATTTTGTTTCCAGAGGCAACCTGGCCTTTTCCAAAGGCTGTCTGCCAAGGCCTGGCCATTCATGTGTTCAACTAGAAATTTTTCTGGGGGGAGTTTGAGGGAGTATTTATTACCTTAACTTTTAACTGAGTTTATTTCATTGTAGGTTAATGTACCTTTAAAAATTTATTTATTTATTTTTAAAGATTTTATTTATTTATTTGACAGAGAGAGACACAGAGAGAGAGGGAGCACAAGCAGGGGGAGTGGGAGAGGGAGAAGCAGGCTTCCCACTGAGCAGGGAGCCTCATGTGGGGCTCGATCCCAGGACCCTGGGATCATGACCTGAGCTGAAGGCAGCTGCTTAACCAACTGAGCCACCCAGGCGTACCCCCCAAATTTATTTTTATTGAGATACATTTGACGTATGATACTGTATAAGCCAAAGGTGTACAAGGCATCGATGTGATACATTTATACTTCGCCATGTGATTACTGCTGGAACCTCAGCCGCCATATTTACAAGTCACATCATTTTTTTTTTTTTTTTTTTGTAGTGGGAACAATTAAGCTCTTTAGTCAACATGCATTTTTGAGCACCTGCTCTAAGAAGCCGGGCATTGAGCTAGGAGATGGGGATAGAGGGGAGAGCAGACAGCCCCATTCTAACACCTGTTCTAGGCCGGGCATTGAGCTAGGAGCTGGAGATAGAGCGGGAAAGCAGACAGCCCCTGTTCTTAAACCTGCTCTAAGAAGTCAAGCCTTGAGCTAGGAGCTGGGGATGGAGCGGGAAAGCAGACAGCCCCTGTTCTTGCCTTCAGAGGTAGTGTCAGTCCGGTGGGACAGACAGAATAGAGCGGGAACAAATAGTTGGCGACTAAATGCGGTACTGGAAACAGTGCCATGGGAGAGAAGTAAGGGTGTCATGGGAGCCAGTGGAGGGATCAGATCTCCACTGGGAAGGTGGAGAAAGTGGTGTTTAAGCGAGGAGACCAAGTGCAAGCAGAAGGAAGGGAAGAGAAGGGTGGAAACAGCGCAGTTGAAGGTCCTGAGATGAAGAGGTGTGAGCCCTTATAGGATTTGACAGAGACTTTCTCTGGCTATTCCTGGCTCCCCATGAACCCTGCGCTCCATGCACTGTGGATATGCACGCACTGTGGATATGGATTGGAAACGGTGAGGCACAAAGCTGGGAGACCTGCCTGGAGTAGGCAGTTGCAGTCATCTGGGTGAGAGGGTGACGGTTTAGGTTAGAGAGGCGGCCGGCCACGGAGAGGGCTTAGGGGAGTGAGGCCAAGCCTGAGTCAGGCGAGAAAGGACAAGGACAGGAGGTGGAGATGGGCTGGGAGTGGGTGGGTGCGAGGCAGAGATGTGTATGAACCTGACCCCTTTATTTTCAGTGCAGCCGCTAAAGCTTCATCAGGCACTCCTCCATTTCAGTTTAGTTTTTTATCAATATGAAGTGTTTCATAAATACAGAAAAGCACATGAATTTTCCCAGACCAAACATGCCCGTGTGCCCATGACCCAGTGCTCAGCCAACAATGGGGCGTTACCAGCATCTGGAAGACTTTCCCCATGCCTCCTGCCAGTCATTAATCCCCATCTGAGGTTTCTTCGCTATCCTGACTCCTAACAACACAGATTTGCCTGTTGTGGAGCTTCTTATAAATGGAGCACGTCCTCTGGGTTATTTGGTGCCTGATTCCTTTTGCCCAACATTAGGGTTGTGAATTTTATCCATCGTCTTACATTGCCTGGAGGTGTTCCTTCTCATTGCCAGACACCATTCCACCGGGTGAAGAGACACAATTTGTTTATCAGTTTTGCTACTGACAGGCCTTTGGGGGTGTTTCCGGTTTGGGGCTATTGTAAACAGCTCTGCTGTGAACATTTTTTTTTTTAAGATTTTATTTATTTATTTGACAGAGAGAGAGAGATCACAAGTAGGCAGAGAGAGGGGGGAAGCAGGCTCCCCGCTGAGCAGAGAGCCCGACGTGGGGCTTGATCCCAGGACCCTGAGATCACGACCCGAGCCGAAGGCAAAGGCTTAACCCACTGAGCCACTCAGGTGCCCCTGCTGTGAACATTTTTTTTTTAAAGATTTTATTTATTTATTTGACAGAGATCACAATTAGGCAGAGAGGCAGGCAGAGAGAGAGAGAGAGAGGAGGAAGCAGGCTCCCTGCTGAGCAGAGACCCTGATGTGGGGCTCGATCCCAGGACCCTGGGATCATGACCTGAGCCGAAGGCAGAGGCCTCAACCCACTGAGCCACCCAGGCATCCCCTGTGAACATTTTTGTGCCTGTCTTTTGGTTGTGCTTTCTGGTGGGCTGATTCATGCCTCTGTTTTGATGAGTGTCTCTGGAAGACCCCAGCGTCTCAAGAATCAGAGGCATCATTCTACAAAGGGAGTACTTTAGGCATTTTGGGGAAGGGGAGACTCTCCAGCACCCTAATATGTCTCTTCATAGTGACTCTTCTCTTTTTCCCTCCCTCTCAAGATGGGGCTCAGGTGTAGCAGGGGAACGGGGAGAAGCTCTGGAGGCCCGCACTGGAGTAGGGGTGGGTGGAAGTCAGCTGACCACATCTCTGGACTTACCTACTGTCTAGGGGCAGGTCTGGGTCCCTGGTGGGTCAGGAGGGTGTGAAGCTGAGGATGGGCCATGCCTCCAACCGTCCCTCCTTCCCAAAGGGCAGGAAGCCAGTCACTGCCTCCCTGTTTGATGTATGAACTTGCCAAGGGCCCCTGGCACCAGGACCGAGTGTGGTGCCAAGGGCAGGCAAGCTACAGCAGCCCCTGGAGGGGCAGCAGCCTGTGGGTGGGAAGCAGAGGCTGCTGTCTGCAGAAAAGCCAAGTGGTGGGGAGCAAAGGGAACATAGGCAATGTCCAGGGTTCGGTCCCCTTGCTAACTGTCCTAGCTCTGGTCCCTAAGTTGACTCCCTCCCCACTGGACACAGCAGCCCTGACACTTTGAGCCAGCCCCTCTCTCTCCCAGCCTGAGAAGTCCTAGGGCCCCCGAGCAGAGGCTGGGTCTCCAAACCCACCCCGGGATAAGGGATGGAGGACTTCGGCCTTACCGTTTCTTCCTGACCAAGGTTGTGAGAGCGGTAGGGTGCTTCTGGTTGTACCTCTTCACAGAGCTTTCTGTCTCCCCAGGAAATCTGGGAGCCAGGGCTTTTTACTTTTTTATTTCATTTATTTTTAAAGATTTTATTTATTGATTTGTCAGAGACAAAGAGCACAAGCAGAGGGAGAAACAGGCTCCCCACTGAGCAAGGGGCCGGATGCAGGACTCTAGCCGGGGACCCTGAGCTGAAAGCAGATGCCCAACTGACCGAGCCACCCCGGTGTCCCGAGGAGCCAGTGTTTTTACTTATTTTTTATTTTTTGTTAAATATTTTATTTTATTTTATTTTTTAAAGATTTTATTTATTTATTTGACAGAGAGAGAAACCACAAGTAGGCAGAGAGGTAGGCAGAGAGAGAGGGGGAAGCAGGCTCCCTGCTGAGTAGAGATTCCCAATTTGGGGCTCGATCCCAGGACCCTGAGATCAGGACCCAAGCCAAAGGCAGAGGCTTGACCCACTGAGCCACCCAGGTGCATCGGAGCCAGTGTTTTTAGACCAGAGTCCAGTTTTTGAGAATTTGGTATCTAGGTACATAGCAGAGGGTGGGCTCAATAAGGGTTGCCCAGCAGAAGGACGGCTGCATGTGAGACTGGGAAAGGCAGAGACTCCAGAGAGGCGAGAGAACCCAGGGGGAGGCCGGTCACAGGGTCTGGCCATGGGCAGGTGTGGCCTGCTGTGCTGGTGGGCTATCCTGCTTGGGAAGCTGAGACCCCTGCTCCACCTCGGGGCTCTTCCTGGGCCTGAGCTCCTCTGGGCACTCCCTGGGTGGGCGTGGAGATGGGATGGGAGTGAGGATGAGACCACCGGGGTCAAGCTCAGCCATAGTCAGCAGTCCACTGATGGTGGCTTTTTTGAGGTTTGGAGCGAGTGGAAGGGAGTAAGACCATGTGACCTGCCCACCCTTCGTCCTTGTGCCCATCGCCTTTCTTCTCTCCCACTCACCTGCCCGCTGCCAAGCCCTGAGGACACACACTAGTCTTCCCCAGTAAGTCCTCACCCTCTGTTCAGAGGCCCAGGTTGGGGGGCAGGGGGAAGATGTACCGGAAGATCTGAATAAGCTGTCTCCTGGTTTAGAGCAGGGGTGGCCTAGTTTGCTTGGGGCAGTCTAGAAAGCCCTCCCAGAGGAGATGACATGTTGACCTGGGTCCTACAGGGTGAGTAGGAGTTCACTGACACAGACGGGAGGAAAGCTCAGGGGCATGAAAGTGTGTGATACCCTCAGGGAGCTGGAGGATAGGGTGGAAAGAAAGAGGCTGGATCAGAAGCCGGAAAAGAGGGGGGGCAGCGTGGGCAGGGCCTTGAATGCCAAGCTAAAGAGTTTGGACTTCAGACTTAATGTGGGTCATAGAAAGCCCCTGGAAGGTTTAGCGGTCTGTGTGTAGGGAGCGGGTGGAGTCTGTGTTTTAAAATATCTCTGGCACAGTGCGGGAGATGGATGAGAGGTGGGTGCGGGATGCCTGGAGCCAGTGAGGGGTCTTTCTCCTGTGGCTGGACCAGATGGGGATCTGCGTGTGTGCACGCGTGTGCATGTGTGTGTGTGTGTGTATGCGTGCATGCATGTGCGTGTGTAGACGGGTGCCCTTGGAAGCTGGTTCCTCTTCTTTGTCCCTGAGTTCACCTCTGCCAACCCCTTCATCCCCTAACCAACGGCCTCAAGAACTCTGGTCTGGCAGGCCAGGGGTTAAGCTGGGAACTCACCTGGAGGGCATACAGCTGGCTCCTGGCCATGTCCCTTTGGCTCACTTTTACCTTCTGCGCAGCCCAGACATCACTCCCACGGAGGCCTGGCAGGGGACAGGCCTGGCTTTGTTGGGACCCTGAGACCCGGCCGGGCTAGGCCTGCCGGCTCTGCCCTGGAAGGGATGGAGGGTGAGGAATGGCGGGGGCGGGGAGAGATGGAGATTGCAGGGACTGGTGTTGCCAGGAGTCCCTTGGCTGACACCTCGGGCACACCCCAGTCACATGCCCAAAGGGGGTGCTTCGGGGGGGGGCAAGGATGGCAAGAAATGGGCGGGGTCGGAAAGGGCTCCAGAGCCACCTTCTCCTTCCTCCTTCCTCTTCTGCTCCCTGTGGTCCCCGGGCCTCGTCCTCGCCCTGGGGAGGGGAGGTGCTCTCACTTGTAGGAATCAGGACCCTTTGGGGGGAGCCATTGTGCCTTCTTTCTCTCTCGGCGTGTCTGTCTTGCCCACTGCTCAGGAGTCGCGGTTCCCTTTTCTACCCTCTTTCTTTCCCAGAAGGCAGAAAGCGGGAGGGCTGGCATCTCTGTCCTAGGGGATGCAGTGTGGGGTGGTCGGTGGTGGCCCAGGGGACTTTGGGGCGAAACTGTTGTCGGCTTTGGGCTTTGCCACTTCAGGGCTGTGCATCGCTGAGCACGTTATATAACCTCTCTGTGCCTTGATACCCTCTGCTGCCTCAGAAGCACTTAGAACAGTTTGGGGCTTGTTGCTGTCCCTTAACGAAGGGTGGCTGTTGTTGCTGTTATGGCTACTGAGTGGTTGTGTGAATCTGGGTCCTCCAGGAAACAAGATGTCAGTAAATGTGTGAAGATTTTATTAGGGGAAACGGCTGAGTGAAAGGAAGGAGCCAGGGAAGGCTGGGAGAGCCTTCGGATGGCCACCTAAGTCTGAGCCTGAGTGAAGGGGAGGTCGAGTGAGCCCGAGTGGGATGGAAGTGTCCTCGCCCTGGTGCACGCCGGAGCCAAGCTGACAGGGGATCCATGAACCCAAGTTGGCCGAAAGTCTTGGGTCTGTCAAGGACAAGGCTGACAGAGTTGCCCTAGCACTCCAACAATGGCGGGCCCCGCTGGAGGCTTGGCCTTGGTGAGTGGTGAGGGAGCGGTAGTGATTTCAGAGTGCTCAGCTGGGGCCTTGGGGCCTTGGCTGGTCCGGTTCCCTGCAGCAGGAAGACTGAAAAGTGCATTCCTGTGGCTGCCACAGGGCCTGGAGACCCGGAGGAGGACAAGGCCTTTGCTCCTGGGGGATCTGGGGTGGAGACTGAGGGGGGGGAGGGGAGGGCCCCGCTGGTGTGGCAGGAGGCAGCAGACTGGGGCCCAGGCTCTTTTGCTCCCTCCCAGGCCTGGGCCTGCTGGGTCTGGCCTCAGGCTGGATTCTGGCTGTTGAGTTACTCTCGTTTGTCCTAGTCACAGGAAATGGGTGTCCTCCTGCTGAGGGCGGAGGGATGACCCCCTGGCCTTTGGTATGGCCCTCTGGTTCCCATCCCCATCTTTCCTTTGTGCTTGGGGTGCCTCGGTGCTGAGGCAGGAACAGAGGCATGGGCACCTCAGGCCTGTGAGAGCCTACCCCGGGGTGGGGGGCATTCCAGACTCTGTGTTGTGCTGTTCTCTTCTTCCCCTGCCTGAACAGAGCCATCCATCGCAAAGTTCATCCTGGGGAGGATGGGCAGCCTGAAGCCAGCCCTGACACTACCCATGGGTGTCCTGGGGCTGGGGTGGGGAGGGTGGGCGGCTGGCTGGGGCCGGCCTTGGCTGGTCAGAGCAGGGGGCAGGGGTGCGGAGAGCGCCAGTCCTGACACTACCCTTGGGTGTCCTCAGGGGCTGGCTGGGGCTGGCTGGGCTGTCCGGAGCAGGGGGCAGGCAGGGGTACGCAGAGCGTGTGCCAAGCTGCGACACCATTAGGGGAATGCAGTTGGAGTAGGAGCGAGTGCTTCTGGGCACTGAGCTGAGGCCATCTGTAGGAGGTCGGAGCAGGCCCAGCCTGGCCAGACTGCCCCCCCACTCTGCTGCCCCCCACCCCACCCCGTGGGCTCTCTGCCTTTGCAGCTGCCGGCAGACTGCATTGAGATGCCCGAGCCACCCAGACGGCCTCTTGAACCCCAGCCACTCAATATGCTAAGCAGGGCTAATTTATTCCTTTGCCTCTTAATGGAATTGCACAAAGCCAGCAGGGGGTGAGCGCGGTGGAGGTAGCCCTGGGGTGGGGGGGTCTCCACTGCTTCTTCTGCATTCTGAGGCAAGACCCCTGGGCTCCCTGCAGGACTCCACACTGCCTTTTCCAAGGCTGCAGCCCAGACAGGAAGCCCTGTAGCCCCCGGAGCCTGGATGGGAGCAGAGATGGGGGCCAGGCAGCTGTGCGAATCCTTGCTTACCGATTTTTAGCAGGGTGCCCTGGAAAAGCTGCTTGGTGCCCCTGAGCCTTCACTTCCTCTCCTGTGAGAATGGGCGCACAGAGCCCACCTCGCCAGGCCGCTCTGCAGGGCTGGCCTCACAGTCTGTGCCAAGCCCTGGGACACAGTGGGCAGGCAGCACTGGTCCAGCCTGTCCACACTCTGTTCTTGTTGGCATCTCCTGTCCCTCCTTGGTCACCCACTGCGGTCCTGAATCCTGAGGTCAGCTGCTGATGGGTGTTGGGGGAGGGGCCGTTCTGGGAGCTCTGCTCTGGGTACAGGGATTGGGGGTGAGGGGCAGAGACAGGGGAGCATAGAACACTACAGCGATGAAATGAGGGAGGGTTTGTGGTAGAAAAGCATGAGCCCAGGGCATGGGCTCCTCTTGTCACCAATCTGGGCTCTGTCCCTGAAAACTTTGTGAGCTCAGTTTCCTCATATGGGAAATGGGAATGATGGCACCTGCTTCGCGGGGTTAGCCAGGAGATTGGGGCGGCTGATGTGCGTCAAGCTCCTAGCACACAGGAGGTCCCCGAAAAACATCAGTGTCCTTCTTCCCCTGGAAGGAGGCTTTGGGATCATCTGGTTGACCCCTTCCTTGCTGCCAGAAGCCTCCCCTGGGAACTGCTCTCGGAAAGTAGAAAGCAGGAGTAGGAATGAGGGGGAGCCCTGGGCTTGGGATCTCTGACTTGTCTGGCAGGTCAGAGGTCACTGGGCGATCATGACAATCAATGCCCTTAAAGACAGCCTCACATGATGCTCCCAACAACCCTGAAAAGGGATGTGAGCTGGCGCCATTAGCCTCTTTCACAGATGGGGAAGTTAAGGACCTGGGAGGTGACTTGTCAACGGCCACACTGCTGTTAGTATAGTCAGGACGTGAGCCAGGAGCCTTAAGACCTCTTGTGCACATGGCCTCTCTCCTGCTTCTCACCCGTTCTTCTGAGTAGAACAGCTCCCCCCCTCCGCCCCCAGTAGGACGGGTTTGGGGTGTGCAGTAGGAGCAAAAGAAAAGGTTCCGCTTGTTCCCTCTGGCCTCTTTGGGGCAAGAAGCTATGATCTTGCTTGACTGGTCAGTCCTTCTCCTGGGAGCCCCCCACCCCCATGCAGGCCTGGCCTTCAGCCCTGAAGAAGGTATCCACCCTTCTCCAGCTAGACCCAAGGCAGCCTAGGGAAGGGGGAGGGTGGTGGGGTGGTCTGTGGTCCTGCCCCCTTCTTTGGGGATAGGGTAGCCTTAGGCTTATTGCCCCCTCACCTAAGCTGGGCAAGGAAGCCCGGCTACCTCTCTCTCAATGTCTTCAGCAGGTTAGTACTTCTGACTGCCTCCTCCAGGAAGCCACTTTGGGCCCTAACTTTCTCCCTGCCCCTGAGCCGATGCCCCCCCTCCCCCCAGCTCTTCTGTGGCCTCTTGTGGCTATGAGAACAGCCCTCATTTTGCTTCCCAGACCCACTGATGGGAATTTCCAGCTCTGGGGTCTCTCCTTCCCTCCTGCTTCCTCCATTTTTCTCCCCCTCTGGGAGCCAGAGGCCCTTTGTGAAGCTCTTTATGTGGATTTGAGCTCCCAAGGCTGGGCAGGGGGACAAAGGGACACCCCTCTCTCCCCTCTCCATTGTCCCATCACTTCCCAGGAGGCTGCGCGTGTGCATGGGTACCTCTGTGTGTGTGTGTGTGTGTGTGTGTGTGTGTGTGTGTGTGTGTGTGCATGTGCTCCAGTCCATGTCTGAGCTTGGTGACTTTAATATGTAACTTGGGGATAGGGAGGAATCTTGAAAGGAGTCAGGGATGCCGAGCAGGCTTGGGGCCTCTACTCCAAGGCTGAGAGGCCCTAGTGGGTGGAAGGAGATTGGGAGATTTTGAGAGGGCAAGCAGGCCCGGGTGTGTGGAGTGAGGACAAGACTGTCCCCAGGAGCCGGTGCTGTCCTCCCCGTCCCCCATGTCCCAACCTCTACCCAGCTCTCTGTTTCTCTTGTCATTCCGTCTCTCTGTTTGTCTGTCTCTCCCTCCCTGTCCTGCCCCTTCTCTGTCCTCCCAGCTTACTCTGTCCATGCCCATCCCTTGTTCTCAGCCTGGCCTCTGCCTCCTTTGGCACGGCCCCCTGTCCCCGAGGAGAACACGGCAGACCCCACTCCCTGTCCCTCGATGGCAGTTCCAGGGAGGCCTGTCACCTACTGCTGTCCCAGTCTTCTAGGCTTTTCTGGACTTCTGCCCCAACTCAGCCCTCCCTGGCCCTGACTCCTTGCCTTGGGCTCTGCTCTTCAGCCCCTCCCTCAGTCCAGGGGTGTCTCCTCCCAGAGGTGCCATTCCCACAGCCTCAGCCCTGGCTCCCCTTTACCCTGGCTAGCCTAATGTCCCCACAGCCGAGAATAACTCTGGGTGGCTGGCCACCCGCTGGGGCCTGGCTAAAAATAGACCCATGCTTGGGGTGCTTTCAGAACAGTCTGGGGTGAAGGCAGGGTCTGCCCCGCAGGTCCCTCATCGTCTCCTTGGGGGGCATATTCTGCCAGGACCCCGGGGCCTCCCCACCACCCTGCTGCAGCCAGAAGACTGATTGGAGGGCCATGGGCCCCAGCGACATCTGGGAGGGACTTTCCGGTGCTGGTGGGTGACACATGGGCAGAGGAACGTGAACTGAGTGCTGGGACCCTCCCGGGATTCCTCGCTGATAAGTGTCCAGGGCCAGGGCTTGAACCCAAGCGGGTGGCCTCTGGCCCTCTCCAGCCCCTGGAGATGCTTGTCTCTTCCTTGCCTCTTGGGTTCCTCCCCGGGTCTGGGTCTCCACTTCATCTGGTCTCCAGACCACTCCCATCACGGACTCTGGGGCCCTGAGGGGTGTGCAGAGCTTCTTGGAGAGGAGAGCCTGGCCGGCTGCCAGTGTGTGCAGAGTGGGGAAGGGGCAGGTATGGGCCAGTGCCTAGTGAGGGCCTCAGTCTGGGCCCTGGACTTTTCAGTTAATTCGCAAGAGCTTTTTGCTTTGTTTTCTGAATATTCTTTTTATCCTTTGTTTTTTGCCTCCTGTTCTTGTTTCATAGATGTACCTTCTTCTCTGGCCTCTGCAAACGCCAATAACTTGATCTCGAAGTTTTCTTCTCCCTGAGCCCCACCTGTTTCCTCCAAGTGGCTCCAAGTGGCTCTGTGTCTCTAGTTCTTCCCTTTTAAGCTTTCCCTGCAGCCTGGGTTCTCGACTTGTATTTCAAACAAGACCCTAATGGGTGGATGCTTTGCTCTGAGGGTGGGAACGGACCCACGAGGGCCTGGCTCTTGGGTACCTGGCCGGGTGGCTGCACCGGAGGCCTTCTGTCTGTATCTGGGTCCCTCCTCCTGGGCTTGTCAGGTCCAGGCCTGGTTACCTCGTGCTCTGCAAACACTTAACTCCCCTTTTCCCACCAGTACTCACACCGGCAGCGGTGCCTCACGGCCCCCAGGCCAGGGCCCGCTGTTTTATCCTCTCCAGGTTCTAAACCTCCTGCCTTCCACTGGGGGAGGGTGGGGTCAGAGAGAAGATCTGGAAACCAACCGCTTCTCCAATGTCCTACCTATCTTCTAATTTAAGTTCACATTCGCCCCCACCCCCAAAGGTATCTGCCTCCACCAGCTCAGAGCGTTTGGAGGGTCCCGTGCCCGAGGCTCTGCTCTGGTGGCCTCCTGGCTTTGGTGTTTCTGGCCAGTCCAGGGTGCAGCTCTCTCTTGGGCTCATAGATCCTGCTCATCCCTCTGTTCTCCAGCTCCCAGAATTTCGATACTGTTGTCAAGGGTGATCATCAAAATATTTAACCAGAGATCCAAGCGACTGGGCTGGGAGGCTGGAGGAGTCCTGAGGCCCCTCCTGGGCCAGGAATGAGCCCCTCTGGGTTGGGGGAGGGGTGCCCCGACGGGAGCCCTGGGCGGGGCACGACTGGAACAGAAGGGGTTTGCTGTCCCTCTGCTGGCCGGGGGTGCCTGTGTTGTGCTGCGTCTTCTCCTTTCTCATTTGTTTTATTTGTCCTCCTGGCTTTTTGCTTTAATTAAAAAAAAAAAAGAAAGAAAAAATCTTTTTGCTGTTGTTTTAGAGGAGTTTCAGGAGGGACCACAAGTGAGTGTGTGTATTCTGTTGGCCCACGTCACCAGAAGTACTCTCTTCTTGGCTTCTCGGAGCTTCAGCCGCTGTTGGCCTGCAGGAGAGCAAAGTGAGGGTGGGGGTGGGGGTGGGGTGCCTGGATGACTCAGTTGGTAGAGCGTCCGACTCTTGATCTCGGGGTTGTGAGTTCGAGCCCCACGTTGGGTGTAGAGATTACTTAAACATAAAATCTTAAACAAAGGGAAAAAAAGGGGCACAACTGGCAGACAGAGAGGCTGTGTGTGGCTGGTCAGGAGGACTGGAAGACACGGTCTTTTGGGAGAACAGGGGGAAGGGTCTCCTGTCTTCCTGTGTGTGAAACCAGCTTGAAAACAGCAGCAGGTGGGACAATCAGGAGCGCTTCCCAGTCAACCGGGGTGGGGAAGCCAGAGAACAGGATGATCTGGGCAAGCTGTAGGGTCTCCCTTTCAGAACAACTTTAAGCCAGGAGGGACCCTGGTGGGCATGGGCTGGAGGAGCTCTCCGGGGAGGCAGAGGGCTGACTGGGGAGATCCCAGGGGGCCTCGCTGCCTGTCTGCCCCATGAGTGTTGATAAATTCATTTCCCTTTTGCGTCCATCCTTCCTCTTTTTATCCACAGAAAGCTTCTCTCTGTGGGAGGCAGAATCCCCCTCCTGTGGGCTAGGAGACAAGCCCCTTGCTGAAGGAGGAAGTTTAGGGTGTGAGGGGCGAGATGGGGGAAGCTTTGGGAGCCTAGAAAGAGACCAAGGGTCGGGGAGGGGCCCAGAGAGAGGCCCCAGGAGGCCCTCTCTCTGGGGCCCAAGGGTTGAGGGAGAGAGGGGCCCCCAGCAGGGAGGTGAGGGGCTGGGGGTGCTGGGGGTGTTTCTTTACCTCCACACGACACCCCCACACTGACATCTCATGACAGCCAAGCATAGATAAAAAATTCCCGGTGGGCGAGCTCATTTGCACACTCTTTTGCATCAGGCTGGTATGTCATTTGGGGTCCAAAATGGCCAGAAAGTTCCTTTGGCACCTACTTTTCTCTTTCTGGGGGGCCATTAAGCTCTACCCCCTTCATTCTTTTCTGCCTTGGTCCCCCACTCCTTGTCTGCTGGGTCCCAGGCCTGGCTCCGACTCTCCGGGACCCTCCCTTTGTCCCGCGGAGGCCTGTGTTTTATGTATGTGTGTGTCTGTTGTATACGCTCCTATTTCCAGGCTTGTTTTTGCTTCCTTTCCAACCCAGTCCCAGCCCTTTCTTCCAAGCTTTTAGGAACAATAATGGGGTTCCATCAGCCTTTCCCTGTGAGAGCTCCCCTGTCCCCAAAGTTGTTTCACAACTCCCGTGTCCCCTGCTCCCACCCTCAACCTGTGGACCCTCCCCTCTGCCTCCCAGACAGAAAACGGAAGGAAGGGGACAACTGGTCCTAGACAGAGCCAGGTCTGAGTGGTCCGGGTGAGGCCTGAGTGTTTAGGAGTAGATGTCTGCGTGGGAAGTGGTCCCCTACTCCAGGCATCCGAGATGGCCGTGGGTGGTAGGACTGAGTTTTGGTTTCTGCCAGGGAATCCGTACGGAGAGTGCTGGGCTGAGTGAGTCTGGAGATGTGGGGATCAGGAAAACAATGCTGGCCTATTTTCCTGCTGAGCAGAACAGAGATTCCTAATACTGAGGTTTTAGGCTGAGTAATGGAAAGTTGAAGACTCAAATGTCATTTGAAGTTTAAAGGAGAGTGGGGAAAGTAATGGGGTGAAAATAGGGGCCTCTCTGTAGGTGTGGTGTTTCATTGGAAGTTCTGCCTGTTGTCTAACTTGAATATCTCCTGCTTTAGTCCAGACCCATTTCCTCATTTTATTTTCAGAGTGGATGGGGAGCTCAGGAACTCACTATTTGGCTTTTTCCTCCTGTTTTCTTTGCCTGAGAGGTTTCCCTCAATCCCTCCTTCTTCTTGAGTTCCAGCTTCTTCTGGGCTCATGTGCCCCCATTCTATCTCTCCTCTGGCCTGCTTCCAACATCACATAACAATGCCATTTTGGCTCATCCGGCTAGGACTCCTGGCTCTTCTTTCTTGAGTGTCCATTCCCCAGATGGTGGTGTGAACTGTATGTTCCAGACAGGGTACTCTTGCCGAAGGTTCTGGTGGGGAGCATCTGTCTGGTGGGGGTGGGTGAAATTGCTTTGTGAGTTGCTCCAGGGTGCCCCCCACCCCCACCCCAGGTTCTGAGATATTTGCTCAGTAGCTCCCCAGGGTGCCTTGATGACTCAGGTCTGGGGCCAGGCATTTTCACAGTTAATTCTATTCTGACAATTACACATGAGGTTAGGGTCCTTGGCTCCATTTTGCAGAAGGGGAAACAGGCTCAGAACAGGGAAGTAATCTCTTCCAGGTCATACAGCTGGTTAAGTGTCAGGGTCGGGATTTGGACCCTGGTCTCTTCTGGCTTTAAACCTGTATCCTTTCTTTTGGGAGGTGACGCTTCCCATAAGCTCTCTCCCGGCACACTCTCAACGGCCCTGGGATGGGAGAAAGGCAAGGCAGCAGTACCCCTTCCACAGATGGAGCTGGGTTCCCAGAGGGGCTGTGCCCCAGCCTTGTCTGGGATGTTGCCTTCTGTCCTTGGGCCTGACTCCTTACCCGCCATGGCCTTGTGACTTGGCTCAGACACCCCTGGGGCTGCATCAGTAACTTCCTCTTCTCTGGTCTGCCTGGGGCCCAGGCCTGCTCTGCTCTGCCCTGAAGCTACCAGACAGAGTGAGACTAGAACATGCCAGAAGCCAAGACTGAGTGGATCACAGAGGGGCTGTGGGACCCTTTGGGAAGTGGGAAGAGGAAGCCCTGTTGTACATTTCAGGTCAGGGGAGCAGAAGGAAGTCTGTGGGCCCCGGGAGGATGTGGGATCCAGGCAAGGGGCACAAAGGAGCCATTCCTTCCGGCACCTTCCTCCTTGTCTCCTTGTCTTTGGGCTGGCCTCCTGCCTTTCCCTTTTGCTTGCCTCCTTCTCTCTACTCACGGGCTTCCTCTCACTCCCTGTCTTTGACAGTCTCAGCCCCAGTGCCTTCCCTGTCCTTGCTTGTCTCTCTTGGAGGCTCTGTTTCCCCTCCTACCTGCGGCTCAGTCTTAGGGTCTATCTGGGATCAGTCTCAGTGACTGGACTCCTGGCTCCTCTTGGCCCTACTTCCTTCTCCCACTTCCCCGGAGTGCTGTAGGGCACAGGCGGAGGGCCCTTGGCGGGGTGGAGAAACTGAGAGTTCTGGGGTCCCTTTTCCCGGACTCCCTCCCATTTCCTCACTCTTTGTCTGGGGTGGGCCAAGGAGAGGAGCCCAAGGGAGGGGACTGGGGGGAGGATGGTGAGGCGTGATAGGAGTGGGATGGGAGGGAGGTTGTTGGGTGAAGAGGGGGCAGATGGAGACCTGCTTATCTGTCTGTATCTGCCTCTGTTTGGTCTCCGGATATCTCTAGCTGTCTGCCAGTCACTGTCACTGTCTTTGCCTTTCTGTGTCATCTTGGTTCTGGGACTGGGGAACTTTAACCCAGCTCCTCTCCTCTGTCCTCCACACTCACCCCCCCACTCTCTGTCCGGTTCAGGGGCAGACTAGTCAGTGGGCTGGTTTCCCAGGAAGGGGAGGGGGCCGTGTGGGAGTGGGGGGGTGGGTGGAGGGGAATGGTAATTGTATTCACTAGTTCTGATGCCATTGGGCTTCCCAGCCTGGGCCCTTCCTGGTCCACCTCCCTTCCCCTTCCCCCCTCCCTTCTCCCCTCTTCCCTGCCCCTCCTCCCCACTCTCCATTCATCTTCCTCCCTCTCCCAGTTCCATCAGAATCAATTAGACAGTCCCTGCTTTAATCTCATGCAGGAGCCTGGGCTCAGACCCAGCTGCCCAGCTACTGGTCTGCAGTTTCCATGGGGGCCCTGCAACCAGCATCCCAGGGGCGGAGGGATGACCAGGATGACCTCAGGGCCCCTGTTCTTACTTCTCCACCCCCAGATGCTCTGGCCTTCCCTGGAAGGGAGACGAGGCCTTGGGCTTCCCAATGGATCGATCCTCACCATCCCTCTAGGTCTGTCCCCACCCCTCCCCCCTCCACCGTTTTTCATGTCAGCCCTGGGTGGTGATGGAAGTCGTTTGGAAAGGGGCCCAGAGGACCCAGGATTCTCATCCTGCAGAATAGAGAGGGGTGGGGGTGGGGTGGGGATGGGGGCTTGAATAATGAGCTGCCAGTGCCTGAAGGCATTCATTGTGCAGAAGAGAGTGACCAAGTTGTTTTCCCTCCCCGGGCAAGGCAGTCTAGTTTTGGCATTTGAGAGTGGGGAAGGCAGGTTAGGTATCAGGAGGAACTTCCTGCCTGTTGGGGGTCAGAGACAGGGCTTAGGGGGTGAAAAGGAGAAAGAGAACTTAGGGACTCACCTCTTTGGGATATCTATAAGAGGAGAAGCCTTTCCTGGCATTCCTCCTCCCCACCCCTTCATTGCCTCCTCTCCTCCACTCTGCAAAGCAATGGACCAAGCATGGGGGCCTCCACCAGCTCCGGCAGTGCTGCTTTCTAGCTGAGTGACCCTGGCAAGTCATGTTACCTCTCTGGGCCTCATGGGTAAATGAGTGTGAGTCGGGGTGGGGGCAGGAGAAGATGTGGGGTCTCCTTTAGTTGAACTGGAATCAGGACTGGATATTGGGGAGCTGGGTTTGGAGTAGGAACATGGGGCCTCTAGCTAGGGGCGAATGGAGTGGAGCTTGATCAAGACCTCACTGTACTGGCTGCCAGAGCCTGAAAGCCACATTCCGCACTGGCCCATAATCCAGGGCTGGGGGACCTGACCTACGGGTGCACTTGGAAGCACGAGCGGTCTTCCTTTCTCCCTCCCTCCCCCTTCCTTCCTTCCTCCCTTCCTTCCTTCCTTCTCATTCAACCAACCAACCAATCTACCATGTAATGTGTGTCCATCAGCCACACACCGGGCACTACACTGCACGCTGGAAAGGCGGGTTGGCTCTTCAGGAAGCTGCCATTCTGGCGGGGAAGGGGTAGGACAGGGAGTGAGCGAATCTGTCAACAAGAGATGCTAAGCGCTGTGAAGAGACGCTGGAGGCCCCCCAGACGGATGCTGGAACAATGTGCAAGGACTTAATGGGGCTCTCCGAGGAGATGACATTGGAGCCCACATGAGGTGGGACCCCAGCCCTGCAGGGACCCCTATACTGTTGCGTGGAGGGACAATTCTTTGAGTTCTGAACCTCGTGGTGGTTGGGCAGCGAAACGATGGGAGCAGCCTGTGAAGTCTGTCTCCGCACGGTGCTGGGTTCTAGGGAAGCGGCCTGGGAGGTGAGACCCCAGCCAGAGCCCCCTGGAGGCCACGGGAGGACTCGCTGTGGCTGGGAGGGTGCTGAAAGGAGTTGGTAGCAAGGAAGCCAGGCCTGCAGAGCTGTCCCCATCTGATGCAGGAGAAAGGCTGGGAGGTCCTTGGGGAGCAGCCTCTGTGCATCTCTCTCTGGGTGTGAAAAGGAGACCTGGAGCCTCCGATCAGATGCCCAAGCCATTCTCCCCAGACAGGAGCCGCCTTTGTCCCCCTGCAGACAAAACCAGAGGGGGGCACTGTGACCCTGGGGCCTGGGACAGAGGAGGCTCTGTGCCTCCCCTGAGTGGGTGGGCCCTCCTCCCAAGGCTTGTCCCTAGGGGTCTCGTGGCTGTGACCTGCTCTCTTATTTCTCTGACACCTTTGCTGACAGCCTCTGGGAAGTTTCCCCTTCTTTCACTCAACGGCAAAGGGGGCCCTCCTGGTTCTGATCCAGGGAAAACTTGGGGAGAAAAGCCCAGAGTGGCCCCCTGTCTATGCACGTGGCCTCCATCTCACCTGGTCTCTGGAGTTTCCTCCCTGGCCTGCAGTCAGCATCCGGGTCTCTGGGCTCCATGAACAAGAGTGGGCTGTGGAGGAGAAGAAATTCCTCCTCCCTCGAGCCCTAGCAAGTCCTGCAGCACAGCCTAGCTTGCCAGGGTGGACCCTAGCTGAGGAGAGGAGGAAGAGAGAGGAAGAGAAGCGGTCCCAGAGGGTGGCAGTGCGGGGAGCCAGGCCCAGGGACCATGGAGGCGTGAGCAGGGCCATGTTAAATGGGTTGGGGGGGCGGGAGGTGGAAGCAGTCATTGAAGGATTGGTTAACCCTCTGAGGATGGTGGTCAGCTTTTCAAAGGTTCCAGTGGGAAAGGAGAGTAGGGAGTCGGGGGGCTCTTGCCTGGCACCCACGTGGGCACTGTAAAGGTTGAGGGTCTGATGTGAGGTCCTCGGATGGACCCGCCCCCCTCCCCCCCAGCCTCATCCCGAGCCCTCACTCACTCCATGCGTTGACTCTAATACGTGGTCCCCGGGTCTGATCATCCATGTCTGGTCCATTCAGTGGAGTCTTGCGTCTCTGTCCCTGACGCTCAGGGCCTGGAAGAAGAAGGAGAGGGAGGAAAGATGTACTAAACCCTGACGGGGAGCTGGAGGCAGTTTCTGGTGCGTTGAGTACTTTGCAGGAAAAGGGGATTGATATTGAGAGACCTTTTGGGATTTGGCTCCTCCTCACCTTCCCCCACCAACCCACACAAGCTTTGGTGGGAGAGGAAGTGAAGGGGTCCTTGCTGAAACCTTTCAGGAGGTTCTGGGGATCCTGCAGCTGTTACTCTCAGGATTCTGACCTCCTCTGGTGGTGAAAATGGAACAGAGGACTTGTGATTTGCCACAAGGCATCAAACTCCCTGGGGGTGGGTGGGGGGGCACATTTCTGGGTGTTGTCAGGGCAGTGCACGTGGGGGCACGGTTACATGGATCTTCAGGAACTGAGACGTGGGGCATGAAGCTAGGCCGGAGGCTGGGAGGGGAGCGCTGGGGACCAGCTCCGGGCAGTGATGGGCCTGACTTCATGTCCTTGTCAGCTGCACACTCCTCTCTTCCTCTCTGGAGGGTCCTTAGCTTAAGGACATCTCCTGCTGGGCAGTGGCTGAAGTGAGGGGCTCTGCCCCTCTGAGCCTTTCTCTTCAGGATCTCCTTGCTGGGAAGAGCTGGGTCTAGCCACTGCTTTCTTCTCTTTATTCCTATACCCCCTCCCCCTTTTCTTTCTGTGTTTGATGAGTGTCTTTTGTGCCCTAAGTGCTGGGAAGACTTCAGGATGCTAGGAAGAAAAAGTCGTCTGGTTCTCCTCTCTTTGGCTGAGCAGAGCCATGCTTCAGCCAATCCTATCTGAAGGGCTTCCTCCTATTTAAAAAATTCAGCAAGTGATTCCTTTCGATTAAACTTTGTTCCACTCACTGTGGATTAAGCCCCGTTTCCTCAGGTCTCAAGTCTTATCCATTTCCTCTGGTGCTCTGTTGGGGAGGGAGGCTGTGGAGATTGCCTGACTCCCAGGGAGGAGGAAGGCCCCTGTGTGTGTCTGTTGGGGGGAGGGTGATGGTGGGCCCCTTGCTTGGGGGATTGTGAGGGACTGAGAACCCTCCTGTCTTACCCCCTCTCTAGCCATGCACCAGAGGGGACCTCTTCCTTCTCTTTCACTGTGTTCCTACCCCGTCTCCCCTGAAGCACTGCCCCCCACTGCCTTGTCTCCTGGGGGGGGGATCTGAAGTGGGGAGGGGGCAGGGTCTGAGAAGTCTGCTGGAGTAGGGGAGAGCTTGGGACAAGGGTGAGGGGCAGGGAGAAGGTGTTGCCAAGAAAAAGGCCCCAGATGGTCCCAAGGAAGGCTGGCTGGGCAGTGCAAGCGGTGGGCCCTGAGGGAGGGGTCCCTAGCCCCCTGCTCTGGTGGCCTGTTGCTGTGGAGGCCCTTGTAGGGCTCTGCTAGTGTGCCGCACCCCCTGGCCCTTTTCTTTCCGGGCTTGGCTGGCTGGCTGGCTGCCCTCCCTTTTTCTCTGCAGCAGCGGGCTGGGGACAAAGCTCATGGCTGCCGGTCCACCTCTCTGTCTTCTGGCCCTCTGGTCTGTCTGTCTCTGCTCTTGTGTCTCTGTGGCTGTTTCTCTCTCCTTCCCTCCCGCGTCTTGCACCTCCTTCTCGCTTCTCTTTTCTTCCCTCTCCCTAGTTCCAGGGGCACAGTATGGTCACCTCAGACAAGATTCCGAGAGGAGCCGTCCTCAGTTCACATCAGCTGAGCATGGCAGGGGCCGAGAAGGGTCCCTGGCTCCAGGGGCAGCCATGGGGCAGGACAGAAAGTAAAGACCCGCAGTGGTGCGCCTGAACCCCGAGCAGAAGGAGGTTCAGCCGTAGCCCAGCTCTCATCCGGCTGAGCTGGTTCAGCCCCCGAGGCAGGGTCTCTTCCACTCTGGGTGGGTTCTGGATGCTCAGAGCGCCCTCACTCCCTGACTGGGCTGGAGACAGCTCAGGTAGAGGAGGCTGAGTGTGGCCAGGATCAGAGGGTGGTGGTGAGTGGGGACAGCTGGCTTAGGTTGTGCTCAGCGTCCCCCATGTGAACGCCCCAGCTCATGGATGTTTCTGCTGGTCCTGGAAGCCGGTGGCGTCCGTGGAAGTTAATCACATTATGCTCTGGGGAGCAATATGGGATTGGAGAGAGGTCTGGAGGGAATCCACGCACGCACGCTCGCTCACACACTCACTGCAGCTTGGAGCACAATGCTGCCGCCGCCGCCCAGGCTCCTAGCGCCCGCCGCACCCTGCTCGCACGCAGGTGGACGCCTGGCGCGTGGCACAGCCTCGGCCCGGTCCGGACCCGCCTCTCCTGCACCGCCCCGCCGGCCGCCCAAGTTGCCGGGGTGCTCGTGCCCGCCCCCCAGCCCGCCCGGGAAGCAGGCGGGTCAGGCTGTCACGCCGCCCGCCGCGGGGAAGAGAGAGGGAGCCACAGGACCAAGTCCCGGAAGGGGGGAAGAGCCCAGCAGCGGCCCGCGCCTCCCACAGGGGCTTTCCGGGAGATGGAGCCCCGTCGGGGCGGCTCCTCCGCCTAGTAGGGGGACGGACACTCGGGCTGCTCCCGCGGGGCTGGGGCTCCCGGACACCCCCCCGGGGCCGGGCTCTCGCCTTCCTCCTCTCCCCACTCCAACTCAGCGCCCGGAGCGGCCGGTCCTCGTCCCCAGACCCTTGCGCCCGCCAGAGGCGCCCACCCTGGGGTCACCATGACTCGGCTGAGCTGGTGTTTCTCCTGCGTGATCCGATGGGGCAAGTACTTCTTCACCTGCCTGCTGCCCCTGCGCTTCTGCCTCCGCAGCCAGGTAAAAGCCCTCCGCCACACCTGGGACTTGTCCGCCGCCCCCCCCCCCCAACCCCCCGCACTCCCCAGTCCGTGGTCTCCTCGGCGGCCGATGTATGGCCCTCCTACCACCAGGGACACGCCGTCTTGACCCTCGTCAGCCTGGTTTTCATCAGAGTTTGGGGACTCCCGAGGATGCATGAGGGAGGAGTGGCTGCCCCTCCCCCCCCCCGCGCATCTGGAGTTTGGGTCAGAAGTCCGAAGGATAGTACTGAAGTCGGAAGTCTATGGGGATCTGGGCACAGAGGAGTGTTTCTAAGCGTTTTCAGCATTCCGATTCCCAAGTTTCTGGGGGAAGGGAGGACGAATTCCTGGAGATGTCTCTTTTTCCCCCCACTGGACTAAGAGGACCCGGAGTTAAGCCTGGGGGATAGCGGAGTGAGATGGAAGTGGGGGCCAAAGGGGCTGGTGGACTCAGGAGGGATTTCCCAGAGGGTGGAGGGACCAGGGAACTGGGCAGGGAGAGGATGAGGGCAGGAGGCAGTAGCTGGAGAGGAGTGTGGAGGGGTCTGCAGGGACCAGACCACAGTGCTATGGGTGTGGGTGGGCGTGTCCTGGGGGATATCTTTCTGTCTTTCCCTGGGATGTTCCCAGAGAAATTCCTTGACAGTGCCTTCAGGGTGTGTTTGCTTGTGTGTGTGTGTGTGTGTGTGTGTGTGTGTGTGTTTAAGGGGGAGGTTGGGGAGAGGGTGGAGGTGGGGTCATAGCTAGTCAGCAGAGTAGGGAACTGGAAAACGTGTGGGTAACCTTAAATTCTCCCCTGGAGGGGCAGAGACAACCCCAAGACCATGACCATTAGCCCTTAGAAGCTTCTCCTCCAGTGAGGGGAAGGATTTCCGAGACTAGGGTTCCTGAACAGAGAACTGGTTTGATCCGTTGTGCATTCCTTTGGGGAACCCACAGGGCCCCTGTCACACTGCGGGAGAGGGGCTCAGTACAGTTTTCTGGTTCAGAGTGCCGGATCCAGAGCCCGTCTGCCTGGCTTTGGATTCTGGCTCTCGCATTTACTAGCTGTGGACCTTGGGCAAGTTGCTGAATCTGGCTGTATCTTCATTTTCACACGTGTCAAATGGAGATAATGAAACTGCCTACCCCACTGGGTTATTGTGAGGATTAAACGAGGCAATATGTTTAAGGTGTTTACCAAAGTACCTATTCCATAGTAGGTGTTCAATAAAAATTAGGGATGTTATCTTGATTATTACTGTGCCTTTCCAGCACAGGTCTCCTTCCTTGTAGACCTCCAGACAGGCTGGGACTGGGGTATGTGGGGATGGAGGGATTTCTCCTGGTATCCATTCTCTCCATTGTATGGGATTGAACGTTCAGCTCCTTCTCCCAGGTGCTGCCCCTGGGCCTCAGTTTCCCTCTCTGTCACTCCGCAGTGGGGAAAGGTGCCAGCAGGCTTCCACCCCAGTCACCCAAAGTGTGCTTTGAAATCTTCTAGCAAAATGCACTGTCCCCAGTGATTGGCTGGGAGGCAGGCGCTGCAGCTGTGGAGCATGGGGCCGGAGCTCCATCCACGGTCCAGTGGGCTCTGAGTTCACATGCTGTGGAGTCGGGTTTTCCCATTTGGGAAAAGGCAGCCTGCAGCGGGAAATGGCCAGCCAGGACCAGGTCAGTCGGACCCCGGGGCGCTTAGCAATCCCCCCAGTCCTCATTTGCAGAGGTGGAGGGTGACCCAAACTCCTCCTGAGCCAGGATCTAAGTGGGCCACTGGGGGTGAGGGGCTGGATGAGCAGCTGCCCCCCTCCCTCCAGCCAGCCTCTGAGGGCCAGAGTCAGGCCAGAAATTAGAGCTGGGGGGGAAAGATCAAGATGACCCACTAGAGCCCTGGGAAAGATTTTATGAAAAATTGTTGGGATTGGGCCCAGACTCTGTCCCCACCTAGGGTGCTGGTGGAGGAGAGGTTAGGGGAAGGGGATGTGAGTGATGCTCCTTCCTGTGTCTGCTAGGGAAAATGAGGCCCAGGCAGGGCCCAGTTGGAACCTCACCTTCCGTTTCAGGGAGCACCCTGATTTTTGGAATGCAAGGGGATGACCTCCAGCTCTTACTAGAGGGGTGGTGGGCATGGGGGCAATGGGCAAGATCTCCCCAGCCCACCAGGTGCCTTGGTAAGCTTTGGGATGGATGCCTCAGGCTACGGGCTGATGTGTCTGTCCCATGCCCGGCTTGTCGAATGGAGCATAGATGGGACTTCAGCTCCCACTGACCCCTGGCACCCTGTGCAGTGGTACGTGGAGGCTTGCTAGGGTTCTAGTACCACAGAACTCAAAAGCCGAGTGTGTATGGGGCTGGGAAGCAGGGCGAGGAGGCCTAGTAAAGGAGGCCTTTACTGGAAAGGACGCTCTCTGGCAGCGGAGGCCAGACCCCGTGCTCACCCAGACCTTAGGCCCCAGAGGTTGCAAGTCTGCGGCTTTTCTCTTCTTGTTGGCTCTTCGGGAGCCACGAGGAAGCCAGTCAGTCTCACCCCAAACCCTGTGGCAGCACTGTCCCTGGCTTCCCTCTTTCTTCCCCTGGCACCTTCCACCCAAGCTGGACCTGGGCCTGGGTAATGGACCCCAGGTGCGGAGCTGCAGCGCCAGCCCTTGGATCAGCAGTGGGAGGAGAGCTAACACATCACCGCCCCATCGCACCCTGATGCCTAGTCCCTGGGGGCTATATTGTGGTGATAGGAGCAGCAGGAACATTCTCAGTCCCCCACGAGAATGTTGAGTCAGACACCCGGGTCTCCATCCTCACCCACCCTAGCTGTATGATTCTGAGCAGCTTGCCTAACCTCTCTGTTTCTGCATCTGCCTCAGTTTCTGCATCTGTAAAATGAGAGCTGGTCGGAGCCTTCAGTGGATGCTACAATGAAGTGCCTGATTAATTAGGATTGATCTTTCCTGGGGCAAGGGGTAGAGCAGTATTGTCTAAGGGACGAAAGGGTACAGACAGAGTGGCCGAGTGCTGAGTGTTGGTGTCCTGCATGTCCCTGGCTGTCAGGCTCTGTAGCCGGGCATTGGAGAGGAACCCCGGAGCCATCAGTGCCCCCACCTATTTGACGGGAGGCATCTGGGACCGACTGGGAGGAAAGCTGTGGTGTGAGTGGCCCCTGCGTGGAGGGTGGTGGGTGGCAGGTTTGGCAGGAAGCTGGAAGCATGACTCCGGGCTCACAGGCACTGCATGGCAGGCCGCTGAGGGAGATGTGCGGGACCTGGGAACCGTGAGACTGGCGCCCTGTTCCCGACCAGTTCTGTGACCTCCCTCCTCTGCTGTGTTGCCCTCTGTTTGATGAGGGGGCTGGGTCAGATAAGCTG
Organism: Martes martes; assembly: GCF_963455335.1. Lineage (NCBI taxonomy): Eukaryota > Metazoa > Chordata > Mammalia > Carnivora > Mustelidae > Martes > Martes martes. The sequence goes on from NC_137890.1 coordinate 168,376,620, forward strand.
CACCCCAAAGGCCAGACTCTCCCAGTGGACATGTTTAATTCGGCTAGCAGAATTTTTTTTTTTAAGCCAACATTTCAAAATTTGGGTTTTTTTGTGTGTATCTTGTATGAAAGATTTTATATGGTAATTTAGATTTGGGACCCCTTGATAGATCAAAGGATTTGGTGGTCTTTTGTCAGATGTCCCTGATGCCACAGTGGCTGTTGTCACTGAGGAGTACATGTCCCCTTTAGCTGGGGCTGCCCTCTTGGGGTCCCCAGAGACCCCTTCCTTGCCCGCTCCTCCCATTTAACTTGTGTCGGGCCCCTGAAGGCTCGTCGCCCTGACTGTGACTGCTGGCTGAGCCTGAGACTCTTTCCACCTCCGATGTTCTTGACCTTCAGCTTCTGTGCTAGTGGTGACAGAGACAAGGCTCTCTACCACCGCAGGAGATGGGCTGGATGACAGGAAGAACTTTCTGATGGACGAGTGTCGAGGGATAGGAAGAGTGGACTGGAGGGACCTGGGGCCTCAGCCTGGGAACTTGGGGCTGTCACAAAAGGTGGACCTGGCAGGGACCCAAGAGGCCATCAGCTTGGTCATTCTGCAGTTGAGGAAACAAGGCCAGGAGAGGGGGGGTCAGGGGTGTCACAAAGACCCTGAGCTTCATTCCCGCCCTCGCTCACCCATCCCTCTGTGCCAGCTCAGTCCCCCTGTGACCGTGGGAGCCCCAGAGCGTGCAGAGCAGCTGCTGCTGGCTGCTGGGTCTGGATCTGGAGGGCATCTAGCAGGTAGGGTTCTGCGTGCAGATGGGGGAACCGAGTGGAACCCAAACCTGGCAACGGCAGTGGGGAGGCAGTGGGGGTGGCGGGGCACAGGGTGGAGGCGGGTTCTGAGGCTTCTGGGATCCCAGCCCAGAAAATCCGGCCATCCCACTGGCATGTCCCTGAGGTCTGCTGCAGACAAGACCCTGGTCCAAGCCCAAGGCGGGGAATCCCAGGCTGAGCAGTATTGTCTGGGCCCCCTGTGAGTCCTTGGCCTGAGAGAGCCCAGAAGCCAGGGGGTGGCAGGAAGAGACGGTGCTGAAGCTGGGTGGGTGTCACAGTTGTGTGCAAACATGCGCAGGCAGGACTGCCCAAGGCCCGTCCAAGGGGGTCAGAGGGGGAGAGAAGAAAGGTTTAGGAAGCAGACAGTAGATGCTAATGGGAGGAAAATAGCTTAGGAACCTGATTGACGGAGTGACTCATTCATTCTTCAGCCATGTCTGGTACCTGCAGTACACCAGACTTTGGGGACATAAGACACACGGCATGTCCTTGGCCAAGGAACGCTCCCCTTGTGTGGGTGGGGGAGGGGACACCAGGCTGTGAAGGATGAAGAATGGGTGACAAGCCAGAAATGGGGTCATTACAGCGTTAGAGACGCCTCAGGGGTCATTACGGAGTTAGAGATGCCTCAGGTGACAGTGTAACATTCAACAGGGTGGTTAGGTAGCAGGAAGGACTTCCCCACGGCAAGAGGTTCAGATCCAGGAGAGACCCCTGCAGGCTTGGAAAAGAGGGATGGGGACATTCTGGGAGAGGGTCCTTCCAGGGGGACCCCCAGCATGAGGGTCTTCCGCAGCCCAAGGGGATTGGGGAGGAGCTGGCTTGAGGTCTGCGGGGCTGCTTTGGGCTTTGTGGGAGACCAGACAAGCTGGTGTCACTGTGACTTGGTCTTCAGGCTTGTTTTCCAGCATTTCTGGGAAGCTGCAAGGTGATTTCTCAGAACTTCTGAGATAGCTGCCGGGAGGCGCGTCTTCTAGCGACGCCAGCAGCAAAGGGTGGTGGGAGCAGGCAGGGGGTACGGGTGGACCAGGGTGCTGGGATGTCAGGATGTAGCTGGCTGGGCCCTCTGAGCTGTGGGAAGGCTGGAAGGGCTGGTGGCTGGGGCTGGGCTCTGAAGGGCCTCCTGAAAGCTGGTTCTTCTTGCTTGCCCTTGGCTCCAGTCTGTGGAGGGTGGGAAGGTTTGCGGGGTTGTCTGTCTGAGGACGCCCCCAGTGGTGGTCACAGGACTAGCTATGCGTGGAAACCTGGTGTGCTCAGTGTCGGCCAAACCATCAGTGAGCCCCAGCAGGCCTGGTAGGGAGCTCACTTGCAGCTCTGTAGTTCTGCAGAAGGACCTGGAGAGACTTGGAGAAGGGGTTCCTTCCCTGATTCCTCACTCTGTCTCCTTGACAAGAACAAAGACTGTGAACTCAGGCATCTGCTCCAGCAAGGACCGGAATCAGACACCTTGCTTTGGTGTTCTCCCCTGACTTCTCAGAATCCCCAAAAGATGGAGTGTCAGTCCCTTGTGCAGTGCACAACCTGCATTTCCGCACATGGTAGCCTTCCCCTGGATGAAGTGTGAAGGGATCCCTCTCTTTCTGGAGTTAGGCAGGTAAATGTCTCAGTTGGACTGGGAGCCCACACACCTGGCTGGACAGGTCTGGCTGAGGGGAGAGGCCGGTTGTAGGGACCGAACCCTTGGGTTGTGCCACGTGTAGTGTTGACAGAGGGTGGCAAGGGCATGTGTTTGGGTGAGGTGGGGGAGAGTGTCAGGGGATACGGAAGCCTTTGTGCATGCCAGGGGCATGCATGGCACACTCGTGCATGAGCAGGGGAGCTAATCGAGGGGACTTCCTTGCCAGGTGACTCAATCTAGAAAAGTGGTCTCAGAGTGCCTGGTCTGGGTGGGGCCCTGTCCTCTGTGCTCTGCGTGTTTATGTGAGTTGGACTGTGTGTCCTGGTGTATGTGTCTGCAGAAGGGAGTGGGGCTGAGCCCTCTTTCCCTCCCCTGGAAGGCTCCAAAAAGGAGAATGGGTGATTCACCAGCCCCACCCACCCTCACTTGGTCCAGCCTTGGCCAGAGCTCAAAGAGGAAAGTCTTTGGGGGGAACGTGGGGTGGGGGCGGGGGGGGGGGATCAAGACAATGGGGGCTGGAGCAGATTTTGCTGCATTCCCTTGCAGCGCTCCCCGGGAATACATTTCTCTTCCGTACCCTACTTTTTACCCCTCTCTGGACCCCAAACTTTCACCCCTGAGCTAAGGTGGGAGTGAGGGAAGGTGGGGGCCTGGAGGGGAAGGGGAACACCGTGGGGGAGAAGCAGGCGAAATGGTGGGAGGTGAAAACTGGGCCCAGGGAGGGGGAGCAGGGGAGGTGGAGGAGGAAGTGGGGAAATGCAAACCAAATGTTGGCCCAGCGTACAGTCAAGAAAAACAGACTCTTGCAGGAGCCTGGAGCGGGGCTCCCTTTAGGAAGGGCAGGAAGGGCTGGGACAGATGTTTGGAGAAAAGAAAGAAAGAAGGGGGAAAAAAAAAGAAGTAGGAAAAAAATTGGAATGAAATCCACAGCCTGGGGGCAGGGCCATTCTCCCACAGTCTCGGGCCTGGTTTTTCTTGCGTTAGGGCCTGTTGCTGAGTGTGTGCAAATAAATGTGTGTTCCCAGGGCAGGGAACTGGGACTTCAGACTTCAGGTCTGGAGGGCAGGAGGGCCTGCATCTGTTCTCAAGAGATGGGATGGGGCCAGGGAACCCCAGGATGTACAGATTGTGTCTGTCTGTTCATCAGTGGTCTGGGGACAGGAAGGGGGCCTCGGCAGTGAGGACCTCCAGCATCAGATCAGAAGGCAGGAGCCCTAGTGGCTCACAGGGCTTGTGTGTCTGGAGGTGGGGGTGGGGGCGCAGGGTGGACAGGACGGTGATGGCCTGGGGGGAGCTGTCTCCAGTAGCTGTCCCTTTGCCTTGTCTTGTCTCCTTCACCCCCCCGCCCCCCTACAAAGCAGGGCTTCTGACCCCCAAGCCACCAGCAGCAGAGCCTGGGAGGAGGGAGGAGACAGGAGGGTGGGACTAGGGGGTGGAGTGGGGGAGGAGGCAAGGAGAGAGGGTGAGCTGGAGGCAGGCAGGGGGAGAGGCCCGGCAGATGCTGGCTGGAGTAGCGGCAGACTCGGTCTCAGAGCTGCCTTCTGCCTGCTCCGCGGGGGCGGTGAGCTCAGGGGGGCCTTGAGCAGGCTCCAGGCTGGGCCTGAGGGACGGCACCCGCCGAAGATGACGTGGATCTGTCTGTCCTGCATGCTCTGGGTAGGTCCGGCTGTTCCAGTTGGGAGGTCGTGGGTCCTTGTCCCCCCCCCCCCCCCCCCGCCTTCCATCTTATGCTGAGGCTGAGATCCAGCGTGGGGGAGTATTGGTGGTGAAGGTAGAGGGCCTCTCTGCCTCTTGCCGACTGACAGAAGGACAGACAGACTAGAGCAGACCCTCAGCCAGGGTCCTTACCCATCAACAGGGACCTTGGCCCTGGTTCCACTGGTTAGGACATACCCCCTCAGCACCTCTCTTGAGTCCGGGAGCTGTCGTAGAAGGAAGCCATCCAGAAGTTTATTTCTTTTCGGGACCTCTCCTGGCCGCCCCCCACCCCGCCACACTGGGGGAAAAAACACTCTACGCCCTTGGGGGATCAGCCCAGGCCAGAGGAGGTGGCCACGCTGGGGGCCTGGGGAATGGGAGACACTGACCTAGCGAATGAAGCCTGGGGAAGCCTGGCTGCAGAGAGTTCTGCCTGGATCCCATCACTTTTATCCCTTCTAGACTCACTGTCAGCTTCTACCCGCTGCTGCCGCTTCCTTTCTAGGCCTCCCATCCTTACCAAGACCCTCCTGCCTCTCTCCCCTCCTGCCTCTCCCTTGTGTCCCCCACTTCTCCCCACTTAGGGAGGTGTGTGTTGGGGTGAGGGTGCCCGAGTGGTGGGCAGGCAGGGTTTGGGGGCCATATGATGAAGTTAGAAGTCTCCTGGGAGGGAGGGGGGCTGGGAGAGTCCTGACTGCCATGGGAGGGGTGGGGGGAGGGGCAGGAGACAGCCCCCCCCTCCGCCGCCCCGTCCTGGGAGGGGTGAAGGCATGCAGGGTTGAAGGCATGCAGGGGGTCAGGAGGGCGAGGAAGTCATCCCTGGCTAAGGTTCATGTGGGTCTCCATGAGACTGATGGCTGGTTGTGGGGGGAGGGGGCTTTGGGCCCAGGATCCAGATGTGGCCTTTCCTGCCCCTTTCCCTGTTCCGGCCAGGCCCCAGGCATGCCCAGGCTGGGGACAGCTGTGGGAGATCAGACGGGGGCAGCCAGGTGTCCTTGGGGCAGAGAGGGGAAGGGTGGGAGAGGGGGCTGGAACAGGGGGGTTTGGGTGGAGCTCGGGTGCAGGGGTGGGTTAGAACAGTCGACGGAGAAAGCCTGAAATGCCCTGCACAGAGGCTACACCAGTGATTTTCTGAGCTGGTGTTAACATCTGTAGAACGGGAGCCTTGGCCAAGTTCATCACTCTAGGCCCTTCCAGCTCCTAGGGCGAGCTCTGGAAGGCCTGCCTACATTGCTGAGGATCCAGGTGGGCAGCAGGGGAGCCCTGCAGTGACCCACATGGCTGTTAGATTTCCAGGGGTGACAGGCTACTGTGGATGGAGGAAGGGCCACTTCTGCTCAGGGGTCGTGGGAGAAGTACTTCACTTGGACAGGCCTCAGTTTCCCCACCGGTGAAATGAGGGTAGTGAAGGGGAGTTGCTGAGAGGTAGGCAGGAGTGCCCATGGACCTTCCTGCCCTTTCTGGGAGCTGGGAGAAGGTGATGGTGACCAAAGGCAGGAGTGGATGCTGCCACTTTGGGGCCTCTAAGCCCTTCCCCTGCCCTCTCTCCTGGTCCCTTCCAGCTCTACCCTTCCCGGCCCAGTGGGCCAGCCCAGTGAGTGCTTGTCTGTGGGAACAGGGAGAGCGAGTGAGAGTGGGCTGGGCAGAGGGGATGGCCATTGCCGGGGGGGCTAGAGTCTGGGGAAGTGTAGGGTGGACAGAGGGCACAGTTCTGGCTGTGTCAGGACCCTTGGCTCCCCCTCCCCCACAGTGCCCCCCCCCCTTCGCAGCTCTACCAGCAACCTTCCTCTCTTCCTGGTGGGACTTGGGTGTATGTTTGTGGCAGGCAATGGAGGGGTAGATGGCCTGGTGAGGAGAGGGAGCACAGAGGCCCTGGAGACCTCGCCAAGGGGCAGCTGGTGGCGGGAAGTGTGCAGACTCTGGCACCAGATGGGGCTAGCTTAAAACCTTAGTTCCAGTATTTACCAGGTGGGCCTTGGGTGAAACAGTTCCCTTCGTGAGACTCCGTTTCCTGGTCTGTAAAGTGGGAATAATAAAGCACACCTCGCATGACTGGGATGAGCGCAGAGATAATGTATGTCAAAAGATCGGGTGTCCAGGCATGCAGTAGGTGCTCAGTAGATGCTCATCCTTTCCCTACTCCAAAACCTCCTACCTGCCTCGTGGGATCCCCTGAACCCCTGTCTGCTGTGTGAGAAGGATCTCCCTGGGAGCGCTGTGGTGGGATGGGGCCCCACCTCTGAGGCTTGTGACCACCCCGGGACCGCCCAGCTATCCTGAGGCCAACAACTAGCTGGGTCTTCCGCCTCAGGGAGGTAAACTGAGGCACGGTATGAAAGAGATAGGTCTTGTGCCCTCACGTGCGTGCATGCTTGTCTATGCGGGCAGGGATGGGGACAGGTGCTTTCTCTGGGCAGCGGTATATCTGTGTGCACGGTTTTCACGAGCTCGAAGAATAAAAATCATTTATCAGTGGAGGAGTGAGGCTACATGTTATGCATAACTTGATTTTCTCATCACATGCTCCTGTTATTACATACTCAAGGAGGGTTTGTTTAGAAAATAATTACATGCCCATTCATTGAGGCTTTTGGGCTTGTGCTGATGGAGTTGGAGCTGCAGGTCTTCCTTCCAGAAGGGCTTGGAACTGGGAAGGTGCTTATTGAGGTGCTGGGGCTGAAAGAGGCCGCGGGGGCCCTGGGTGGTGGGGGGAGGGTAAGTGCTCTGGCCCTGCCCTGAGCAAGCCCCGTGGCCTCTGGCTGGTCACTCGACTTTTCTGGACCTCACAGATGTGGGGAAAGTATTCTCAGAGGCCCTTTCCAGCTGCAGACAATGAGCGTTCTCTTTTCTGGAGCTGGTGTTCTTCCCAGGGCTAAGCGCGCAGTTTGGTTCAGAAGATTGAGAATCCTCACGAGCCCACGGATTCTCGGTGTGTGCTTTCTGCCACAGAGACCCCCAGTTTGACCGCTTGGTTCTGAACCCGCTGTCTCTGGAGTGTTGTCCGCCTCTGAGGACCGTGCCCCCACCCCCCGGCCCCGGGGCCTCCTGATAAGTGGGGCTTGGGACCTAGGCTGGGCTACACGAGACTGACTGGGGTCTGAAAGAAAACCCTCCTTTTGCAAAGCTTTCCAGAATGACGTCTGAGGCACGAAGTCAGGGACAAGTACCTCACTGTTTCTCTGCAGTGGTCAGAGGAAGGGCAGTGGGCTGGCTTTGATCCCAGCCCACTACTTGCTAGCTGCAAGACCTTAGGCAAGTAGCTTCATGTTTGTGTGCCTCAGTTTCCCCACCTGTCTAGAGGGTCGTTGGGTTTTAAATGAGCTAATGGGTGCCTACATTTAGAATAGCGGCTTTCACACAGTCAGGGCTCAAGAAATGTTAGCTCTTATCGTCTGTTGGCCTGTGTTCAGAGCCCTTAGCAAGCCAGAGCAGAAGGAGAGCGGGGTTCTCCTGGTCCCCCATCAAGGGCTTTCCATGCTGGGAATCCTCCTGGGCAGGGTGGGTGGGGTGCATGTGAGTGGGGCCAGGAGAATCAGGAGAAGGATGGGGAGGCAGAGAACAGTCAGGGCCTTCCCCTGCTGGCAGCAGGCACGAAGGTCCGAGCGTGGCCTCGGGGGCCAGCCTGCCTGGATACCACGTATTAGCTGGGTGCCCAGGCGAGCTACTTAGCCTCTCTGTGCCTTCCTTGTGTACAGTTCCTTGACTTCAACAGGGATGACAGTTCCAGTTTCCAGCCATGGTGAAGGGCACCCACAGAGGGGAAGGGGCCCGCCCAAGGCCCACGTGGCTTCTGGGTTCAGTGTTCCTAGACAGGGAAGGGTAGGGGCGGGAGGGCTTTGGCGCTCTGGGTTGGGGGTGTGGGGGTTGGGGGTAGCAGCCAGTGTCGGGAAAGCGCTGTGTGCGACAGGGAGACCATCCAGTCACTGGGCCACGTGGGCATCCCCACCGCCCGTCTGCCCATCGTACGGGTGGTTATGGGTGCCTACTTTCTTCAAGAAGCTGCAGATCTTGGACTAAAGATTACAATAAGGTGGGTGTTGCCAAGAAAGAAGCTGCGGGGGTAGGTGCGGGGAACCTCACCTGGACTGGAGGAGGGGGAGGTATTGCGAAAGGTGAACTTCAATGTAGGGGTGAAGCTGAGAGCTTAGAAGTCCAGGTGCAGCAGGTAAGGATAACTGTGGGTGGACGGGACTGGGGAAACTGCCAGGAGGTGTTTAGGCAGAGGGACACTGAGGACAGAACTGTTGGGACCTCTGGCCCATTGTCAGAGACATGGGAGTGTGGTGGCTAGGGACTTGGGACCCTGCCTCTGGGAGACTTGGATTTGAACCTCTGTTCCACCTTGCCCTTCCCGTGTGTCCAGAGCAGGCTCCTCAGGCTCCTCGTCACGTGAGGGGTCAGTGAGGGAACCCGTGGCAGCCTCTTGCCGTGGCACCAGCACATGCCTGGGGATCAGCCCATCCAGTGTCTGAGCCCTGCCACCTACCCCAGGAGACCACTCACTTGAGGACACAAGAAGGGACCTGGGACTGGCTGCTCAGGCATGTGGGGATGGAGTTTGTGAGGTTGCAGAGCAGGGCCGAGAGAGGCAAACTGAGGGGAGAGGTGATCCAGCTCCGGAGACTGACTCTGGTGCTGAATCCTGGGCTCTCAAGCCTCCGTGTGCCCCTCTGTCACAGGGGAGGAGCTCAGTCAGCGAGGCCTCCTGCCTTCCTCCCTCCGTGGAGAAGCAGGGCTGCTTCGAGTCAAAGAGCTTTCATCTCAGCCTGGCCTCTGTGGCTGGTGAGGGGGGTGACCCATGTCCTTTCCCTGAGGGCAGGCCAGTGGGCATGTTGTATAATTACACGTGGGGAAACTGAGGCCAGGCAGCAAATCCATTCAGTTCACTCCTTCAGAATTCGTTTAGGGATCGCATTGTTCCAGGTCACGGGGGCATGGAACAGAAGTCCTGGCAGACACGGGCTCCCTAGTGCACACATGAGTGACAGATGACGTGAAACATAGCCCATGCCTGGGGGGTTGCTTAACAGGCACCAAGCATTGTCTCTGAACAACCTGTGGGAGGCGACTATCATCAGCCCATTTCACTTATTAGTAAAGTGAGGCAGATGGGGTTAATCCACTTGCATGGGGCCACCTGGCTAACAGGGGAGGAGAGGGGACAGTCAGATGGCACAGAGGGCTCCAATGGGGCACCAGAAAAGTGGGACCAGGAGAGGAGGGGGTGCTTGGGGGTGGGGTGGAGGTGGGGGTTCACTCAGCCTGAATGGACTCCCCGAGGAAGTAAGCAGACTCATCCAAACTGAGGGACCTCCTGCAAAACAGCCCGGAGTCCTCTCAAAAGGGAAACCAAAAGGTGGCGTAGCGTAGCGTTTCTAGATGAAAGAAGAAGGAAACCCAGCAAGGAAATGTGATGCAGGGTCCTGATGGATACTGAGTCCCAGAGCAGACCCAAACCAAAGACCCAGCCGTGAGGGACGCTCATGGGGCAAAAGCGGGAATTTGAATATGAATGAAATCTTCAAGCGGTACCCCCTTGACAGGGGGTTTCCTGCATGTGACCCTCACGGGGCGGGAGAAACCACGCAGGCGGGAGAGGCACAACATTAGCAAACGGTGAATCACGGTGATCGGAACATGCGTGCTCATCTTTTCCAGTGCTTTCAAACCCTTCAAAACGAGAAAGAAGACAGCGGTGGAGACTCTGAGTCTGGTGTGCAGTGTAGCACACGGGAGAGTATCTGGGAGGATCTCCCTGGGGAGATGGGGCTGGAGTGTGGCCCCCTGAGGACCTAGAGAGGCTTGGCAGGCTGAGAGGGGAGAAAGGACATTCTGGGAAGGGGGAGCAGCAGGGCAGAGGCTCAGAGGTGGACACAGGGTGGGAAGCTGGGGAGCGGGGTGTGGGGTTTGAGATGCCGGGGGTGAGGGGGCTGGGTATGGATGGAGGCTGCTTCCCCTGCGGGCTTGAGGGAGCGCACATTATTTCTTGAGTACACGTGTAGCCATGGAAGCCATTTGGGTAAGTGGGGGTGTCAGTGATCCCACAGAGCTGTGCTCTTTGGAGGCTGCATAGATGCTGTGTGGGGAGGAGGGCCCCAGGGTCGGGGGCCCAGGAGACTGTGGCAATAGCTGTGGATCAAAGTACCCAGCTTTCCATAGGGCAGACACCCCAGAATCAAAAAGCACAAGAAGGCTGAGAGTGTTCGGGAAGCAAAATTCAGAGTCTGGCAGCTAGTTGGATTGGAGGGTGGAGGGCTGGGAGGAGTTGGGGGTGACTCAGAGTTTTCCACCCGGGCGACCAAGAACACCGGCAGGCCATTAGCTGGCTAGCAGATTGGTGGTGGTGGGGGGGTGGTTTAAGGAACTCTGGTGTGTATGTGAGGGGTGGTAGGTCTGGGGAAAGCTTGCACTTGAAGTGACTGGGGTCTCCCAGATGCCAGCCTGCGGCTTCTTGGGGGGTCCGAGTCTTCCCCACAGAAATGACAGCTGATGCCAACCATGTCCTTGTGTCCCCACCCAAGAAGACAAGGCAAGGAGGGGTGGATGGCCAGGAGGCGGGGATAGCACGGACTGACTCTCCAAGCGCCTGCTTTTTGGTGACTTTCTTCCCCCAGGCTCACTGGCCCGCAGACGTCTGCCCTCTGGCCACATCATCTGGGGGCTCCTAGTGGGGGCAGGGCTGGGGGAGCTCTGCTGGAGGCCTGAGCTGGAGGACCCCTAGGGCTGTGAGTCCCCTTTTACTCCCCACCCCCACCACACTCTGCCCCCACAGGGCAGGGAGGAACCGACAAACAGCCTTTCCCACCCCAGGGCCCAGGACTCCCGCCAAATCTGTTCAGCCAGATGTGTCACGCCCCTCTGGCTGGAACTGTCTGGTAGTCAGGCTTGGCTGAATGGAGGGTGGGAAGGACAGGATCCCCCTGAGGCCCCGGGAAGCCCTTGGATGCTGGGTGGGGGGTGCTTATCACAGGGCTCGGGCTCGGCTTGGAGGGTGGGGAGGAATGAGTTCCTCACTAGGACCCCTTCCCTTCTCTGGGCTTGGGCTCTTGAGGGAGGCAGGTTCTGCCATGGCTGTGCCTCCTCTGCCCCAGAATCCCCCAGGTCCTCTAGGAGCTAACCCAGCTATGACAGGTCGGGGAGTGCTTTGGGAGGCTGTTTGCCACTTGTCAGGAAAACATAACCAGTGGCCGAGCTTTGCCTTTGTGGGCTCGTTCCCGTCCTCTACCCGTGTCTGCAGAATAACCCTGGGTAAGGGCCATGTGGGTATCAGACCCCCAGGTTTCTTCTTCGCCAGGATTTTAACCTCGGGTCGGTTGTTGGGACGCTCTCGTTCCTCCTTGCATCGAACCACGTGTTCTTGTGGCTTCTGCGCCCTGAGTTTTGCTTTGTCTTGAATAACTTCATAGATCATGTCTGGTCCCTGCTTACAAGGACAGCCCCTTCAGATACTGGAAGATCTAAGGCTCATCCACCCTAGACTTCCTCCTCCAGCAAACTGGTACCTTCAGAGCTCTGTAGGTTACTCTTTAGACGACTTTGCCAGACACCTTGTCTTATACCTGGGCGAGGAGGCAGAGGAGGTCACAGCCTGGGGCCACTTGCCTGGAGGTGGTCTCTTCCCTCCCACCTCGCTCCCCAGCCTCTCCTGGAGGGCTGATATCCCAGGAGGCACCCCTCTCTGTAACCATGAGCATGTCCCACCCCAATTCCTTCAGCCTCTTGTCTCAAAGTGGCCCAATGTTTCCCCTGCTCTTTCAATACCCAGATTATCTTGTCCAAACCCATCATTTTCCTTTGGGTTCTGTGAGGCCCAGAGAAGGCCACTGATGTCCTCCTCTAGACTCCCATCCCAGAGTTCCTTCAGCAAGAGAGCCAGAATGAGGTGGGGGGAGGGGCAGGAGTGGGCTGGGCCTTGGCCCGCAGGCTGCTTAGATGAGTGAGGGCGGAGTATGTATCTGAGACCCTGTTTCTGCTCTCCACGCCTGTGTGCGGAGAGTTTGTAAACTCGCACTTATGAGTTTGGGCAGGAGGTCCCAGGGGAGAAGCCTGGGTGTTTGCTTGTCAGCCTGGAAGTTTCTGCCTGCTTCCCATCTGTTCATTGGGCTGCCAGGAGCCTCTTTTGGGGGATTCCACTGTTCAGCTATACTTTGGGGAGAAGGCCTTCTTCCGTGGGCTTTGGGGGAAGAGCTGGGTTTGGGGTATAGACAGAGAGGTCTAGGGGCTCAGCTGGAATGGGGAGCTCGGATTGACTCCACGGAGTGGGAGAGGCAGGCTTGGAGGGTGGCTGGAATAGGCCTGAGAAGATTGGGCTTTAGGGCTTCCTGTCTGCCTCCTTACACAGGCCTTACACTGAACCCCAAGTCCCTTTCCTGCACCTCCCCCCAGCCCAGGGCTGGGCTGCTGCCGTTGACTTTGGGCCCGGCCCCCTCCCTGGAATGTCTAAGACCGAGATTATTTGGAAGGCTGCCAGCCAGGGGCCGAGCTGGGCAAACAGGGGAGGTGAGACTTCAGAATGGTGGGGGCTCACCTGTCCCTCCCGGTGGGCTGGGGGACACTGAGTGAGGTCTAGTGCAGGACAGTGCCCAGCCCTGCCCCTGCTGCCACCCTGCGCCCACCCTCCTCGGAAGCTGAAGCATAGCTCCTAGGACCCAACACTCCAGACCAGCAGGTCCCAGGCCCTGCTGCCTGGTTTAGCCACCAGGGGGCAGTGCCGGGCTCCCGGCTCCACCGCCCTCCGCTCTCTCCACCTCTGTCCTGGGCTTTGTCCCTGCGGGGGCTGCCTCCCTGTCATCTCCCTCTGCTTGTCTTCTCTTTGAATTTTGAGCCCGTCTCCAACTTCAGAAACGTGGCAAATACAGTGCAAAGAACTTGTTTTCCTGAGCTGTTTGTGGACGAGTTGCTGATGTCCTTTATGGGCTCGGGAAGAACCCAGTTCCAGTCAGCCCCTGCCTTTGACTGCCATATCTCCTCAGACTCCAGCGGTCTTTCTCATTGGTCTGGAAATCTCAGTCTTGCCTCGACTTCTGTGACCTTGTCACTTCTGATGATCACAAGCCATTTAATCGGTAGACTGTGCCTCGATTTGGGTCAGTCTGATGTTTCCTCATGATTACATTCAGCTTGTCTCTTCGGCAGGGACACGGCAGACGTGGGGTCCTGTTCTCCGAGTGTCCCCTCTGTGGGGCACGATTTCCATTCACCCCATTACTGGTCATGTTCGCTTTGATTTCTTGATTAACGAGGAGTCTGCCAGGCGAAGTTACTTTGTAATTTAGAGGCGTGGCGTGGTGAGGGTCTTTGAGATGTGTAAATCTTCTGTTTCTCATCACACTTTGAGTTTTTTCACTTATTTCCCATATGGGCCTGGACTCATTTAAGCCACTACTACCATTCCATATTGTGATGCTCAAATCTGCCCAGGTTTAAAAGCCTTTGGGGGCCCATTCGAGCTGGCGCCTGTGTCCTTTTGTCTGTCTGCCCCTTTGATTCTCTGGTTCCCCTGTATAGTCTCCGCGTGTTTCTGTCTAATTTCTCTTATTCTCTGTGTGTGCTGGTTTGTCTCTGCCTTCCTTCGCCTCCGCCTTATCTGGGTCTTCTTTTCTTCCTCATAGATTCTCTGTTGCTTTTCTCCATCCTTCTCTGTTCCTCTCTCTTTATCTGTGTCTCTCTGATTCTTTCTGTCTGTCTGTCTCTCTCCCTTTCTATCTCATTGCCTCTTTGTTTCTCTGGCTTTCTGTCTCTCTCTCATTCTGTCGGTTTTTCTCTCGTGGCTCAGCCTCTCTCTTCCCCGGGACTCTCCACTGCAGTGTCTTCCAAGAGGATTCTGGACATGCTGGGTTGGTGGGAGGCTGCCTCCCTCCCTCCTCTGAACACACAAGTCACCCCCTCCAGCCCCAGCCCAGAGGCGCTGGCGCAGGGTATGGGGAGGGAGACTTGGAAGAGAAGAACCCTCCCTCCCCCGGAACTGCAGGGTCTGTCATCAGCTGTGTCTCTGTGTGTGGCTATGCGTGTAGATGGGGGTCAGGATGCTCTGGGCCCCGGAGAGGGAGAGAGCGAGGGAGCTGCCAAGGTCTGTGCTCTGCTGGCCCCTGCTGCCGAAGCTGGGAAATGAATCGGGTTGGACACCATGGTGGGGTGCCCTGAAGAGGCATGGTGCCTGTGAGCAGGGATGTCTTCCTGAACGGGGAGCTCCCCCAGCCCACGCCTGGGCTGAGGGCCGCAGAAGGGGGTAGGGGGTCTAAGCCCTGGGGGTGCAGGGCTTTGCGGCTTAGAGTGTGTTCCCGTACGTGGTTACAAAAGACAGACTGTTGGGGCTTGAGGGTGTGGGGCCCAACCTCGTGCTGTCCAGAGTAGGAAACCAAGGCTTTGGTAGCAGTGGGCCGTGACTGGAGCAGGGGCTTACAGCCGGTCAGACCCAGAGAAGGCTCGGACCCCCTGCCTGCCTCTCATCTCATGTGTGTGGTTGGGCTAGTTTTAAAAAGGAGATGTAACAGGGGTGCCTGGGTGGCTCAGTGGGTTAAAGCCTCTGCCTTCGGCTCAGGTCATGATCCTGGGGTCCTGGGATCGAGCCCCACATCGGGCTCTCTGCTCAGCAGGGAGCCTGCTTCCTCCTCTCTCTCTGCCTGCCTCACTGCCTACTTGTGATCTCTGTCTGTCAAATAAATAAATAAAATCTTAAAAAAAAAAAAAAGAAAGAAGAAGAAAATATTAGTCTGTTAAATCTCCTTTTTATTTTTTTTTTTTAAAGATTTTATTTATCAGACAGGCGGAGAGACAGGCTTCTGGGCTGGGGCAGAGGTGGTAGCAGGGGGGTGAGAGAGAGTGGGAGGTCGTGGCATTCCGTGGGTAAAGAGGCTAAGGACCATCGCCAGTAGAATGGATAAAGGAAGCAGCAACTTTCACACGTGGGCTACCACACAGCAGTGAGCCGTGTGGCTGAATCCCACAGATTAACCCTGAGCGACAGACGCCAGACACAGGAGTGAAGTTCACGATGCAGTGAAGTTTCAAACTCCAGCAAGATGAGTGTTTGCCGATAGAAGTTACAATAGTATCAGGGCACCTGGGTGGCTCTGCTCGTTAAATATCTGACTCCTTTTTTTTTTTTTTCTTGTTAAGAGATTTTATTTATTTGAGAGAGAGAGAGAGAGAGAGAGAAAGAGAGAGACCGTGTGCACAAAGGAAGAAGCCGACTCTCCACCGAGCAGGGAGCCCGGTGGTGGGGCTTAATACCAGATCATAACCTGAGCTGAGGGCAGATGATTAACCCACTGAGCCACCCAGGAGCCCCGTGTCAAACTTTTGATTTTGACCCAGGTCATGATCTCAGGGTCTACTTGGGATTCCCCCCACTTCCCCTCTCTGCTCTCCTCCCCCTCTCACACACAAATAAATAAATAAAATCTTAAAAAAAAAAAAAAAGTCACAGTAGTATTTACCTAAGGGGGCTATTGACTGGGACGGCTATGAGAGAGTCTTGTGGAGTGTGGTGACATGGCATATGTGTGTGAAATTGTATTGAGTAAGTCATGTGAAATGAGTGTCCCGGTATGCCGCCTACCTCAGTGTTTGGGTCTGGATCCCGTTCAGCTCTCTTTCCTGGGGCATCTCCTCCCAGAAATAGGCTCAGGCCTGTCACCCCTGAAGGGGCTCTCTCACCTCTCGTTTTCCCCAGTCCTGGCCCACTTCTCCCCGAGTGCCCCTGGCTCCTTTCCCGGCCTTGTGCCCAGGCCTGATCACTGTGCCTCTCCCCCAACAGCCAGAGGATCTGGAGGCCCCCAAGACTCACCACTTCAAGGTGAAGACCTTCAAGAAGGTGAAGCCCTGTGGCATCTGCCGTCAGGTCATCACCCGCGAGGGTTGCACTTGCAAAGGTGAGCAGCTGGGCAGGTTATGGGGGACGGGGAGTGCGTCGTCGTGGGAATGAGGTGACCTGGGACCTAGGCAGATGTCCTTGGGGTCCTGGCTTGTGCTGGGTTCTCACGTGGCGGGGGGGAGGGGGTGTTGCTGAGCACAGCAGATGACAAGCTTGTGGGCGTTTGTGGTATGTGGCAGGTGGGGTGGCATGGAGATGGCATGTAGCCTGTGTGTGGATGACATAAAGAAGGCCTGCAGGGGGCCTGTGGCAGGTGTACGCCTAGTGGTGTGTGGTGTGTGGTTGGCACGTAGGGAGCGTGTGGATGGCGTGTGGAGGGGGTGTGAGTGGGGTGTGGCCAGCCTGTGTAGCTGGCATGCAGGTGGGGCGTGTGGATGTGTGGGTATTGTGTGGCGGGCACGTGGATGACACGTGGAGGTCCCGTGATTGGCATGGGGATGGGGTGTGTGGGTGGCGTATGCCTGGCACTGGGAAGGGCACCAAATTTAGGGGTGAGTTTGAGGCCCCAGATCACACTGGGGCAGGGCTGGTGGCTGTTGGGCTTTTTCAGTCACTGTTCTCATGCGCTTCTGACCCAGCCTGGGGTCTGGCTGCCACTGTTGTCAGAGAAATCAGTGTCTTGCCCCAGATCGTACCGTAAAATCAGCGTAAAATCAGCGGGAGGCCCCTGTGCCTGATCTCGGTGCCTGATGTCATCGCCCATCCAGCTGCCCTGCCAGATGCCTTCCTCTCCTCCCTCGATTGCCAGGGCCCCCCAATATAGTTTGAGCTTCTCTGCTGCCAATTCTGGCTGTCACACCTCTCACCTGGAGGGCTGACTGCAGCTCCTTTGCCTCCTGACCCACCCTCTCCAATCCACAGCTCCTCACCTCTCCCAGCGGGACTCTATGCAGACCTAGTTTTGTCTGTCCCCGGGTTCAGCCTTGGCAGCCTCCCCGGCCCCCAAGCCAGAGCACTGCCCCCTTCCTTCACTGTGAGGCCTGGCGGCATCCACCCCTTGCCAGGTCTCTGACCCATCTACCCTGTCCCCCAAGTCCATACTCAGCCCAGCTGCGCCCTGCTCGGCTCTTGCATAAACCAAGTGTGTCAAACATGCCGAAGGGGCCAGTCTTGTTCTCGCCCTGGGCCTTGACTCACGTGGCTCCACCTGGACTTTCCCCTCCATGTCCCCCCCCCCCCACCCAAGTCTCAGTGGGGCTGGGAAGCAGAGAAATTATCAAAGCCTTTTGTATCACAGCGCTCACAAGGCTCTCCTCTGGGTCTCACAGCGTGGGGCGGGGGTGGTGCCTGTGTCACCCTCGCTTTACAGAGGAAGAAGCTGGGGCTCAGTCCCTAAGACTCTTGCCAAGGCACACAGCTGGCTGGGGCTTCGGGGTGTGCTCCCTGGGGGAGGGAAGTCTTCCTAGACAAGGAGTTTCAGCGGCACGATGGAGTGGGGAGTGGGTGGATGGGAGCGTGTGAGTGTGTGCGAATGTGCATGTGGAGGACATTCCAGGCACGTCCCGGTCTCAGCAAAGGGTAGAGGTTAATGGTCCTTCGCTGAAGAGCTGGGATACCCAGATGGGATTTAGGCGGCCAACAAGGACTTCTGCAGTACCCAAATTCGCCGCATAGTGTCACCCTCCTCCCAAAAGGTCCGGCTAGGACGGGTGGTGGGTCAGGGTGGGGAGGTGGGAGGAGTCAGGCCAGAATTGCTGGAGGCGGGGTTTTGCATTTTACTAGCGTCACTGCCCCACCTGACCCCGCCCCCTGAACCTGCTGAAGTTCACCCCTGAGCGTCCCCCCCAGATCCTTCCTTCCTTCCCCAGTGTGCCTTTCCTTCACCCCAGTGACCGCTGGCGCTTCTCTGATAGGAGGCAGCACAGAGGTGGGGAAGAAGGAAGTCCCGGCACTCACTGTGTGACGTTGGGCACATCTGTGGCTGAATTTTCTGTGATGGTCTGTGGTCCTGGGTTCCCCTGGGTCTGTGGTCTGTGGTCCTGGCTTGAGGGCCTGGGTTGAAGAGGGGATGTGACCCGTGGGAATGGAAGGCTCCCGAGGTGAGACACGGGTTTTACCTGGTTCGGAGCCTGGCCCTGCTGGTGTGAACCAGAGTGGAAGGCCGGTGGCCAGTGGGCTGCTGGGCTGGTTTGGCAGCTCTGAATGAGTTATTGAGAAGTGGAAAGCAAGCCAGGACTAAAGTCCAAAGGCACCACCAGGTGTCAGGACTGGGCCATGGAAGGGCTGGGGTCTGGGGCCCGGCAAGGGACGACTGAAGACTCCCAGCTCTACAGGCTATGGTGTGGCTTTTCAGCAAGACCGTCAGTGTCACCTGGCCTGAGGTCAGTGTTGGGGTCACTGTACTAACTGGTGGGCGATGCAGCAATGAGCCAACTCTCTGTGCTTTGAAACCGGGAGGTGGCACAAGCTGGATAGATGCTCTTCTCCATCTATCCATCCATCCATGCATCCATGCATGCATCCATCCATCCTCCATCCATCCAGGGCCACAGGGTATGCATTATTGCTCCCTGGTGAAGGGGGTGATTGTGGACTAAAATCCAGGTCATGTTTTGTTTGCCAAGCCCAGGATTTGCTGTGCTTTGGTTCCTTTTCCGGGCTTCAAATCTGGGGTTACAGAGTGGTTACCCTCTGGATTCGTGGCTGGGGGTGATGGGGGGCAGAGTGTCTGGAGCATCAAGGCTGTGAATTCAGTCTCCACGGGGCTTGTGGCATGAGGGAAGTCCTGCAGGCAGGGGCGGTGAGGACAATTTCCTAGATCTAGAGAAACTGGGGCGCTTGTTTGTTTGAACTAAGGTGGCAGGACATTCGGGCGTAAGTGTGACTGATAAACAGGCCAAGAGGTCACTGTGAGACGGCTGCCAGTCTTCTCCTTCGCTGAGCCCATTTCCTCCTGTGTGCTGTGGGGTTAATAATAAACCCTGTCCTGGGTCCCTGGGCAGGTGGTGACTGTGAGGAACACAGAGGTTCTGTGTGTGGCTGTAACACAGATGCTGGCGTTAGGGACTAAGGCTCCGTGTTGGGGGAGACGGACGGTTGAGACAATGGCGGGAGAGGAGGCCCCGGGCCTCTGTTAGGGGTCCAGGCCCAATTGTGGCCCTGCCACTCCCAGGCTGTGTGACCTCCGATAAGTTACGTCACCGCTCAGGACTCAGTTTCCTCAGCTAGAGAGAAGGGGCTGGACCAAGAACGGCACTGAGGGCCATTTGGGGGAAGGGGGAGTCTGTGGAAAACTCCCTGGTTGGAGTCTGTAAAGGCCTGCTAACTGTCCCAGTGGAGGCGGCCGCTTTACCCGCTGCGAACACACGTGCGGCCATCTGCTGATCGCGAACTGCGCCCCCTCTGGGCCCGATGCGGAGCCAGGTACTGGAGCCAAGAACCAGCCCCTGACCTGAGAGGCAGACAGGCCATCCGACAATCACAGAACATGGCGGCAAAGCTGACAGAGAAGTGTGTGTGAAAGGTCCTCTCTGACTTAGCAGAGATTTTCCTACCAGGGTTCGTCAGGGAAGGCAGATGTAGGCTGGGTCTTGACGGATGTGTAAGAGTTCCTCCGTTCAAACAACGGGTTTCTCACAGATGCTTGTGGCAGTGCTCTAGGGAGCCTACAGCCTTGCCAAAGGGCCCTGGCCTTCTGCTAGGCTGAAACCCAAGGGAAGAGACCAGAATGCCAGCTTAAGAGCCCAAGGGCTGACATCTGGGCCTGGGTTGGGGGGCAAAGCTTAGATTACTTCTCTTCTCAATGCCTCTGATCGACCTGGAAGATCGGGGAAGTCGTCTGCTGTTTCCCCCGAGGGGGATGCACTTGGGAAAGATAATTAGGCTCTCAATGGGACCCAGAAGCCCTTACTGGCTGGATGTAGGGAAGCCTTGTTGCAGGGAGCTCTTTGTCCTCTGTTACTTCACTGGGGACCCCAGCTTCTACCCTCTGCCTGAGGACCTCTTTGGAGTCATTAGAGGCAGCCTGGTAGGGTGGGAAGACCCATAGGTTCTAGTCCTGGCTTGCCATGGCCCGGCTGTGTGAACTTGGGTGAGAAACTTCACCTCTCTGGGCCTAGCTTTCCCATTTCTCTAAAGGACGGATTGGACTAGATCAGAGGCTCTAAACTCATCCAACAGAACTCTAAGGTTTTTCTGGAGGCGATTTAGGGGTCTGAGAAGGTAGGGAAAGGGGAAACCTAAGGGGGAAGGCTTGAGGGGTTGGGGTTCTGGAACTCCTGCACACTTTAATCAGAACAGCTCTGGTTTTAGAGGTTAGAATATTGGGAGGCAGAATGGATGGTGGTCTTGCGCTTAGCCAGACGTCCTGGATTCATATCCCAGCTCTGCCCCTTACCGGTAAGAACTCGAGCAGCCTGTATCACCTGTATGAGCCTCAGTCACCTCTCCTTTCAAATGAGACACACAGCACACCTCCCTCCTTGGGTTACTTTGGGGATTAAATGAGATAATATGTACACATAAAGAGCTCAGATCAAGCATTTAGTCAATGTTGACCAAGATCACTGAGGTTCCCCGTAAGACTCCATCTGCATAAAAGTTTGAAAACCACTGGATGGGAACAACAAGAAGGTTTCTTCTTGCTTGAACTTCAGAGCCACACGGCACCCACACCCCTGGCCATGCCCTGAGATACCTTGTATTACTTGGGGTACCCCAGAGAAACAGAACCAACGGGATGTATGTATGGATGGATAGGTGGGTACGAGGTTGATGGATGGATAGATAGATAATCTATTTTAAGGAATTGGCTCATGCAATTAGGGGGTTTGGCAAATCCAAAATCTGTTGTCAGGCTAGATATCCAGGGAAGAGTCACAGTTCAGATTCAAAACCAGTCAGCTGGCAGAGTCCCTTCTTGCTTGGGGAAATCAGTCTTTGTTTTATTCAGGCCTTCGACTAATTGGACGAGGCCCACCCACATCATGGAGATTAATGTGCTTTACTCAAGGTCTGCTGATTTAAATGTTAATCTTATCCACAAAAGCCCCTTCCCAGAAACATCTAGGATCATGTTGAACAACTATCTGGGTATGATAGATAGCCTACCTGAGCTGACACATCATAGAAACCATCACACACCTCCAGGCCAGGCCGTGGAGATAAGTGGGGCAGGGAAAGGCTGTGAGGCCGTGTGGGCAGGTGGGTGGTTGGGCCAGTCTCTCTGCCAGCTGGAGAAAGGAGCTGAGGCCCACTGGGGGTGTGGGCGGTTCCTGCTGGGGTCAGGTGCACACTGAGGCTATGTGCTCATTTTCCGAGCTGAGGCTGGGAGGAAAAGGCCATTTAGATCCCAACAATGTTGGTTTCCTGTGTTCCCGGGAGGGCAGGAAGCCACCTCAGGACAGAGTCCCAGCAGTCCAGCGAGGCGGGAGCTGGCTCAGAATGGGGTTGGGGGGTGCGGTTTTCCACCCCAGCAGGTAATCTGTGGACCCCTCCACACTCTGGGGCTCTCAGCCCTGCCACTGGCTGGGCCCTGCTGGGGGGGGAGGGGAGGGCATGCTGACACCCATGGGCAGAGGTGAGGCTCCTGGGGCTCTACCAAGCTTTGGTTTGACAGGATCCCTCCCCAGGGGGCTTCATCTTGTGGAGTCACTGGCTTATGAGGCCAGCCTTCTGCAGGAGCCAGGGGACCAAGGTGGGGTGGGTGCCGGGATGTGTGTCTGGAGAGGACTCAAGCGCGAAGCCCAGCAGGATGGGAAGGCTGGCGTTTTCCTGCCCTGGTTCCCCCACAATGAGGAGGGGTACTTTGCAGAGTGGGCCTCCCTGTCGACCGCAGGCTGGGTGTTTCATAGAGTCTGGGATGCGTTCAGGGTGGGAACCCAGACTTGCTCATGCTTCCATTGTCGGAGGGAGGAAGAGGCAAGTGGTGACTGGTGGAGAGACCAGTGGGGTGCCCCAGGCTCTTGCAGCGGGGAGATGGCTTGAGGACCCTCTGTTCTAGGGCTCAGCAGCTCGGGGGCTTTCAGGGCTAATCTAGGCTAACGAGTGTGAGTCAGCAGGGTGTGGTGGGGACCAGAGAGTGGGAGGTACTTGCTTTGGGTCACACAGCTGTACGATGGTCCTCAGGACTAGAACCCGGTGTCCTGATTAGTAGACGGGCTCTCTGATGCTGATACCAGCTACAATCTTCCACAGAGCATCCTCAGGGCCAGCCACACACATGAAGTCCATCAATTCTCACAACAACGCTGGGAAAGATGCTACTATTGCCCGACCATGACCAACATCTGGTCTGAGAGCCAGTCTCCATGCAGCCAGATAGGAAAGCAGGTACATGGAGAGCTGGACCAGGCTGGATCATGGGTGGTGTGTGTCCTGAGGCACTCAGAAAGCACTGGCCATGGTCCACACTGGCCCTCTTCCAGCAGGGGCTGGAGCGGAAAAGTGGGGCTCATCCACCCTCTCCTGTGGCTCTTCCATTGCCCCAGAACATCAGCATCGATCCCAGTGGTTTAGGCTGGGAAGAATTCTTCCAGTTTTTAAATTTACACCACATTTGTTGAGCCCCATCTGTATGTCAGACCTTGTGCCAGGAGAAGGGGCAGGACACAAAACTACCAGGTTGAACAGGACCTCACTGGGAGCACAGAGGAGGGAGGGATCATCTTTGAATGCCTGATTATCCAGGGAGAGACATTTTGAAACGGGCCTTGGAGGATGTATATATGAGTTCCCCATTTCAGATGTACTAGATTCAGTGTCCTTTTGGGGAGTTCAGGATGGCAGATCTCTTTTGGGGCAGTGGCTGGAAGTGGTGGCAAGGGCATTATAAGTATGCTGAGGGGCTGGACAAGACTGTTCTAAGCAAGAGTGCAATGTGGTCAGTTTGCACTTGAGAATGGCCTGTGGCTCTGTGGATTAAAGGGGGCAGGGAAGGCTGGAGGAGAGACAGGGCCCAGGGAAGGATAATTGATCTGACCTGGCAGGAAGGAGAGAGATTGGACAGTCTCTTTGGAGTTACTTTCTGGGACATGATGACTAGTTCTTGGTAGGGGGAAGGAAAGGGAAGAAGGAATTTCAGAAATGAACATGCCTGTTCCTGGGGCGCAAGGAAGGACTGGGGAGATGGCTTCTGGCCTCAGTGTCCAGCATCAGCCTTTAGCCTTTTGCTTTCTGAGGGCTCCTGGGCTCTGGTCTCCGTGTTGGTTAATCTGGAGCTACACAACAAATTTGTCCCCTAATTTAGCAATTTACAACAGATATGAAATTATGATCTCACATGGTTTCTGAGAGTCAGGGTTTCATGTGTGGCTTCATGGGGTGGTCTGGACCTCTTGCAAATGTAGTCAGGATGTCAGCTGGGGTCATAGTCATCAGAGGGCCTGACGGGGACCTGAGGGTCTGCTTGCAAGGTGGTTTGGTCATGCACCTGCTGAGTTGGCACTGACTGGTGGTGGGGGACCCCAGCTGTTCATCATGTGGGCCTCTCTATAGCATCGCTTTGGGGTCCTCATGCATCCTGGGTGGTACCTGGCTTCCCCCAGAGCCAGTGATCAGAGACACCAGGGCTGAAGCCATCATTCCTGTGATGACAGAGCCTCAGGAGTCACATGCCAGCGTTTCTACAATATTCAGCAGGGTACATAAGCCAGCGCCATTCACTGTGGGAGGGGATGACAAGAAGGTGTGCATCCAGGAGGCAGAAAACACTGGCTGCCGCAGTTTCCCTTCCTGCAGCACATCTGAACGTGCCATGGATCTGGAAAGCGGGAAACCAGCACAGAGTGGCATGCCCAAATTTCATGTGACAGCAGGGGAACTGCCAGTTAGAGTAGGAAATACTGCCCTCCTGGGGGAGACCGGAGAAGGGTGGCCAGATTAGGGGGCACCATTCCTGGAGGGCACTCAGCCCAAGAGGGCCTCTCTGGGGGTGGGCATGGGTGCTGTTAAAGTGTACAAATCCACCAGAAGAGCTGCTGGGAACCTGCCACTTGAGTGGAGTTTGTGGAGCTTTTGTGTTCCGGGCTGGGGCCTGGGGAACGTCTTCCTTTGCTCCCCACTGGAGGGCTCTCAAGGGCACCCTCTGCATTCCAGCACTCACAGAGCCCTTGGCTCACTGTACTGCAGTTGCCCAGTGATCTCTCCATCTGCCCTCCACCCAAGGGCATTGGTTGAGTGTCTGCCCACTGTGCAACAGGCGGGGCTGCCCTGGACGGTCATGCAGGCTGTTCACTGCCAAGGGCACCTTCCCGAGAGAGCACTGGAAGCAGCCACACTTTGCTCTCCAGACCATGCACCCAGGTACAGAGTTGGGTCTGCCTGGAGAAAGGGCACCTTCTTGCCATTTCCACAAAGATGCTGTATTCAGCTGTGTGTCCCAGGGGCTGGATCAGAAAGTGTTCTAGCTATTGGGGATTTGGTGTGAATGAGACAGGCATGCTCCCTGCCCTCATAGGTCTAGTGTAGGGAGGTAGACTTATTCATAAGCGAGCAGTAGTTACCCATGTTGACTTCAGACTGTGAACTGTATTAAGAAAGAAATTATCAGGGTCTTGCCGAGAAAGAATATTGGAGGTGCCTAATGTCATTTAGGTGGTCAGGAAAAGGCTCTTGGAGGAGAGGGATGGCTTTCAGTGGATTTTAGAAGGAGAAGAAGGATTTGGCTTGGTGAGCAATGGACAGACAGCTGGGGTGAGAAAGGATGGTCCAGGCGCCCGAACAGCAAGTGCAAAGGCCCTGAAGTAGGAAAGGGTTTGGTGCATTCTGTGAACTGTCAGATACTTGAAGTTGGAGTCCCAGAGGTCATTGTGCTGTTGGTATCTTGACTGGGGTCAGTAGGCCCAGAGTGGACACTTAGGGAATGCTTTTTTGATGGATCATGAAATGCTGGGGGCAGGCAGGGTATGGCTCAAGGGAAAGCTGAGAGTGGGGTGGGAATGATTAAATAAACTCCAGGGGAGATCTTCAGTCAGGTCCAACTCCTTAATAATTTATTAAGCTTCTACTGTGTACCAGGTATTGTGTAGTGAGAGAAAGAGAGAGAGAGAGACAGATCCTTCCTCTGAAGGAGCCCACAGTTATAGGGACCAAGGCGGTGGGGGAAACGTGCTCTGTGTGGTGATACCTGTGAGGAAGTAGGGAACAGAGGAGGGGCCCAGGACTTATTCCAGGAGAGTTGGGATTTGATCAGCAGAGTAAGGGGAAAGGTCCTTCTGTTTGGAGGTAGTGGCCCAGTGGGGCGCCTGCCTGGCTGGAAGGGCCAGCTCAAGCCACATGGCCCCAGGCTTTCTCAATTCCACATTCCAAGGCCAAGAAAGAAGGCATGGGGGTAGGGCTGGGGTGTCTGGAGGGGAATTGCCAGCCTTGGGGTAGTGGGGGTGGGGTGGGGTAGGGCAAGAGAGAAGCAGAAAGGCTAGACAGATGGGCATGATTTGATTTGGGTGGCCAGGGGTGGGTATATCCTGGTGTGGCCAGGGGTGCAGAAGTCCCTGAGCTGGCCTGGGTGGCTGGTGGGGTTAGGAAAGGCTTGCTCAGCAACAGCTGAGTCACAGGCCTGAGCTGGGGCCAGGACTAGGTTCTGGGAGAACAAGGTCCCAGGCAGGGCCAGTGGCCAAGGTCACATCCCAGACTTCCACTCCTACAGACCAATGAGAAGCCTTGGTATGGACAGTCCTCTTTTGGCAGCTCTCGGCCTTCATCAGTGCCTCAGTCTCCCCCTTTTGCATTCTGCTGAGAATCAGGTTGGCTCAAAGCCAGAAAGTGGTTGGACAAACTGTAGATCCAAGAGGCCATGGCAGCGGGCTGTGGCCCAGGGCTGTGGCTTGCCAAGGATTTGGGGTTGGGGCTGCTTTCCCCGGCCTCCCTGACTCCTACCACCACCCCCCGCCCCCGCCCTGTCTCAGCAGCTAACAAGGTCAAGTCAGTGCAGAAGCTCAGCTCAGGAGACCCCTCACCCCATCCGTGAGACCTGGTGGGGGGGACCACCAAACCCCAGGGTGGAGGGCCCTGGGGGTGGGGCAGGCAGGGCTGGGACATTCCAGACTGAGGGAACCCCATAGGAAATTTGATTCCAGCTTCTGGTGGTGGGAGGGCAGAGTTAAGTCTGCTGTGCGGCGCGTGTGTTGTGTGTGTGTGTGTGTGTATGTGTGTGTGTGTTTCAAATGATGCACAAGGAGTTTGTGAGCCTGCCTAAGGCTCATCTATCCGTGTGTCCGTGTCCAATGCCTGTGTCGCGCTGTATGCTGGGGGTGTCCTGTGAAAGTGTGTGTGCTGGTGCCCCTGAGTCAGAGGTTTTCCTGGGGCATGAGTGTGAGTGTGTGTGAGGCTATGTGTGTATATATATGTGTATGTGTACATGTCTGGCCGAGTGCACGGGGATAGTGGTTATTGGTGAGTGTGCATGTGTGCATGCACCCGTCTTCTCCTGGACCGTAAATCGGGTGTGTGTGTCTCTCTCTGGGGGAGAGTCAGCGATCACGGTTCCTGGGGTGCCGGCTGCCTGCCTGCCTGGTGTGTATGTAATGGGAGAACCCCCACCCCCCACCCCCCAAGCCGTATTCCTTGGCGCGGCTGCCACGGGGCCTGGGTCTCGGCCACCTCTGCCCCTGGCACAGATCCAGCAGGGGAGTCGGTTTCCCCCCCCCGCCCCTCCCCCTGCCCCTCCCACCTCCCCGCACCCGCCCCCCCGGGGGCTCTGGCAATGGGGGCTCGGCGCCTCCGCGGCCCGCGGGTCCGCAGTCCCGGGCGTTCCCGCCCCGCAGGCCCCGGGGAGCTGCGGCAGCCGCCCCCCTCCGCCCCCTCCTCCCTCCGTTCCTCCTTCCCTCCTTCCCTCCTTCCCTCCCGAGAGCGGAGTGCGGGCGGGGGTGGGAGGAGATTTCGCCCGAGTTTCCATTTCATACCTCGCGGCTAAACTTTCTTTCTGTGTCTCGCCCTCTCGCAGTCTGCAGCTTCTCCTGTCATCGGAAATGCCAGGCCAAGGTAAGCGGCCGCGGGCCGGCAGGCTCGGCGGGGGGCTCGGGGATGGGACTGGCTTGGGTCCGGGATGGGAGCAGGGGGCGCCGGCGGGCCGGGGGCGGTGCCCGGGTCGTCCCCTGCCCTGCTCTTTGTTTATGCAAAGCTTCGGGCCGGGAGCGGGCTCGGGTCAAGGTGAAGGCGAGGCCCGGGGGGTGGGGGCGGCGGCGCGGGGTCTGTGCAGCTCCTGAAGGTGGCTGGCGGGGACCAAGCTCCAAGGGAGGGGTCTTTGAAAGTATTTCCCTTAGTTGGGGGAAGGGGCGCTGGTTCGGGGAATGAAGGAGGAGGGGGATGCATTTCATTTATCCCGTGGTCGGCACAGAGCCTTGGTTGGCCCAATTCAGGCAGTCTGGAAAAACTTGGGATGGGGGCCACAGCCAAAGGAGGCCAATGGCGGGAAAACGGGATAGGTGGGGAAGTGGGGATGAGGTCGGAGGTCAGGCTTTCCCTGGGCACAGAACCTCTTGCGAGACCATCTCACTCTTGTTATTGGCCAGGTGGCACTTTGATCCTCCGTTTCCCCATTGGTGTTTCAAGGCTGGCCTGGGTGAGAGAAGGAAACTGAGGCAAGAAGGCTAGAGGGTTGGCCTGGCTGGCTTGGAGCCCTGCTGCGTCCTCTCAGGCCTGGACAGAGGAGTGATGGGTCAGGAACGGGCTTCTTAGAGTGCTGGGTTATGATGGCTTATTTGGGAGGGTGGCTGTTCTGTCACATGGGCCCAGCTTTCTGGAGGTGGAGATGCCGGGCCTTACCTGTTCGTCTGCGCCGTCTGCCATGTGCCTCATCTTCACCCTGCCCTTGCGGCCCACCTTTGCTGTTCACCCCAGATCTTTCTGGAAGGAGTTCAGTGAATGGGAGGAGGAGGGAGGAAGTTTCAAAAGCATGCACGGGGCAGTGCAGACTCAGTATCTGGTTCATCTCATCCTTTGCTTCTTTATTTGCTAAATGACCTTGGGCCAGTCATGCAACCTCTGTGAGCCTGTTTCATCCTCGAGGGGACGGGAATAAGAAGAGGTTATGATGAGGATGAAATGGGATAATGGGTGTGAAGGTGCCCAGGACAGTGCCTGACGACGTAAGGTAGGTGCTCCAGAATGGAGTAACCGGTCATTATTATCAACCGGTCACTCCAAGCGCCAAGGATTATTTTAGAGAAGGGTGCTTGTGGAGTGGACAGATCTGCGAGGTAATCTACTTCCTCCCGAGTGACCTTGCTCAAGCAAAATCCTTGGTCTTGCCGGGGCCGTCTCCCCATCGGTAAACTCCGGTTAGGAGTGCCCTCCTAGCAGAAGTGCAAAGGGCCTGGCTCACAATGGGCACACCTGGAGAGCTGCCCCTCCTATCGCCTTCTGCTTTTCTGGTTCTCGCAGCCTTGTCTCCCTTGGTGGGGGCGGGCAGTGAGTTTCTGCTTCTCCCTCCATCTGCCTCGGTGTTCTCTTCATCCAGAGCAGAGCTTCTCCACCCTTTAACCCCAGAGGCTGCGCCTTCTCGCTCCTCCCCTGTCTACTCCCTTTCTCTCTTCCTTTCTGCACCTGCTTCTCTTAATAACAATGAATGTTTGTACAGCGCTTTGGGCTTTGGAAAGCACTTCAGTGCATTATCTGACTTTATTCTTTTAATCCCATCATAGCATAAAACAGGCTGAAAGATCGCATTGTTTTATGAATAAGGAAACTGAGGCACCCAAAGGGCGAATGACTTTCCCAAGGTCTCATGGTGTAACTCCTCACCATCTTTGTCCCTGGGCCTTGGTGCTTCCTTCTAAAGATCCCATCTTGCTGATGTTCCTTAATCTTTCCCTGCCCCTCCCCCTTGGCTTTCTGTCTCTTGCCACAGCAGATGCCTATGGACAGGATGAAGGAATGAACACACTGGCAGTGAAGGGTCTGAGTCTGGTTAAATGGGGGCTGAGATGCCAGAGGGATGCCAGAGATGACTTCTGGGGGCATACCCTGCCTGGCAATTCTTGGAAGTGCTGGGGACTCAGAATCCCCCAGGCTGGAGGCTGTAGCAAAATTCTGCTCTGCCTAGCCCTGGAGGACAGCCCAGAGGGTAGAGGTGGTATGGCAGGGCATGGCCAGACAGACAGAAAGAGCCTTTTAGAGGATTTTCCTTTATAGGAAATGGGATGCACTGGTGGTGTGCACTCCACCCAGCTGGCAAGTCTTTCCCCTAAAACCACAGATCATACTACTGCCCTGCCTTTTCCTCCTGCCGGGAAGGGCGGTGGGAGCCCCAGTGCACACAGCAGAGTTCTGTCCTCTGGATTTTATAACCAGATCAACTTGGAGGTCATCTCATCCATCCCCTTACCTCTAGACAGGGCTCATTACACAAATGCTTACTGACCTCTTTTCAAGGGTCAGGCAGTGTTCTGGGTATACAAGACAGATAAGGTATTTGCCCTCATGGGATTGACATTCTCCTGGGGGAGACAGACAATAAGTACAATAAACGTGCTATGAAGGAAACGAACTAAAGCAGTGTGTTAGAGTGATTAGGCTAACGTGACCCAGGAAGACTTTTCAGAGGAAGGATCGCATGAGGTGAAACCCAAATGTTGATGTTCCTTGATGACCTGGAAGTTGGAAGAGCAAGGTGAGGTGAGATGAGCTTATCAAATGCTTGAAAGAAGGTCATGTCACTGGAGAATAGTGAGCCCTGGAGCGTTTTGAGCACGTAGGACATGATCGGATCTCTGTTTTGAGAAGGCTGCTCTGGACTTGAGCAGGCACAGGTTAGGCTAGGGAGATGGGCCAGCAGGTTGCTGACATTGCCCAGGTTGGGGAGGCTGGTGGCTTAGTCCATGGTGCTCCCTGGAAAGGCAGTGAGAAGGGGCCAGATTTGGGATACATTCTGAGGTAGAGCCCAGAACTTGGCTGATGAATGAGATGTTGGGTGTGTGAGAGAGAATGGACCCAGGGATGACTCCCAGGTTTTTGGCCAGAGTCACTGGGTGCACGTGGTTCCATTTACCGAGATAGATGGAGTGTGTGAGAAATTTCTAGGGAAGAAGGTGCCAAGATTTCTGCTTTGCTTGATTTCTTATTTCACAGCTCTTCTCCCGCATGCTGGGGATTTCTTGCATATGTGTGTTCTCTCCTGTCCTCTCAAACTCAGCCTGCACTGGTCACCCCTCTGGAGGTTGAGTAGTTCTGGATGCCTTAACATGCCACTTTCCAGACTGTTCTTGCAACGTGAACCACGATCTGATCTGAGAGGGGCTGTATTATTTACACAGCAATAGGATGTAACAATCTCCCCCCAAAGTTAGTAGCAGAAAGCAGCCACAAGCATTTAGTATCCCATGGTTTCCATGGGTGAGAAATTTGGGAGTGGCTTGGCTGGTGGTTCTGGCCGGGGATCTCTTGTGGGGCGGCAGTCAAGACGTCAGCTGGGGCTATGGTTATCTGAAGGCCTGACTGGGGCTGGAGGAGCTGCTTCCAAGTGGTTCATTTATGTGGCTAGCGAGTTGGCGTGGGCTGTTGGCAGGAGGTCCTAGTTTCTTGCCCCATGGTGCTCTCCATGGGGCTGCTTGAGTGTCCTCACAACATGGTGGCTGGCTTCCTTAAAGTAGGTGATTCAAGAGAGAGCAACGTGGTAGCCACAGTGTCTTTTTGTCCTCGCCTTGGAAGACAAATACTGTTATGTTTACAGAATCCTGTTCGTTGTCTAGGTCATCGTCATTGACTATGGGAGGGACCTATGTAAAGATATGATTACTTGGAGGCAGGAATCAATGGAGGGGCCACCTTGGAAGCCAACTGCACGGATGCCCAGAGAGAGGGCAAGGTTGACCTGGCTCCTGGGAGGGTGGTCCTTGGCAGTGTTGGGAAGGGCAGAGAGGTAGGAATCAAACCTATCCCTCTACCCCTGCTGCCTTCCAGCTCTGTGACCTATGTTGTAGAGAAATAAATGCACACCAGCACACAGTAGGCGCCTTTCTGCTTTTTTGAACCACAGGTGAAGACTGGAAGGGATCTCAGATATTCAATGCCCAGTTCTTGCCACTGGGACCTACTTGAGAGAAATGCTCCCTGCTGCTGAGCAGGGGCCCCTGAATAGATGTGAAGTACCTGTTTAATTGCGCAAAGGAGGGCTGAGAGTTAGCCTGTACCCTCAGCTTCTAGAATAGTCCCTGACTCATAGTAGGGGTTCCAATGAAGGAGTAAAGGAGTGGAATAAAGGAATGTTGAGGAACAAGAGGTTCCTATTTAGAGAGAGGCATGAGAGTGGGGCAAGGGAGGGCTTGAGAGCGGGAGAGAAGGAGCAGCAAAATCATTTCGTAATATCCTTCCAAATAGCCCTCTGACCTTCTGACCGAGATTCACACTCTACATACGTTTAGTCATTTACATTTTCTAGTGGGAGTGTAAGTCACGTACCGTCAAGTACACACGTCAGTAAGCTGGTACCTGTATATGATCCAGATCAAGATCTAGAACATTTCCAGCACCCGGAAATGCCCTTTTGCACCCCTCCAAGACAGTATCCCCTAAAGGAAATTTCTAGTTTTACTTCTGCCATCACAGATTAGTTTTGCCTCTTTTTGAACTTCTTATAAATTGAGTCATACAGTACATTTACTCTTTTTTTAAAAAAATGATTTATTTGTTTTAGAGAGAGAGAAAGAGCACAGAGCGGGGAGGTGCTGAAGGAAAGGGAGAGGGAGTCTTTTTTTTAAACACTTTTTTTTTTTAAAGATTTTATTTATTTATTTGAAAGGAAGACAGATCGCAAGTAGGCAGAGAGGCAGGCAGAGAGAGAGAGAGAGGGAAACAGGCTTCCTGCTGAGCAGGGAGCCCGATGTGGGATTCGATCCCAGGACCCTGGGATCATGACCTGAGCCGAAGGCAGAGGCTTTAACCCACTGAGCCAGCCAGGTGCCCCTAGAGAGAGGGAGTCTTAAGCTGACTCCGTGTTGAGTGCAGAGCCTGACATGGGGCTCGATCCCATGACCCTGAGATCATGAGCTGGGCTGAAATCAAGAGTCAGACGCTCAACCGATGGCGCCACCCAGATGCCCCTGTTGACTCTTCTACCTGGCTTGATTCACTCAACATCCTCTCCTTGCATATTACAGTGGTTCATTCTTTTTGATTGCTGTGTTGTGTTCCAGCCTATGAACAAACCACAGTTTGTTTATCCCTCCCACTGTTGATTGCTGGTTGGGTTATGCAGTTTGGGGCTATTCTGAACAGATGTGACTAGGAATGTTTAATCATCTCTATCGACACAGAACTTTGTAATACACGAACATCTTCATTCACCTTTTCAGTTCTGTGAGGTGGGCTGGGCTCATGGCAGCCCCATTTTATAGATCCCAAACAGGGGCCTGGGGAGGGTAGCCGACTCAGCTAAGGGCCAGAGGCTTTCTACGTGATTCTGGCACTGCCCTGATCCATGGGTGGGGAGCAGGTGAGACGGGAAGAGAGTGAGACAGAGAAGGGGCTGGTTTGGGCACTGGAGAGTCACCCCAGTGGATGGAAATGCCACCCTCCAGTTCCCGACTCCGAATCCCTTGAAGGAGGCAGTTCTGAGCCTCCTTAGTCCCCATCCCTCTGTCTTATGGAGTCCTTAACTGTCCCCACTTGCTACTCTCCTGTTGAGGGTTAAAGTGGGTGGTCCAGGATTTGTCTTCCACTTTTATTCCAGCATACGCACAGTGTGTATACACATGGCAGATTTTCTTCCGTTTTGTGTTTCTTCTCGCTCCCCTGCTCTAGGATTCCACAACCTCCAGGTGCATTTTATCAAACTGGCTAACTCTCATCTATTTGTCTATTATTTTAAAGGGAACTTGTAAATTTAGAGTTGTCTTAGATTTACAGAAAAGCTGCAAAGATGATCTGAGGAGTACCCATGTAGCCCACACCGTTTCCCTAAGCCCTAATATGTTTTTGAGAAATGCTTTTCTCGCTCCTGATTTGCCCCTTGTTTAAAATAGTAGTCCCAGATGAAAAATGCTGCTCCTTCCAGCAGAATGTTCATTCCAGGTCAGATGTGAATGAAAGGAAGGTCCCAGGTGACTGCTGGGCAGGCAAACTGTCCCCGCCTCAGCCTCCAGGCGGCTTCTACTCACCTCCTGTTTCTTTCTCTTTCTCCTTCCCTCTTTCCAGACCCTGGCTCTTCCCTGTCCCGAGCACCAGCAATGACTTGGTCTCTTCTGCTGTACCAGGGGGGTTTAAATCCCATCCTTTAAGCTTGAAAGGAAAGGAAATCCTATAATGAACCCCCGCCTTTCAGTCTTACGACACACCACCTTTCCCGCTCTCTCTTAAACACACCTGCTTGTGTTTTCTTCGTGGTTGTGCTGGAGACTTGGGGTACTCTCCTGCTCCGGGTTATAGCTGGACTGGGGGAGGTTCGCAGCCCTAGGACCCATCCATTGTGCTTTGGCCTTGAAGGCAGAGTATTGCATTTAAATCCTGACTGCATCCCTAATTGGTTGTGTGACCTTGGGCAAGTTCCTTAACCTCTCTGTGCTCCAGTTCCCTCATACGACGGGGATGAGAGTAGGACCTATCTTGTAGGGCTCTTGGGAGCACTGAGAGTGATGACCCAACTATATGCCACGTTCTAGATCAAGTGGTGAAAAAGTTGCCAATATTTATTATTTTGTATTCTTCCTGCCTTCTAACTCCTGGAAGGTGGGGAAAATCTGAGTGACCAACACAGGGCAAAATGTGGACTCGGCAAGATACTTGCTTATGTGTTTCTCCTCTTTTGTCCGTTATCAAGAAGGCACGAGGAAATGGTGCAGGCAAATACAATGTGTCTTTTGCTTGTTTGCTTGCCCCAGGGCTCCTGAGATTATAGCAGTGGTTCCAAAGACTTTATCTATACAGGAGAGTCACCTAGGGCGGTAATGATGCTTGGGTCCTTCTCCCCAGAGTCAGATTTAGTTGCTTTGGGGCAAGATCAGGCATTGGGATTTTTAAAAGTGGCAACCAGCACTGGGAGTGTAAAATGGTACAACCATTCCGGAAAGCAGTTTGACCGTTTCTTATGAAGTTAGACACACACTTGCTGCCTGACCCAGCAAAGCCATTCCGAGGTATTTACCAGAGAGAAATGGAAACATGTCCGCAAAATACATGAATATTCATAGCGGCTTTATGCACAATAACCCCAAACCGAAAAAAACAAATATTCAACAACAGATGAGTGGAGAAATATGTGATATTATGGGCCAGTGGAAAATGACCCAGCGACGAAAAGCAACGAAAAGCAACAAACTGTTGTTACACATGGCATTGTGAGTGAATGTTGATAATACTGCTAAGGGAAGGAAGCCAGACACAGAAGTGCACGCTAGATGATTCCATTTTTCTGAAGTTCTTGAAAGTTGGAAGCCATGGTGGCAAAAAGTGGATTAGTAGTTTTCTGGAACTGGGGGTGGTGGGAAGCTTGCCAGAGGGTATATGGGAACTTTTTTGGGTGATAGAAATGTTCTTTATCTTGATGGTGGTGATAGTTATGCAGATGTATACAGCTGTCCAACTCCTTGGAGTATATCCTTAAAAGGGTTGCATTTATTGTATTTAAATTCTCTCTTGATAAAGTTGATTTAACGAAAACCTTGCCAGGTAAGTCCCCTTGGCAGCCAAGTTTGAGAACCACTGGTCTACAGTTTCTGAAGACCCGTCTCCATCATTTCTCTCTTGGTCTGGCACTGACCATCTGTGTCAGAATCTTTTCGTCCGTCCACTTGAAAAGAAACCTGTACTTGACAGCTATTGCTACTCAGTCCCTCCATTCTTCCCCCCGACCTCTGCCCCAGTCCTGGGCAGCCAGTGATTTACTTTCCGTCCCAACATATTTCCTTGTTCTGGAGATTTGGAATGAATGGAATAATAGAAATGTATGGCTTTCGTGATTGGCTTCTTTTGCTTAGCGTAATGTTTTTAAGACACATTCTTTTTTGTGGCTGAATAATATTCCATCACAAGAGTCTACCACATTTTGTGTACACATGCATCAATGGGTGGACATTTGGGTTGTTCCATCTTCGATTATCATGAATAACGCTGTCATGAATATTCATGTCCAAGTCTTTCTGTGACTGTATGTTTTCATTTCTCCTGGATGCCTGGAAAAACACAGGTGTGAACAGCACTGGTCCACTTTATACACAGATTTTTACAGGATGGTAAATGTATTTTCTCTTCCTTATGAGGTTTTTGTTAACATTTTCTTTCTTCTAGCTTACTTTATTGTAAGACTATGGTATGTAATATATATGCCATGTAAAATATGTGCCAATTTCAATGAAAAAAAATGTGTTAACTGACTTGATGTTATCGGTGAGGTTTCTCAGTCAACAGTAGGTTATTAGTAGTTAAGTTTTGGGGGAGTCAAAAGTTAAATGGGGATTTTCACTGCTCAGACTGTTGGTGCCCCTAACCCCCTTGTTCAAGGGCCAATTGTATGTGCCTAGGAGTGGAATGGCAGGGTGGTATGGTAATTCTGCTTAACTTTTGGAGGAACTGCTAGATTGTTTTTCAAAGTAGCTTCTATTAGTTTTCTACGTCTGCTGTAAGAAAGTATTACAAACTCATGACTTTAAACAAGAGAAATTTATGGTCTTACATTTCTGGGGGCTGGAAGTCCAAAATCAAGGTGTTGGCAGGGCCACGCTCCTCTAATAGGTGTAGAGGAGATCCTTTCTTGCCTCTCCCTAGTGCCTGGGGGTTTGCTGGCGATCGGTGGTACTTCTCATCTTAAAGCGGCATCTCCCCAGTCTTCTGTCTTCGTATGGTTTTTTCCCTGTATGTCTTCGCATTGTCTTCTCTCTGTGTCTGCCGGTCTCCAGTCTCCAGTAACCAGGCATGCTGGATTGGGGCTCACAACAAGAAGCTCATTCTAACTTGATTATCTCTGTAAAGAACCTACTTCCGCATAAGGTCATGCTCTCAGATGCTGGAGATTGGGACCTCAACATATCTTTTTAGAGGGACACAGTCCAGCCCATGACATAGCTGCACCATTTTACATCCTCACCAGGAATGGGGGAAGGTTATGATTTCTCCCCATCCTCATCGCAGCTTATCTGACTTTTTGATTATAGCCATCCTAGTGGATAGGAAGTGACCTCTCATTGTGGTTTTGCTTTGATTTCCCTGATGACTAGTGATGCTGAGCATCTTCTCATGCGTTTATTAGTCATTAGTGTATCTTTGGAGAAGTGTCTATTCAGATTCTTTGCCCACTTAAAAAATTGGGTTGTCTTTATTATTGAGTTGTAAGTTTTGTTTTTATGTTCATGGTACAGGTTCCTTATCAGATATGATTTGAAGTATTTTTTTCCTACTCTGTGGGTTGTCCTTTCACTTTGTAGCACAAAAGTGCAAAATTTTGATACAGTCTGTTTATATATATATATATATATATATATATTTATATTTATATGTATTTTATGACTTCTGATTTTGGTGTTGTACCTAAGAATTCATTGCCAAATCCAAGGTCATGAAGATTTGACCCTACGTTTTCTTTGAAAAATTTAATAGTGTTGGCTCTTGCAGTTAGGTCTTTCATCCATTGTGAGTTATTTTTAAAAAATATTTTATTTATTTATTAGAGAGAGAGAGAGAGAGAGAGATCATGGGTGAGTGCATGAGCGGGGAGTTGGGCGGGGTAGAGAGGGGTGGTGAGGGAGATGGAGAAGCAGACTCCTTGCTGATCAGGGAGCCAGATGTGAGGCTTGATCCTAGGACTCTGAGATCATGACACGAACCAAAGGCAGACACTTAACCCACTGAGCCACCCAGACACCCCGAGTTAATTTTTATATAGGGTATGAGGTAAGCGCCCAACTGCATTCCTTTGTATGTGGCTAACCAGTCATCCCAAAACCATTTGTTGAAAAGACTTTTCTTTCCCCACTGAATGATCTTGGCAACTCTGTCAAAAAATCAATTGACTATGGGTGTGTGGGTTTATTTCTGGATTTGATTCTATTTCATTGATAAATATGGCTATCCTTATGCTAGTAGCACACTATTCTGATTACTGTTGCTTCGTAGTAAGTATTAAAATTGGGAAGTGTGAGTCTTCTTTTTGAAGATTGCTTGGGCTGTTCTGGGTCCCTGAGTTTTAGGATCAGCCTATCAATTTCTGGAAAGCATCCTGCTGGGATTCTAATAGGGATTGCATTGAATTTAATCTATCCATCCGGGGAGTATTACTATTTTAACAATATTGAGTCTTCCGAGCCATGAGCATGGGATGTCTTTCCATTTATTTAGAACTTCTTTACTTTCTTTCAACACGGTTTTGTAGTTTTCAGAGTATGTTTTGTAAAATGTATTCCTAAGTATTTTATTCTTTTCAATGGAAGAAATGGAATTTCTTTAAAGGAAATTGTTTTCTTAATTTCATTTTCAGATGGCTGTATAGAAATACATGTATAGTGTGTAGAAATACAACTGATTTTTGAACATTGGAGATTTATCCTGCAACCTGATGAATTCATTAGTTCTAATAGTTTTTATTTTTTATTTTATTTATTTATTTTTATTAACATATGATGCATTAACTGAGGGTTGCTGCGGGGAGAGGGCTAGAGAGAGGGTGGTTGGGTTATGGACATTGGGGAAGGTATGTGCTATGGTGAGTGCTGTGAAGTATGTAAACCTGGCGATTCACAGACCTGTACCCCTGGGGCTAATAATACATTATATGTTAATAAAAAATAAAAAATTAAAAAAAATGATGCATTATTTGCTTCAGGGAAGTTCTAATAGTTTTTAAGCGAATTATTTAGGGTTTTCAATATATGAGGTCATGTAATCTGTGGATAGAGGTGGTTTCACTCCTTCCTTCCATCCTGGATGTTTTTGATTTCTTATCGCCTTCATCCCCCCAGTTTGCTGGCTAGAACCTCCCATACCGTGTTGATCAGAAGTAGCAAGAGCAGAGATCTTAATCTCATTCTTGGCTTTAGGGGAGAGCATGCAGTCTTTCACTGTTAAGCATGATGATGGCTGTGGTTTTTTTTTGTGTGTGTGTGTGTGATACCCTTTGTTAGGGGCATTTCCTTCTATTTTTAGTTCATTGAGTGTTTTTTTATAAATCAGGAGATATTACTGGATTTTGTCAAAATCTTTTTCTGCATCTATTGAGGTGATCAGTGGTTTTGTTTTTTCTATTCCTTTGATATGGATTGTATCAAGGAATTTAATTGTGGAATGGGATTACTCTAGCTGATTTTCAGGTGTGAAAACAGCCCTGCATTCCTGGGGCAAATCTCATTTGGTCATGGTGTATAATTATTATTAAATGTAGCTGGCTTTATTTTTTAGTATTTAGTTGAAGGTTTTTGTGTCTTTGTTCATAACAGATAATTGGTTTTTAGTTTTCTTTCTCTTATAACGTCTTTGTCTGGTTTTGGCATCAAGGTAATACTGGCCTCACAGAATGAGTTGGAGAGTGTTTGCCCCTTTTCCAACTTTGGAAGAGTTTGGGAAGAATTAATATTGATTCTTCTTTAAATGTTTGGTAGAATTCACATGTGAAACAGTTTGAGTCTGGGCTTTTTTTTTTTTTTTTTTTGTGGGCAGTTTTTTGATTGTGTGTTCAATCTCTTTACTTGTTAGGGGTCTCTTCAGGTTTTCTGTTTCCTCTTCAGTCAGTTTTGGAAGTTTGTGTCTTTTCTAGAATATGATTTTATTTAATTATATATGAAAGGTGGGGGGCAAAGAGCAAAGGGAGAGGGAGAGAGAATCCCAAGCAGACTCCATGCTGAATGTGGAGCCAATGTGGGTCTCCATCTCATGACCCCGAGATCATGACCTGAGCTGACATTAAGAATCAGACGCTTAACTGACGAGCTACACAGGCGCCTCAGGAGATTTGTGTCTTTTTAGGAATTTGTCCATTTCCTTCTGTCTATCTAATTTATTGGCATATGATTGTAGTCTTCCTTCATGATTCTTTTTATTTCCACGAGGTTGGCAGGAGCATCTGTTCCATTTCTGATTCTAGTACTTTGGGTCTTCTCTCTTTTGTTCTTGGTCGGTCTACCTAAACACTTGTCAACTTCGTTGGCCTTTTCAAGGACCCTACTTTTTTCAACTCTCACGTTTACAGGATTCTTCATTGCAATCACTCTGTTTGTGGCCATTGTTTCTTGAGTGTCCTCTGTGTGGTGGCTACGTGACAGTTGACTCCTTTCGTCCTTGAGAAAACACACCTAAAGCAGATGTCATTGGATGCACTGTTGAATGAGAACACTGAGGTCAAACTCTGGGAAGCTGGGGCTCCCAAGCCTGATGACTTTTTTTTTTTTTTTTAAAGATTTTATTTATTTATTTGACAGAAGAGATCACAAGTAGGCAGAGAGGCAGGCAGAGAGAGAGGAGGAAGCAGGCTCCCTGCTGAGCAGAGAGCCCGATTCGGGGCTAGATTCCAGGACCCCGGGATCATGACCTGAGCTGAAGGCAGAGGCTTTAACCCACTGAGCCACCCAGATGCCCCTGATGACTGATGACTGATGACTTTTCCCTGCAGCTGGGCCCACCCCATTCTGCTTTTAGCCTCTACCATCTGCTGCTGAGGCTTGTTTTCCGATTTCTAAGGGGGGAGAGCCATGGGTCACTCTTCCCTGTCACTCATTACCTGTCAGTGGGCCCCACATCACCTGGTGAGCCTGTTAAGCATGTTCCTGCCACCCTCAACTTTGGTTCAGTGAGCCTGGACTCAGGTCCAGGGATACGTAGTACTACGTAATGTCCCCAAAGATTCTGACGTTGGGGTTCCCTCACAGCACCCGAGTAACCCGTGTTTGCCCTGGATACTCCTCAGCTTTCCTGGGTTTACGTTCCCCAGGAAGCCACTGGTTCCTCTGGGCTCTGTGTTCTCCTGGCTTCCACTTCCCCCCTGGGTTGCGGGTCAAGGATAACATAGGTCTTGGGTGGGAAGTTGTTTCCTTGCTGTGTTATAAAAATTTGCAAGAAGTTGTACATTTTTATACCCCTGCCCACCCCCCTCCATCTTCCTAAAGTTCTCTCTGAGGAAATAGCGTGTAGGACCTTCAGGAGTTAATAAGTGAGCTTGGGGCATGTGTCCTAGCAGTGAGTACGCGCACGCACACACATACACACCCCGGCGGGGAGGGGACGAGGCGGGGAGGGCTTGGGGGGGCGGGGGTTGAAAGTGACACTGAGCTTCTCATTTTCCTGGAATGTGGCTCCCCAAAGGTCTCCTAGTTTGCAGTGTTTCTGACTCTGGGGCTGTGTAAACATCCCATAGGGGATTGCTGCCTCTGAGGGATCAGAGGACTTTGAAAGGGGGCGGGTGTGAGCCCAGAGCAGGGAGAGGGGGCGAATGGGAGTTGGAGACTTGGAGCCAGAGAGGGTGAAAGGAGAGGGAAACCCTGGGGTCCTGTTGAGACAGGACGTGTGGTGAAATATGTGGGAGGGAACAGAGGCCAGCGGTTTCCCACTGAAAGTGTGAGGGATCTGGTGAGGCCTGGGGTCTGTGGTGTGGCGCAGATGGGGAAGCTTGTCCATGCTGCGGGAGGGAACAGGGTGACTCCTAGATCCCTGGCCCATACCAGCCTCCTCCACTGCTTCCACCTTTTAGCGTGAGGGTTTACAGTCTCTGCTGGAGCCGGCTA
This sequence comes from Martes martes, assembly GCF_963455335.1. NCBI lineage: Eukaryota > Metazoa > Chordata > Mammalia > Carnivora > Mustelidae > Martes > Martes martes. Next base: position 168,417,186 of record NC_137890.1, read on the forward strand.
GGCAGAGAGGGTGAGGGAGAAGTGGGCTCCCCACTCCTGGGGCACGGTGAGCCCCTGCCTCCCAGGGTCCTGAGCTGCCTTCCCAGAACCCAGCATTCTTTCCTGCTTGGCTCTCCCTAGCAGCCAAGACTGTCTTAAACTTCTGAGCCTCCCAGGCCACTGACCTCGAGCAGTTTCCAAAGCCTGCCTGTCCCAAGAGGGGACGCTGGGGAGTTGGAGCTCCTCTGGCCTTGGGGTCAGGTAGATCTTGACTGCCATTTATGTGAGCTGTGTCATATCAGACAAGTCACTCAACCTCCGAAATCTGCTTTCCTCATCAATATAGAACTGGTGACATTGATATCAGCCAACCATGCAAGGTTGATGTGAGGATTAGAGAAAATGGATTTGGTAAGATCCTGGCATGTGATAGGCTCTTTCTCAATACATGGTAACTCATATTTTATTCTGTTATTCTGAGACCCAAGGATAACAGACAGACAAGTGCCCCAGAATCCACCAGCTCACAGGTCTGGCCAGCTCGGCCACAATGACAATGGCCCACACTCCCTCCCCCTCCCCCACATTGGTTCCTCTGCCTGGGGTCACCTGCTGGCCCCCCTTTCCTATGCCCTGCTTTGCCCTGCCTCTGAGGACCTCCGAGGCCCCACCCCCTCTTCTCTGAGGGTTCTGGCCTCTGGCTGATGAGTGACTTGGTCATTTGTCCCCTGTAGCTGGCAAGCAGGCTGGGATGTTTGTGGGGGGCCATTAGGAAGAGAGGGATATATATGTCCTGAGGCAGAAGAAAGCTCTGAGTGAGTCACAGATTAACCCTCTGGCCGGCTTCCACCTGCTGGGCCTGGGCACCCAAGCGAGGGTGTCCAGAGGTGTCTGGGTTCAAACTGGGTTCTGTTGAAGGAAGCCGGGGAGGAAGGTCACTCATGGGTCATATGTGATTGGAGGAACAGCAGAAAGGCTCCAGTGCCCTCTCCTGTGCTAGGAAGAACACACTGGCTTGAATTCCACCACGAGTGCCTGGCTTACAAAGATCCCCTATCCTGGCATGGAAAGGAGCCATTTCATCTAATCCTCACAATAACACAAAAAGGTAGGCATTACGGTAATCCCCTAGGGCCCAGAGGAGGAGACAGGCTGGGATGGTTGAGCCGTCTGCTCGCCCAGCCAGGAAGGTGGTGGAACTGGGGCCCAGGAAGAGAATCCAGACTTAAGGAGAGCCTCGAGGAGGGAGTCTGACCTGTACACGGTATAGTGAGAAACCCGATCCGTTTCTGAGTTTCCTTCTTCAACACGCTCTTTGTGATGGGCTTCTGATCTGTCCCTGCCTTGTCACATAAGGGTTAAATGAGTGAATGCATAGACAGTGCTCAGGGCGGTCATGAATCCCAGCATTTTGTGTCATTGTCACTGCCTTGGGAGTGAGGTCCCAGACAGAGGCTGCCGGGTTGGGTGGAGGGAATTCTGTAAGACCAAGCCAGCTTTGATCTTCAGGGAAGACAATGAGTATGGTCTCCTCGGACCAGGATGTCTGGTGAGATGGTAAGCTCTTAGCAGCCATCTTGTGCTGTGCAGAGGGAAGCTGGACTGGGAGTAGTCAAGGTCTCTTTTGTTTTTGAGGTTTGGGAGCTTGGGAGTCTGAGCTGGATTTGTTTCCTGCTTCCCTTGTTTACAGTGGAGTGACTTGGGGTCATTTACTGCAGATTCTCAGTTTCCTCATCTATAAACTGAGGTCATAAAGACCTTCCTGCAGGATTATAATGAGGATGAAATTAGTCAATATGGAGCGTGCTTTCAGCTCCTGGTGCTTAGTGGCCTGTGACCCGTGACATCTATGGTGGTGGTGGCAGTGTCATGGTCCTTAGCCAAGTTGGGCTTTCTCTAGGTGAGGGTCCCAGAGGTGGGAGGCCCATGTACTCTGTGTCTCCTTATCCAGAGAGGCCAGATCTGTGTGCTATATGCACCCTGAGCAGTTTGCCTTCTTCCTTCTCTCATCTGAGCATCCCTCCTCTGATTCATTGAGGCATCTGGGGCCTTCCCACATCGAATCCCTCTTTCCTCCCAAAGACCTAATTCTTTAACTGCCCTCTGGCTCTCATTCTGACCCTTAATCTGTGTCTTCTTTAGAACTCACTTAAAAAAAATTTTTTTTTGAAATAATTTTAAACTTACAGAAGGTTTGCCAAAATAGTTCAGAGTTCCCATATGCCCTTCATTCAACTTCCCCAAATGTTGACAGCTTTACAGATCTATTGCATAATGATCGAAACCAGGAAATTAACACTGATGGGATGCTGTTACTAATCCACAGATCTTAGCAGAGTTCGCTGGGTTTTTCCAGCACCGCCCCTTTCCGGATCCCAGACCCACGTCAGGATCCCACATTGCATTTAGCTGTCTGCCGGCTTCGCCTGCACCCAGCCGGGACAGTTCGGCAGTCCCTCTCTGTCTCTCATGACTTGGGCACTTTTGAAGAATACGTGTCAGATATTTCTTTTCTTTTTTTTTTTTTTTCGTGTCAGATATTTCTTAGACTGTCTCTTAGTTTGAGTTTATTTGAGTCTATGTTTCCATCACTCCTTCTACATGGATAGATAGAATTCAACTGTTTTTTCACATTCTACTGTCCCTATTCAGCCCACTGTCTCTGAGCCCTTACTGTTTTATTCAGTTATTTATTTATGTCAGTATGGAACCTGGATATTCACTTTTTAAAAAAAAGTTGTAACCCAATGCTATTATTATTATTATTATTATTTGGTCGAATTGACCCTGCCACGGCCACTGGGAGTTTACGTTGGTAGGACTCACGTTTTTTGACATCTTATTTGCATCCAGGGTTCTCCCCAGAAGCGACCAGTAGGAGGTATACACAGACATACCTCTTTATAGTGTGCTTTGCTGGGATTGCCTTTTTCATCCCCCCCACCCATTGGAGGTTTAAGACTTCAGTGGGGAAAGTAGCTGCAGACGTGGTGGAAATGGCAGGAGGACTAGCGTTCGCCACGGAGCCTGAAGATGCGCGGGCCTGGCTGCCAGCTCGTGATCAAACTTGAGCGGGTGGGGAGTTGCTTCTTGTGGATGAGCAAACAAAGCGGTTTCTCCAGAGGGCATCTGTTCCCGGTGAAGATGCCATGGAGATGTTGGAAAGGCCACAGAGGATTCAGAATCGTGCACACACTTAGTGGACAAAGCAGAGGCAGGTTTGAGAGGATTGGCTCCAGTGATGAAAGAAGTCATGCTATGGGTAGATGCTCTCAGACAGTGTCAGAGGAATGGTCCATGAAAGGAAGAGTCCATCACCGTGGCTAACGTTATTGTCTTATTTTGCAAAATTGCCACGGCCTCACCAGCCTTTGGCAGCCCCCACCCAGATCGGTCAGCTGCCATCAGCACAGAGGCAAGATCCTGCACGGGGCAGAAAGGTGACTTGCTAAAAGCTCAGGTGACAATTAGCCTTTTTTAGCCATTAAGTATTTTTTAAATCGTGTAAATTTTTAGACATAATGCCTTTGCACACTTATTAGATTATAGTCTAGTGTAAACATAACTTTTACCTTTGATATGCACTGGTAAACCAAAAAAGTCATCTGACGGGCTTTACTGGGGCAGTTGGCTCTAGTATGGTAGTCTAGAATTGAACTTGCATGGTCTCTGAGCTATGCTGGTGTGTATATTATGATACTTTATTCGAAGGCATTGGCTCACATGGCAGCGGGGACTGGCCGGTGTGGGATCTCTAGGGCAGGCCAGTGGTCTAGCCAATCAAATAGAAGCTGGTGTTGCTGCCTGGTAGCAGAATTTCTTCTTCTCTGGGAAGCCTTACTTTTTGCTCTTTGCACCTTCAACTGATGGGAGGAGGCCTGTCCTCATGATGGAGAGCAATCTCCTTTACTCAAGGTCAAGTGATTGTAGATGTTAACTGTCCTCAGACAACGTCCAGATTGTGTTTGGTTAAATCACTGGGTACTGTGGCTGAGACAAGTTGATGCAGATGGCCATCACAGCCACCCATTCTGCAGGAAGCACGACAGGCACTTAGCTTCTCATTTGTCAAGGTAGGTAGAGGGATGGAGAATACAGGGGCCCCACCAGGCTGATCTGGGTTGGAAGTCTGCGCTTCTAGTCTGGGCCTCATTAGTCTGCAGATTTGATCTTTGACTCTTGCCCTCTGTGAGATTTGAGCAGATCCCTCCTTTCCTCTGTAAAATGCAAGAGTCGTTTTTGTTCTCAGGGGGCTGGGGAGGATCAGAGGAAGGATTTTGAATGTCTCCTCAGAAACCTTAGTGGGAACACGCCCTCCACGGGGCTTGGCTTCTGCTGCCTTCTGGGACGTGTGGCCAGTCTTCTGGGGACACACGGGGTACCTTCCCTTCTGGGAGAGGAGACGTTGGCAGCCATTGTCTGGTGTCTGATCACTATGGGAGACAGTAATCAGAGTCATCAAAGTGGGTTAGCCACAGAGTACAGGCAGGAGTTGTGGCTATGAGGGGTGTGTGTGTGTGTGTGTGTTTGTGTGTGTGTGTGTGTGTGTGTGTGTTGTGAGAGATAGAGAGAGAGAGAGAGAGGAAGAAATACTCTGTTAGGGCCTTGGGTCACTTGCCTTCCTTCTTTCCATAAGGGGAAACTGAGGCCCGGGGTGGTTCTAGCTCCATTAGAGGAGTGGGCATGACCCCAATCACTGAGGGGGCCCAGAAAATTTTCCTGCTCTTGGTGGAGGACAGCCTAGGAGGAGACAGGTTGAAATGGCAGTTGGAGTGAGTTGGGTTCATTCCGGGGGGGGCTGTCTTCTGGGGGCGGGGAGCCAGGAAAGGGGCACCAGGGGACCGAAGGAGCAGCTGGGGCCCCTTGATTGGAATGTCAGGAATAGAAGTGGTTGTATTTGGGCGGGGGAGGGCCGAGGTGTCCTGACCTGGCAGCCAGTGTGTCTGTAGGCGGCAGGAGGGTGCATCTCAGCCAGCCTTGCACTGACCTGGAAAACCAGTGCAGGCCAACCAAGCCTCCTTAAGACCGTAGCCTTTCTCACACTGACACCCCCCCACCCCCCTCCCAGGCAGCCACCCCCATGAGTGGCCTCTGGGGTACGGAGGAGACCTAGGAGTTGGGGACTGGCGTCAGGGAGCGTCCTCGGGCAGTGATCCTGACCAGCCCCAGCCTTAGTTTCCTCGACTGTCCGACTGTCCGATGAGGATGATGAGATCTAGCTTGCTGGGTTGTTGTGAGGATCTTTGGGAATGGGGCCCGCGGAGAGGTGGGTGTCCTGTTTCTGGCTGAGGCAGTGAGTGGGGGCCACCTCTGTGTGCACCTGGCTCTCCTCCTGCCCCCCCACTCATGGAGTGAGTTAGTGGAGGGGCCCAGGGTGGGGGGTCTCCCAGGACACCAGCAAAGGCATAGTTCTCTGCCGCTCAGGAGTCCTCCCGCTCCTCCCAGCAGCTGCTTCTCCTCCTCCCCGTCTCCGATCCTCACCACCCCCCCTCTCCCCCCACACGTGAGGATGATAAACACTCTGCCAGCTCCTAATAGGGCCTGACCTCAGCGGCGAGGCATCTCCCCTCGCCCCCCGCCCTCCCAGTCTCCAGCCGCATTCCTGAAGAGGATGGGGTTGGGCTGCTCTCCCCTCTCAGCCTCCTTTGTGCTGTGGGCTGCTGCCCACCCTAAGGCCTCCTCTGGTCCAGGCTCCTTGAGGCCTTGAGGGCCAAAGGGCCCCACTGTGGCTCTCAGACAGGATAGTTAAGGATCATAATCGCCGTGGTTATCAATGATCAAGCAATTAGACGCCAGGTTCCGCACTAAGCACATTACATGGATCATGTCAGTGAATTCTCGAAACAGCCCCACGAGGAAGTCATTATTGTTATTATTATTCCAGTCGTGGCTGGATGGGCAGGGGAAGGTGGGAAGGCCGGAGAAATAGGACAGAGATCAAGCTGCTTGCCCAGCCTCACTCAGCGCATGAATGGAGCCAGAACCCCTATGTTGCTGATAACACGGGACTCCCTCCCCACAACCAGCGTTAGGCAGCCCGTCCAAGCCAGGCCCCGGGCTCCAGCCCCGAGCGCAGATGCAAGAATGGAGCGAGACTTGCTTAGGAGTCTGGGCCCCCCTGGGGCATCTCTGCTGCCCAGAAAGATGGATGGGGATCTCCTGGGTGCCCGGGGCTTTATAGAAGCTTTGTGTCCCTCAAGCGTTCCTTCCCCTGTTTCGTAGCTTTGCCAAGTTCGAACCTTGGGCAGGCAGATAGACTTGCCAAAGGGCCATTACCTTAACCCCTTTGTCCTTGGGTGTGGTCCACATTCTGGTGCACAATGAAAGGATTCTTTTATTTCTATTTCCCCCATGAACCTCACATTTGGAGAAATTACAAGCATTTCTCCATTTTTGTTAGTCAGCACATTTTGGGTACCAACTGGAGACTTCCAGGAGGCATGGAATGACCTGTGTTCCCGTGCTGAGTTGGTATAATTCCAGCCCAAAGCTCAGAAGTGCGTTTTGAAACGTTGACCAAGGCTCCCAGCCTTCCATCTCTACCTTCCAGGCCCCCCAGCTGTCTGACCTTCCGTCAGCTTGCTGCAGTCCCTTTCCTGTCTGCCACTTCTGGGTAGCAACTCTGTGGACACGCAAGCCGATGGTGCAGCCCGGGGCCTACTGGCCCGCTTCTCCCTTCCCTCCCTCCCACAGCGCCTGTTGTTCTCGTCTTCCTTCCCAACTCTTTTAACACTATAGATCAGTGCAGGACCTGAGGCTCCGGCTGGGCTGGTTACCTGGCTGCCTTCTTGGTTCAGCGTCAAGCCTGGGTGTTAGAGAGATGGGGGCTCAAATGCTGACTCTGCCATGCACTGGCCTTGGGGCCCTGAGAAAGTCCCCTCTTCTCTCAGAGTCACACTTTCCCCATCTGTAAAATGGGTATGTTGTTGTCTACCTCGGAGGGCTGTGTGGGGATCAGGGACGGGAGACTGTGCAAGTACAGAGCCAGGGAGTTGCCCTTGGTAGACAGCAGCCACTGTTCCCCACTGCGGTCCCTGCACTCCAGCGGCTCACGGGCATCACCCGGTCCAGCCTCTGCGGTGGTGTCTCAGGCGTGCTGGCACACCTGCCTGTCTAGGATGTCGGCGAGGGAGGAGTGGCTCTGCTGCGGGACCCTGTGCGGCTTCCCTGGCGACGGGGAGTTTGGGTCGGCTTGGTGCTTTCCCAGCTGAGCTCGGGTGAATTTCCTTTGCCATTTGATGGTTTCCGTTCTCACCAGCCTACATTATTACGGCACTAAAAAAAAAAAAAAAAAAAAAAAAGACTTGGCTTTTATAAACTTTTGCTCATTTAAGTGATAGAATGTATAGGCTTACTCTGGGGCATCTGGGTGGCTCAGTCAGTTAAGCGCCTGACTCTTGGTTTGGGCTTAGGTGATGATCTCAGGGTCGTGGGATCGAGACCCGGGTCGTGCTTTGCTCAGTGGGGAGCCTGCTTCAGATTCTCTTTCCCTCTCCCTCTTGTTCTCTTTCTCTCCCAATTAAATAAATAAAATCCAAAAAAAAAATGTGTAGGCTTACTCTACAATTATATATTTTTAATTTCTTTCAATATGCAAAAATATTAAAAGAAAATTGTTGAGGGGCACCTGGGTGGCTCAGTGGGTTAAAGCCTCTGCCTTCGGCTCAGGTCATGATCTCAGGGTCTTGGGATCGAGCCCCACATCCGGCTCTCTGCTCAGCAGGGAGCCTGCTTCCCCCTCTCTCTCTGCCTGCCTCTCTGCCTACTTGTGATCTCTGTCTGTCAAATAAATAAATAAAATTTAAAAAAAAATTGTTGAGCCACGTTTCCAGCTAAAATCATCTGAATACCATACTTTGGGGAACGTGGATCAGATGAGTCCCCTTCCCCTGCTGTGCGTGTGTACGTGCATGTGTGTGTGTGTTTGTCAATTCGTTATTGTGGGAGATTTAAAACATACGCAGAAGCAGTGAGAAGAGCGTGATGCACTCCTTTGTACCCGTGCTCCACAACCGTGAATTCTCCTTGTTTTTGTCTCATCTGCCCCCCCCCCCCCTTTTTTTTGCTGGAGTTTTTTTAAAGCAAATCCCAGACATTATATCATTCCGCTGTAGATACTTCACTGTGTATCATTAACAGATAAGGACTTTTAATTTTAACATTACCATAATACCATTATTATAGTCAACATAATTAATAACAATTTCCTAGGAGCAGCTAAAACCTAGTGCATGTTCAATTTTCCCTGATTATCTCAAAAATGTCTTGTTTTCGGTTGGTTTGCTTGCATCAGGCAAATGAATGTGCAAACTCTGCTCTTGCCTGTTTCTGGAATAATCATGTGTCTACATATATTCTTGGCTCTTTCCCTTCACCAATCAGCAGAGCATCTGTGATCCCTTTTCCGATGGGTTCTCATTCCTCAGTTTGTAGCCCTGGCCTCTCCGTTCCAGGTTTCTCTACAGGCTTCCAGCTGGGGTCTCTATCCAGCTGGTATGAAATCCACAGCCCAATATCCCCCCCATCTCAGCTTCCCCTCTTTGGCCTTGGCCTGAAGGTCTGCTGCCCTGTCCTCAGGAAAGAGGGGGGCTCTGGAAGGAGAGGCGGTGGAGAAAGCGCAGCACCCTAGGGTGAAGTTGGGGGGGAGGGGGGAGCTCACATGCCTGTGTCCCTGAGATGTCCATGTAAGGCTGCCTGGCTTGCTCAGAGCGGGAGGGGATGGGGTGCTCAGCAGGCAACGCCGGCTGCGGGGTCACATGGCTCTGGAAAGCACAGCTGTCTTACCAAGCCAGTGGCTGGGGGTGGCCAAGTCTTCATGGGGACACACCGCCTCTTTCAGCTTCACTCCCTACTGTGACCCTATCTCCTTCGCCTCTGTGCCCTCTGCCTTCATCGCCAGCCAAGGTCAGCTGGTGCCAAGCTCAGATGCTGCTCTGATCCTCCCTGATCCCATCTCCTTGGGGCTGGGAAAGTCATGCCCCAGAGTCCCCCGGGCCTGCTTCCTTCCGGTCTCCCTTTGCTTCTGAGGCCTCTGGCCTCAGCTCTGCTCCTTGGCAGGGCTGACTCCAGAGGACTGGAGGTGATAGGGATTCTAGGGTCCTCTTCTTGGCTCCCCCAGCCCAGCAAAAAGGAAACCTGGCGCCTTCGGGAAGCCACAGCCCCTCTCTGGGCCCCACTGTTCTCATATGAGGTGTCCAGAACAGCTCTTGACCTCATTGACTGGGTTACTGAGAGAGACACTTGAGATGTAAGGGGGTGTGTGTTTGTGTGTGCGTGTGTGTGTCCGCGCACACAGACTTTAGAACTGCTGCCCCGGAACAGGGTTGGGCTCTGAGGTGAGAAAAAGACAGAAGTGTGGGCTGCCCGGGATCACCAAGGTACACCAGAACTTTCGTAACCGCATCTCTTATCTTTCCCTGTTGCCTTTTTCCTTTAGGGACCTCAGGTTCCTTTGCTTTGTTCTTTCTCTTTCCTGTCTGTCCTCTCTGTGTCCCTTCTGGGCCGCTGAGGACTCCATATGTTCCCGTCGCCCTCAGGATCCTGCCTTGTTCCCCAAGGCCCAGCCCTTTGTCCTGATCCTCTGGCCCTAAAATCCAAAGGCCTTTCGCTTTCGGCTCTAAAGGTGGGGGAGCCCCTTTCTCTGTCTTCCTCCATTTCTTCCCAAACCCTCGGGGACTTGGAGATTTGAGAGCTCATAGTCTTCTGTCCCTTGTCCGGGGACAATCCTGACTCCTCAAGGCAGCTGCAGGTGCCCCAGAACACCTGACCCTTCTGTGGGGGTATTGCCTGCGTGTGTGTATGACTGAGAGTCCCCTCCTGAGCCTGTAACGAACACGAGTCTTTTCCCCAAGGATGTCGCTGATCTGCATGGTGGCCCTGGAAAGATGTAATTTAAGAGTCAGCTGGGAAGGGGGATGGGTTGAGGTCCTGGGAAGAGCCGTGGGTTAGGAGCTGGAAGACCTAGGTTCAATTTCAGGGTCTCTTCCTTCCTAGCAGTGGGGTCTCCGTGGACCTCGGTCCCTTCCCCTGCAGGATACAGTGATGTTGCAGAGCTGGGGTGAACGCGGCTCTGATGAGGCTCTGGCTGGTGTGTAACGAGCAAGGGGGGTGTGTGTGGGGTGTGTTTGCTGGCCCTGTAGGTTAGCCCACATCTCAGGATGGACACACACGTCCCCTCCTTCCCTGCGTGCGTGTCTCTGTGGGGGAGACCGAGGCCCGCCATGTGCCTGGGGTCCCCGGCGAGGGGAGGGTGGCCGGCCCTCAGCCAAGGTGTGTGCACTGGCGGCGCCGGCTGCTTGGGGCCCTTCCGGGACGGGGCTGCGGGTGGGTGGAATCCACGGGGGTGAGACAGCGAGGCCAGAACGTGCCGAGGATGCTTGGGGCCGCTTATCTCAGGCCTGGAATGCGCCGCAGTATTCTTAGCCACCGGCCTTCTCGCCTTTGGGATAACCACCCAGGGGGCATGGCAGCCGTCTGTCCGGTTCGGCCTGCCCAGACAGTCTGCGGGGGTCTATGCCAGGCCACCCGTGGCTGGGGCTCACGGGTGTGCTTGTGTGTGTGTGTGTGTGTGTGTGTGTGTAAGCACACATGCTTGTGTGTAGTGCATGGGTCCCTGTACATACCTGTGTGAGTGTGTGTGTGTGTGTGTGTATGAGTGTGTGAGTGTGCAGGGCCATGTGGCTGTGGCTGCATATGCCTCTGCCCTGGGGGAAGCAGGAAGCCCCAAGGGGGCCTAATGAGCTGGAGGGAGGGAAAGGACAGAAGGGAGGCTGTGGAACCCACCTGGGCAGGACAGAGGCTGGGAGGTGACGTTGGATGTGCAGAGTGGAGAGGAGAGGTTGCTGGGGTCCTTGGTGCTCGGGGGCTGGGCTGCTCCCCTTGGTTGGAATCTCCAAGGCAGCTTGAGGCCAGCCGGCTGGTGTGCACATCGAGCCTCTGTCACTCCCACCGTTACTTGGGCAAATGGGTCCTTCCCCGCCCCAAGCCTTGGTGTCCTCCTCTGTTCAGGGGTCGGAGTAATAGCGCCTGCCCAGCAGAACTAATGACAGAGGGAAACATACAGGGTCTGGACCATCCTGAGAGCTTGACAAATGCTAGTGCCTCCCCATCTTCATCACGATTCTAGACTCCTCCATCTGCCCCGCATCTGGGCTTGGCCATCCCCCTGTGGTTGGGACCCGCAGCTCATCCTGGCGTAGCAGTAAGATGGAGGCCCAGAGAGGACACACACTGGCCCTGGGGTCATCAGGGAGCTGTGTGGAGCTGTGAGGACCCAGTCCCTGGCTCCTGGCAGCTCTTCCCACCCTCTGCACTGCCTCACTCCCATTTCTGGGGTGCCAGGCCGGGGAGGCAAGGGGCGTCTGGCCGGCCTTTTTGCCTGGACCCGGCGCTGCACGTAGCCCAGGAGCAATCTTTGCAATACTGGATCTGTTCTTACAGGACTGAACGTTCCACTCTCTGTCCTAACTGCCCTCCCGTGAGGATTCTGTTTTCCAGCTCCCTTGGTTCTGCCGCAGATTCTCTCTCAGATGGAGATGAGTGGGCCCGAAGGAGGGCAGGGCCCCAAATCCTCACCCTTTCTCCCAGTCCTTCCCAGGAGAGCTGGCCGTCTGGCTCTGGACTTAGGTCCTCGCACCTGGTTGGCCTAACCCCGGCTCCACCTTCCGTTCCTGACTGCAGCCAGACGGGGCGGCATTCCTAGGAAGCGCTGGGCCCATTTAGCGCTGAGCCCCCACCTGCCCTTCCTCTGCCCCCGCCAGCACATCCCACATCCTCTCCCTCGGCCCTGCTGGGCCTCTCTGGACCTCCCAGGTGCCCGGACAGCTGCCCGCCCCTGGGAAGCAGGCCCAGGGTGTCGCCAGGACCGAGGAGGCGGGTGTGGGCACTTTGGCGCCTGGGCACGGTGGGCGGGGTGGGCAGAGGCAGGTGGGATCTGCCAGGATCCCTTCGCCTGGGCAGGCAGTGGTCGCCCTGGACCACAGCCAGGGGAGACTTGTTCCTTGTAACCATCACCAACTACCTGGAAGGAAAAGAAAAAAAAAATCAACAACAAAAACACCCATCAAAAAAAATTTTTTTTGGAACCTGCTGTTACTGGCCGATCGGCTGTACATTATTAAACAGGCAGCTGGAGATCTGCCAGGGTAGGGTGCTTGGGCCAAGACTCACAGCTTGAACACAATGTTCCTAGGAAAACAGTCACCCATGGGGTCCCCAGGGAGGAGCACCCAGAGGGAGGGGCTCCAGCTGATGTCCCTTGCCCTGCTTAACCTTCCTGCCCCAGCCTCCGTTCTGGTCATTGGTGAAAAGTAGGCCTGGGCGGCACCTGGAGCCCAAGAATCCTTTAGCTGGTCCTGTGGGCCCCTCACCAGCCCAGGGGGCTGGCCACTTGTGTCTGAGCTCCCTCCACTGTTCAAAGTGGAGTTAGAAGGACATCTCCCAGGGCCGTGGTGAGGAGGGAACAGGCTAATGAGGCATGTGGGGGCTTTATATCGGGGTCTGGAGCATGTCCGGTGCACAGGAGCTGTCAGGATCCGTGCCACCCCTCCCTTGGGCTTTCTCTTCTTCCCCTCGCATGGCTCAGCACTGTTGGTGTGAAGTGTTGAGGCTTCTTTTGGATGGTGTCCCCTCCTCTAGACCAGGGACTCCTGAGGGAAGGTGCCCCGTCTTGGCTTTCCCCTGGATCTGCCCTCAGCACTGGCCCTGGGCCTGCCTCCCTGCAGGCACTCAGGAGCGTTTGTTGAATGAATGGGCGAACGGAGGCATGGAGGAAGGCCAGCCGGGATGGGATCAGAGGCAGGGAAATAGGCAAGCACCTGCAGGGTGGAAAGAGCCAGAAACTGCAGCAGAGCTGGGAAGGTCTGTCCTGTGAAGTGAGGACGTGGGGGAGATTGTGAGTTGGTGTGTGTGTGTGTGTGTGTGTGTGTGTGAGAGAGAGAGAGAGAGAGAAAGAGATTTCTGAATAAAGCTTTGAAGGGACTTGCGCTCTGCAGCAGAAGCAGGAGGCACAGGAAGCAGGCTGCCCCTCAGTGGAACCTTCCAGCCTCAGCAGGGTGTGGGGTAAACTCCGAGGGCCTGTTGTGGGAGAGGAGAGGCTGCGAGCGAGCATCTGTCGGGCACAGGAAGTTGACGGGCCCCGAGGCCCCCTCACACGCTGCTTCAGGGAGGAGAGCAGTGGCAATCATAGCTGACGTCTCTGAGCGTCATTCCTCATCTAGAAAATGGGGTTAATAATGGTCAGTACCCATAGGGTTGTTAGGACGATTGAAGTTATTAACCACAAAACTCTAGGAAGAGTGCCTGGCACATGGAAAACTCTTAGTAAATGTGTTTATTAAACAGGTCCTAAGAGACACACAGGAAGGAGAGATGAATCCTGACTCCACGGTCCGGATGGTGAGGGCTTTTCTGAAGGAGGAGGGGGTGGCAGGAGCTTGGGTATAGGAGGGCCGCTCCGGGTCAGAGGTCACACAGCCTGGGGGAGTGGGGGGACAGGCTTCAGAGATGGTCCATGCAGCACCAAAGCCTAGACACTTTCCCCTCCAGCCCTGGGTCTTGGAAGGATGGGGCCTGGTTTCCCTGGCTCTCAAACTCCTAGAGGGACAGCACCGCATTTCAAAGTGGAGCATTTCAAAGTGGAGCTGAGAGATCATTATCTATGGGGGGGTGGGCAAAGCTAAGTCCTCAGGAGAGAGTCTCCAGCTCTGTCCAGCCCTGAAAGCACAACATAAATAAGAAAAAATGGGGGAGGAGGTGGGAGCAGGGCAAGGGCTGCCATTTTTAGCAGCCTACAGCCAGGGAGCACAGAGCAAGAAGCAGCCCTAAGAACCCTGGAGGCATGAGGATCAATGTTGAGGAGGGATGATGAGAGAAGGGTCGCTTAGAGGGTGAGGGAGAGGAAGTCGATGCACAGAAAATGAGGTGGAAAGCCATGCAGGCAGGGGCCCCTGGGTGGCTCAGTGGGTTAAAGCCTCTGCCTTCATGATCCCAGGGTCCTGGGATCAAGCCCCGCATCAGGATCTCTGCTCAGCAGGGAGCCTGCTTCCCCCACTCTCTCTGCCTACTTATGATCTCTATCTGATAAATAAATAAAATCTTTAAAAAAAGAAAAGAAAAGAAAAGAAAGCCATGCAGGTGATGGGAGACAGGACCAATCCCGTCATGGCAGGACCTGGGCCACGGGGCAGCTCCCCACGTCGAGCAAGGATGCCCATCTGGGGCCAATCCCCACAGAGCAGTGGTGAGGGGTGAGTCTTGGGGGGTGAGAGGCCAGCTGGCCAGCATGAGAGCCGGCCTGGGACAGTGTGTGCCAGCCAGACGTTCAGCCACCAGCCCGGCTCCTGGCCTCCTCTGGCTTCAGCAGCCAGCTTGGCGGAAGCTCAGCTCTAGTGCCGGGGCCAGCACGCTCCCTACTAATCAGTGCCCACAGGCCTGGTCAGGATGCTGTTTCGTCCTTCACAGCTGCTCAGCCCCTGACTGATTCTGCCCTTTGGACATTCAGAAATGAATGGGAAATGGTCCCAGGCTTCAGGGAATTCATAGATGAAGGGGCAGAGAGACAAAGGAGGTGGATGTGGGCAATAGAGTTTGTCCTGGCTCACTTTCCCCAAGACAGTTTTTTCAAATACTTGATGATGTGTGTTGTGTCCTCTTTTTTTTTTTTTTTTTAATGATCTGAAAGAAAAATTGGCCCAATTCTTTAACCTTTCTTGTACTTTGATTCAACAATGCCTGACACTTCTGGTGGTGTCTGAGAGGCATGGAGGAGACTAGAACTTTCATCTCCCTTGGTCTACATTCTATACCTCTGTTAATGCAACCCAAAGACCATGTGCCTGTTTGGTGGCAACCATAGCCTACTGAGAACTGAACTGAATTTCTGTTTTCATTAAATGTTAGGCCTTTTCTTTCATGAACTATTTTTTTTTGTTATTGCACGAACTATTATTAATTCAGGGTTTTTATGACTTTTGGAACCTTAGTTTAGGACTTGACTGCAAGAGAAATGTTCTCTTACTAATTCTGGTCTGTTTATAAAGTCAGTTTTGCGTTTTGGTTCAGTTCAGCGCCTTAGCTCTTCCTTTTTTGCGTTTTTACCTTTGTGTACTTGGTAAGCCTCTGTTCTAAGTCTTCATCTAAGTTACTGATAAGTATGTTGGACAAGCCAGGGCAGAGGACAGAGCCCTTTGGCAAGTCAGGAAGTTGACATTGATCTATTAATCAACACCCCTTGCCTTGCTGGTTAGGAATCTGCTCGGCTCTCTATCTCGTCTCCAAGCATTTCATCACAGCTCCTGCCAACACCTTCCTGAAATCCAGATAACCTCAGGTGTGGGGGATCCCCGACTGTCCTGTCCGGGCTAGGGGCCTTGTAATAGTGGGGTTAGGGTGGTGGGTGTGGTGTGCGAGGGAGAGCTGTGGGTTCTCTGAAAGGAAGGATCCGGGCTGAAGCCGGTGATCATTGCTGGTGTAGGCTTGAGAGCAGTCCTGTCCCAGAGGCGATTAAAGCCCAGAGCTCTTACAGCTTTAAAATCGGGTTTCTCAGGGGAGACAGGGATTTGTGGGCAATGAACTGGCACAGCAGGGACTTTCTGCCAAGGACCAATGTCTGCCTAAAAACGTGTTCTGGGAATCTTCCAAGGGATCTTAGAGGTTGTCAGATGAGGGGATGGAAGCCAAGAGGGACCAGGAGTGTCCTCTGGCCACCATCGGTGGCTGGACAGGGCTGGAACCCAAGACCCTGACTCCCAGTCTGAGGCCTTGGGGCTAGATCCAAGGGCCTTTCCTGGCTGGAAACTGAGGCAGGCTCAGGGGGAGGGGCTGCCAGCATGTGTCTTAGGCACAAGTTTTTGGCAGGCCATTTCTCTCAGGCTTCTCCTGCCTTATTGCTCCTCTGCCCTCAGACCCCGGGCACAAACCCGAGAGTAGGAAACCCGAACGCACAAGGCAGAACGTGCCTCCCTCCCTGGCGGAGACTGTGGCACGGGGCTGAGGCTCTGCACTTGGCAAGATGCTGGGAATGCATGCAAATCAGATGCAAATGAGGTGGACAGTGGTGAGGAGGGGGTGCCCCTTGCTGCTGCCTCAGTCTGGCCTGAGTTTTTTTTTGTTTTGTTTTTTTGTTTTTTTTTAAAGATTTTATTTATTTATTTTTCAGAGAGAGAGAGAGAGAGAGAGAGCAAGCACAAGCAGGCAGAGGCAGAGAGAGAAGCAGGCTCCCCGCTAAGCAAGGAGCCCAATGTGGGACTCGATCCCAGGACCTTGGGATCATGACCTGAGCCAAAGACAGTGGCTTAACCGACTGAGCCACCTAGGTGTCCCTGGCCTGAGTCTTGCGGATGACAAATAGAAAAGAGTCCTGTGACCTGGGCTCTGGAACCCAGCATCAGGAAGGAAGGGAGAGGGGCTCTGTGGGGCAGCAGGGTGGGGGTGTGGCTTCTGAAGCCAGTTCTCGGGGAGAGGGAGGGCCAGCTGAGTTGAGGGGGGGTGGTTTCTAGGAGGTATCCCTGAGATGAAGAATCCTGGGAGAAAGCCCAACTCATCTCTAGCTGGGATGTTGATGGGGAGGCGGTCGTCTGAAGGGGGAGAGGGGAACCCAAGGCACAGACATTGACCAAGTGCCTAGGGTGTTCCCCAGGGCCTGGCTCCCAACCAGCTATGATGTGGGCCCAGCATGTCCCAAGGCCTCTCCCTTGGAGAGAGGGCCTGTGGTGCTGCCTTCCCTGTGGTGGAGAGGGAGGACGAGGGTGAGGGCCAAGGGCGCTAGACAGGATAGCTCCAGCACCTCCTAGGAAGATTGGGAAGCCAGTCCTTGCCTGCTGGACAGTGGTGGTCTACTCTTTGCCTTGCTCAGGGCGAGAAGGACCCAGGGATCTAGCCCCACAAGAGTGGGGGTTACATGACACAATGGCCTCCAGAGGGAGTGCCAGGGACCCGGAATTCCCAGTTGTGTCGGTTGGCAAAGCAGCCTTGAGTTGCAAGACCTGGGTTCAGAGACCGTGTCATCAGCTGCCCTGTGGTTTTAGGTAAATTGCTTAACTGCTCTGAGCCCGTCTCTAAGACCGGGATAAGAATTAGAGCCATCTCATGGGTTTTTAATGGAAAAACACATGGGAAAGGTTTGGTGCAGGCTGGGCTTTCAAATCCTGACGCAAACAGAATGAGGGAAAACACAGGAGCTGCTCCTGTGGGGCCCTGAGGCCGGGGGAATCCGGAGCTGACATTCTTAGGCAGTCTTTCCCTTGACTTTATCTTTGCCCTTTCTTCTGTGTCTCTGTGTGTCCCTTTGTCCTCCTTTCTGTCACATCCCCTCCTGTTCCACTGGAAGTGCCTAACTCAGCACCTGGCCCCGACAGGCACCATTCATTTCCCCTGTTCTTCTCAATGGCTGCTCTGTGGCCCGGTGGCGCTGTCCCACCACCCCCAGCTTCGTCTCTTTCCTCCTTCTAGGTCTCTGTTTCTGACCCTCTCTTTGTCCTGCTCTCTCTCCTCCTGGCTTTCCTGCCCTCTGTCTCTCTGGCTTCTATCTTCCGTCAACAAGCACCCATTGAATCTTCACTAGATGCCAGGCGCAGCCCTGCTCCTTTCTGGGCTCTGTGTCTTTCTCTGCCTCCTTGCTGCCTGCTCTCTCCCTCCCGCCCCTTCGGCCTCCTGCCCTCCCTTCCCCCAGCTCCACAGGCTCCAACACTGGTATTATTCAGTTTTATGAGAAACCCCCAGGCCTACCCCTGAACGGACCAACCACAACTGGAACCAGATGTGCAGTCCTGCACTTGGGGGTGGGAGGGAGGGAGGGCGGGAGGAGGGAAAGGGGCATGGGCTGGCTTAAGAGGTGGGGAGGGGAGGGGGGAATGGGAGATGGGAAACCCTGGGAATCCCTTGCCTCCTTTGGAGGAGGGCTGCGTGGAGGGGAGGGAAAAAGGGCTAAGCAGCCTTCTGTAGAAAGCAGCTCTCACTCTGGATGTGAGCATGTGTGTGTGTGTGTGTGTGCACGTGCATGTGTGCAGGCATGTGAGATGCTGGGACTGACACTGGGGAAACCCCGGGGTGTCGGGGGAGGGGTTCTGGGGGATGATCAGCTATGGGACAGCTCTTGGAAATAAAGGGGGAAGGCTACTCTTTTGCTTTGAAATCCTCTAGCTCCTTGATTTCCTGTCTGTGTGGTTTCTAGAGACTTGCTGGATTGGTGCTGGAGCAGGAGGGCTGGGAGAGAGGGGTAGTGTTGGGGTGGAAGTTGGAGCATGTCCCTTCCAGTGGCTCCTTGCAAGGAGCTGAGGACAGCATCTCTTAGACACCCACCCCACTCCCTAATCTCCTGTAGACCTGGGATGGAGGGTGTGTGCCTGGGAAATCAGGTACATGAACCTCATGTCTTAGCATGGTCAGTTTTTCTGATGGTCAGTTTTTTATACAGCTTTGAAGATAAAAGTCTGCGAATCAAGCATTTAAAAGTGCTCTTTCCTTCTGTTGTAACCAGTCATCTGTCATCCATCCATCCATCCATCCATCCATCTGTCCATCCATCCATCCATCCATCTGTCCATCCATCCATCCATCATCCATCCATCCATCCATCAACCGTCCATCCATCATCCGTCCATCCATCATCCATCCATCCATCTGTCCACCCATCCATCTATCCATCCATCATCTATCCATCCATCCATCCATCCATCCATCATCTGTCCGTTCGTCCGTCCATCCATCCATCCAGCCATCTCTTCACTATTCAATTATTCATCCCGCATTCTTTGAGAGTCTGTGTGCCCACCTTGTGCTGGGCATTGAGTGCGCTAGGATAGGGGAAGGGAATGATGCATAAATCTTGGGTCAGCTCACTGGGAGATCTAGAAGTGCTCCTAACAAGTGAGTGTCCTGGTGTCAATGTATGAGCAAGAGCTTTGAGGGTCCAGAGAAAGGGACAGTACCTACAGAATGGTGCAGATGCAGAAGGTCCCTGAGGCCTGATGAACGTTAGAGAAGAGAGGGAATTAATTGTGCCTTCAAAAGGCTCAGAGTTGGGGCTGTGTCGCAGGGCATCCTTCTGCAGAGCTGGGACTGGATCTGGTAGGCAGTGGGGGGCCCGGGACAGTTTGGTATTGATCAGGGTGACAGGGGGTATGGCTTGGAATGAGGAGATGGGGAGGATGGCCCTGGAGCCAGTGTGCAGTCCTGCACTTGGGGTTGGGGGGCTGCTCTGTGGCCCAGGACTCGGTGGGGGGGGGCTGCCACTTTCATGGCCGACTCCTCATCCACCTCTAGGCGAGTCCCAATTGCTGACATGGAATCTCTTACTTCCCTCACCTGACCAGGACTGTCCCAAGCCCCTGGGCCAGCCTTGGTCTGCAGGGGTACAGGGGTTAGCGGGACAAAGCTCTCAGGATTCACCTTTGCCCCAGAACTGGGGCCAGGGAGGGCTGGGCAGGGAGCTGGGCTGGGTAGTTGTCAGGCTCAGAGACACATACATTCAGCGGGGCACGTCTCTCCCATCTCTGTCCCTGCCAGCACCATCACCCTCACACACCGAGGCCACCTACAAGGCTGGTAGGTTCTGAGATGCTGGCATCTGGGACCCTGGGAACCCAGACTCTCCACCTGGGAAGGGGTGAAGTCATCTTGTCCTGAAGGCTGGGATAGGGAGGGCACAATTAGGCTCTGTCTCTACCCTGCCCACACAGGGTCCTAGGAAGGTGCCCCCTTCCCTGAATCCTCAAGGATCTCACTATCACCAAAACCAGGAAGGTGGGGTGGGGAGGTCCGAAGGTTTGACCATTGCTGGCCCCAGATGCCCCCAGATCTTTCCTGAGGCCGTTTGTCCCTTCTCTGGCCTTCCCTGTCACTTTACTCTTTGGAGAACTGAAGCCTGGGGAAGGGTTTGGCTGAATTAGTGAAGTCAGAGTGTTCGAACTGGAAGATATCCTGAGGACCTTTGGATTCAAACTCATCAGACAGCAGGGGAACTGAGGCTCTGAGATGCAGGTTGCTGGCCCAGGACCTCCCACAAATGCGGCCCAGATGGGGAAGAGAAGGGCCTTTCCGCCCCTGGAGGATGAGTGGTGGGGAGCTTGGCTCTGGAACGAGCTTGTCCAAGGCTGAGTTTCCACTCAGCACCGTCCTGTGTGGTCTTGGACAAGTCACCTAACCACTCCAAGATCGCTTTCTTCAGCTGGAATGAGGGAGATTCGAAGATGAAGTGAGAGAGAATATTCTTTAAGAGTCCAGCATGCAACAGGTGTTCAGCAAATGACTTTTCCCTTCCTCACTCTTATTTATATGGTGCTTCAGACTTTCAGATCACGTTTCCGCTGATATTTGCGCATATAGAAAAGCTGAAAAAATTATACGGTAAACTCTCTAGATTCTGTGATGAATTCTTTGGCGTATTTGCTTTATCCCATTTCTGTTTCTCTCTCTATCCATCAGTCCATGTTATTGTTTGATGCGTTTCAAAGAGAGCTGAAGCATGTGTCTCATTGACTAGAGTTCACATCACTTTTCTAAAAAATATTTTTTTTATTTGAGAGAGATAGCAACGGAGATAGAAGGAGAGAGAGAGAGAGAGAGAGAGAGAGAGAGCGAGCGCGCGCGAGCGCTCTAGAGAACTAGCTGGGTGGAGAAAGAGAGTTTGGGGCTTGATCCCAAGACTCTGGGATCATGACCTGAGCCCAAGGCAGATGCTTAACTGACTGAGCCTCCCAGGTGCCCCAACTTCACATCACTTTTAAAAATACAGTCACAGGGGCGCCTGGGTGGCTCAGTGGGTTAAAGCCTCTGCCTTCGGCTCAGGTCCTGATCCCAGGGTTCTGGGATCGAGCCCTGCATGGTGCTTTCTGCTCAGCAGGGGAGGCTGCTTCCCCTCCTTCTCTCTCTGCCTGCCTCTCTGCCTACTTGTAATTTCTGTCTGTCAAATAAATAAATAAAAATCTTAAAAAAAATAAAAATACAGTCACAAAAGCTTGGGATTGGCAGAGAGCAGGGTACACTACAGAAACTGGGAGTTGCTCTTCTTGTGATTATCATTGTCATTACCATCTGACCAAATATCCTTTTCCAGCTGGCAGCCCTTTGGCCATTTCTCTGCAGCTGTGTTTCTTCCCTGGTGTCCTGGACCTCTTGGCCACCTGTCCCCTTTCCCCACCTGTGTCCCCAGGCCCTTTGATGCTTCCCTACAGGTCCGGGGGAAACTGCTGGGCTGGTGGCTGAAGGAGGGGAGGCCGAACTTCTGGGCCCCAGGGCCCCAGTCATATGCCTGCCGCCCAGCCGAGGAACTGGGAGCCGGGAGCCTAGAGCAGGGAGCAGGGAGCCAAGCGCTTCAGGGGTTAAAGGAGGCGGCGGCGGGCAGGCTGCTGGCCGGCTCCGGGAAGGAGGGGAAGGAGGCGGTGCGCTTGCCCGCCCGCCGCGCCGGGGGAGGGAGCCAGGCCAGCAGCGCCCAGGCTCAGTTGCTCCCAGCAGTGGCCCTGGGACCAGCTCCGCTCCCTGCCGGCTCCTGCCTAAACACAAGGCTCACTCACGCCCTCCTCTCGGCAACCAGCTTCTGGCCGGCCACAGCTGCTGCCCCGTCATTGCCCACTGCTCTGTCCCGTGAGCCCAGACACCCACCCCACCCGGTGGCCTTTCTGTTGGAAAGGTGAGTGTGGCGTGTGTGAGTGTGTGTGTGTGTGTGTGTGTGTGTGTGTATGTGTATGTGTGTATGTGCGTGTGCGCTAACCTGTCCTACTGATGCTGTCAGGACCACCGATCCTATAAATTAGGGGAGGGGGAGGTCAGCCCACCAGGTCACATACCCTGGGGCTGGTCTAGACCTTGGAGGCCAACCTGTCAGTTCCCTGCCTGCGGGGTCTGGTTCTGGCAAGGATGTCTGGGGTGGGGTTGTCCCTGCTCTGAGCCTGTCAGCAGGAGTTTGGTTTGCTGGGGAAGTTGTGGTTGTCAGGGGCTGCTTGAGACTGAGGTCAGCAGGCAAAAGAGGGGGAGGCTGGGAGTATTAGTCTCTTCCCCTACCCACTGGTCATCCTGGGGCTGCCTCAGAGAGCACCATGAGAGACACGAGCCTGGGCATTTTTTCCCTGCCTCCCACTGGAGCTGCTGCTGGGCCCCGTTCTCCTCCTTGGGGCTCTCCTTGCTCCCACCTCTCATCTCCCAGAGGGCTGGCCACAGCTGCACGGGAGGGTCAGGCAGGCCTGGAAGGGTTTCCCCGCTGCACTGCCCTCGGCTTGGGTCCCTGGGCACGCGGGCCCAGCCTGGCATGCGTGCCTGCTGCCGCCCTCCCCCAGCCAGGAGCTCTTATCCCCTCCTCACTCCTCCGGGCAGAAATGGCTAATCCAGGTAGTTAATGAACACATGCAGCTGCCTTCTGCCCCCCTTTCCTCTGCTCCCACCCCCCCATCTCCTCCTCTGGCCCTCTGGTGCCCCGCCTGCCACCCCTTCCCAAGCGGGAGAGGCTCTGCCAAGCTAACCTCAGTGTCTGGCACCCCCCCCCCAATTCAGGACCAGATGTTCTTAGGCTGAGGCCACTGTCGTAGAAGAGAAAGTCGGGGGGTGGGGGGCTAGGTGTGATCAGGAGAAGCCTGCTGCGCGTGGGATGGGGTTAGCGGACAGGATGGGAGCTGGGTAGGGGAGGGCAAGACAAGCCACTATGGTATGAGGCTCAGAGGAGGACCTGGAAACCAGGGGTTTCTCTTCTGGAAGTTGCAGAACTTCTTCCATGTGGCAGAGGCAAAGCAGGGGGGTCAGGAGGGCGTGGGGAGCGCTCTCTTTCCTTGAGTCTCTGCTGGGCCCCTTCCTGAAGCTGCCGGGTGGGGTGGGGACCATTGTGGCTCCGACTTGGCCTTAAGTTGCTTCTAGTCCTGCCAGCTGGCCGCTGCTCCTGGCTTCCCCACCCTCACTCTCCCCCAGGATCTCAGAGCTTGCTACAGCTGAGCGCCCCCCTGTCTGACCCCTGGCCCAGGGCTGTGGTGGGGAGCTGGGGGGGAGAGCTCTCCATGGAACAGTGCTGGGATCACAGGGTGGGGAAGGTCTCCGCCAGTCTACAGGACCCCTCCACCCTCCGAGCTGGGAACCAGGTCTTTGATCCAGAGCTGAGAATTATCCGGTGGTGGAGGAGGCAACGTGGGACCCCCTGCTTCCAGACACCTGCCTCTCCTTCCCTATCGCTCTCTCAGGGCTCTCCATACTTCACGTTCCTCAGAGCCCCGGCTTAGAGTTTCTGACTGGGCGGCTGCCTCCAGGGTCGCAAACACCCTGGAGCTGGTGGCTGGGTGGGTGGGGGGTGCTGGCTGCGGCGTGGGTGAGTTCAGAGCCGACCTTGCTGTTGGGTGACCGTCTTCTCACCTCTGACGGGCTATAGCAGAAGACCTGGAGTTTGGGACTTCTCGGTGACATGTTTGTACTGAGGTAGGAACAGGAAGCGAAAAGGGAGAATGGATTTTTGTTGGGTGAGGGAAGCTTGGCTCAGGTTTAACAGAGGGGTTCTTAACTAGCCTGGCTGCTCAGCCCAGGAGAATGGGCTCCTTGTAAGGTAGTGAGCTTCCCGTCCGGGGCGGGTAGTTCAGACAGAGGCTGGAAAACAGCATGGAAGGATTCCTGAGCTGGGATGCGGTTAGGAGAGATGACCCTGATGGTCTCTTGGGATGCTGAGGTCCTGGGATTCTTGGAGTCAGGAATTCTCTGACAGCCAGAATGGGGGAGCAGGAAGGCGGTAGCCTCCAGCCTGGGGCGTGGGCACTGACTCCTCCTCCCTGCCAGTGTTTGGGGAACAGAGAGCCTGGCGCTCTCCACTCGCACCCACTGCACACTCTCCTACCAGGTCTGCCCCAGCTGCTTCCTGCAAAGATTCTGAGTTTCTTCCGATTCTTCCTGTCTCCCTCTGAGCCTTGCCCTGCTGGTTAACCCGACGAGGGCCAGCACAGATCTGTGGGCTGTGTGACGTGGTACGGAATGGAGGGGGCAACCTTGCCCCCTGCCTGCCTTTAGTTAGATCCCGGGCTCCCTGCTAAGGGGGCTAACTGGTGGCCTGTGCGGGAGGATTAGGGGCCGGGGTGTGCTTGAAGTTTGACAGCTCAAGCCCCTGCCATTTTGTTGTCTCCTACCATAGTCCCACTACCCCCCACCATGGAAAGGGGCCTCCCCAGGCTGCCTGGAGGTAGTAGGCAGAGGAACAGTGTCAAGTTCTGAGATGCAGAAAGTCCCAGGGCTGGCCCTTGCTTGAGCCTCAGTTTCCAAATTTGTGACCTAACACAGGGTTGTCCGGGCAGCTTGAAGTGGTATGTGTGAGTCGAGGCGGGGTTGCAAGGGAGGAGTGTGGGAGGAGTGGGTTCCCTTGCTCCCTCCCTGTCACCTCTCCAGACCCATTTCCCTGTGGGGTGGGCACCAGGCAGTGGGAGGAAAGGCAGGGTGGGGTTGAGGTTAGAGGTTTCTGAACACCACACCCTGGGAGGCTGGGGCTTTTCATGATGTCAAAGGTGGGCTTCTAGGCTGGGCTCAGGACCCGCCTGGGCTCCGTCCTTTCTGTCCCAGCCTACATCTCCCTGCGGCCCCTGGGACTCCTTTTCTCCTTGGTGGGGAGAGTGAAGGAGTAGGGTCTGAGTTGCCCTGGTTATCCCCCTGCCTCCTGTGAGCCCTGGCTTCATCTGAGGATGAAGTCCTTTTCAGTGTCGAACTGGAGTCCTGTGTCTCCGGTCGGGACTAGATGAGGCTGCTTCATAAGGGCACTCTCTCCTCTGGTCCGACAGGGACCCTAGAGGAGCGGGAAGGTGAGATGCTGAGTGTGCCCTTGAGTCTGGACGAGTCAGGGTTAGAGCTGGCATGGACGGCAAAGGCTCTCAGCAGTGGGCCGTTCTGGCTTCTTGGCTTATTTCTGGGGCCACGAGTCTCTGCCCAGAAAGGGGAACTGAGGGATATATATTGGAGGGGAGCAGAGGAAAGCCCTCTCAGTTACTGGACTCTGAAAACAGCCAGTGGGCATGATGCCGGGGGAGGGAGGGAGAGGTTTTGGGAGACTGGAGGGACCATTGTCCCCAGAGCTGTATTCCCATGGCCCTGCTCTTAGCTTTCAAAGCCATTAGGCACGCAGAGGTGTGGGCACCAGCGAGCTGGAACGAGAGTAGCCAGGCGGCTGGGCTGCCAGCCTTGCGGGCTGTGCCCACCTCCCTGGGTGCTCTATTCCATTATGCAAGGTCACACCTGGCCCTCCTCTCCTTCCTGTGCTGAGATTGCCTCCAGCACTTTCCCAAGACGGGAGGTGGCAGGAGGCACGGCTGGGTCCCTTGCTTGCCTCCACTCAGGTTGGTGACCTTGGCCATCTTCCTACTTGTTCACGCCTTGGTTTCCCTCAGAGAGATGGTCGGTCTCTGCAGAGTTGGAGCTTGGTGGGGTGGGGTGGTGGGGGGCTGGGGGGCCCGAGCCAGTCCCTGGTGCTGCCTCCTCCAGGGCTAGTCTGGGCTCTGTAGTCCCTGCCTTTTTAGGGCTGGAGGCTTGTAGCTCAGGCCTGAGTGTTCTGGGAAGCAGGAGGGAGCGGGCTGGGAGGGCGTGGTCCCAGTGAGTCAATGAGCAAGGTGGGGTGACAGACCGGAGTTCTGTCCTGCCACCATGGTGAAGGGGAGTCCCAGTTTGAGGTCTAGTTTCCCCAGAAACCTTCCTAGGCCTTCTCCAACAGAGAATATAGGACCCCTCAGTTTTCCTTGCAAACTTGCTGAGATCTTCTAGCTGGATTCCAAGCTCCTTGAGGGCAGGCCCATGCCTTTTGCCTCCCTGGTGGTCCACGCTATGCCTGTCCAAGGGTGCTCAGCGCTAAGTGACTGCCTGAGGAGGGGCGGAGGAGTGAGGGATTTAGACCGGGCCTGGAAACGGGGCTGTGTTGGCCAAGAGGTCTAGAGCGAGGCAGAAAACGTAACTCTGAAGGCCAGACTGCTGGGGCTTAACTCAGGCTGGCCCTGTATATTGGCTGTGTGGCTTTGGCAAGCAGCGGAACCTCTCTGAGCCTCGGTTTCCTCATCTGGAAAGCAGAGTAAGAATTGCATCTGTTTCTGGGCATGGTTGTGAGTATAGAATGAGTTAGTTTATTTGAAACACTTTGAGCAGCGCCTGGCACATAGTCAGGGATTGATGAATATTAGTAATTGTAGTTATTTTACGGGTCATAGTGGTGGTACTGGTGTTTCTCCCAGAGCCCAATTCTGGGTGGACTCCTTTCTCTCTCTTGTGGTGGTTGCATCCCTAAGACGGGAGGATTATGGGACCAGAGGGTAGAGGAGACAGTGGCATCATTTTCCCTCTAGGAGACCCAGCATCAGAGCCCAGAGAGGAGACTCCCCCCGCACCCCCACATCTGTCTCTCCCCCTCTGTGAGTGGGGAAAGGCAGGGAGCTAAGGGGACCTCCCAAGGCCTTGTCTGCCCAGGGGAGCCGATGCAGAGCTGTGTTTATGAAGGACTCTGAGAAAGCGGCCATCAGTGTAAACAAGATGCATTATTATAAACCCGTCCAGGCTCCCCTCCTTGGATCCCATCCCATTCCTTGAAGAGAGTCACTGAATCAGAGAGACTCCCACGCCTGGCAAAGACGTGGCTGGCCTAGCCTCCAGGCAGGCTACTCTTGACCCTGGGCTATACCCATGGGGGTGGCGTCTGTATTTTAAAGTGGGATCTCTAAATAGCTCTGGGTCTCTCTGAAGTCTAACCTGCATCCCTCTTGCTGCAACTTTAAGTTCAGTCCCTTGTTGGTGGGAGGTGGGGGAGAACCATGGCCAGCCCTTCCTGCATGCCGCAAGGCTCTGAGCGATGAACCCGTGGTAGGGGCGGGTCCTGGCCACACTCCCGCCTCATCCCAGACCTCTGTCCTTTCTCGGGTCCTTCACTTCTGGTGCCTCTGACGTCCCTCATTAGCAGGGGTCAGCCCCCAAGGCCTTTCCACCTAGCCCCTTGTTCCCACCCAGGGAGGCTGGGGTCGCTCCAGGTCGGGGGTGAGCTCTATTTCCGGACCCCTGACCCGCCCAGTTGCAGCTGCAGAAGGCATTAAGCTTTTTTTGGAGAAAGAATGGGTTTGGGTTGATGATGATGACAGCTGGGGAGGGTTTCTGAGCTCAGCCCGGCCCTTTCTGGCTTCCCCTCCCCAGCCCCTGCTCACCTCTGCTCCATTTCTAGGCCATTGCTCATCTAGAGGAGGGGCTCGCCTTTGGCTCTTGACCTTGACCAGACCTGAGCAATTCACTGGTCTACAACAACTTTTTCTGGGGAGCAGTCTTTGGGGTAGGCCCTGGGCTTGATGCTGGGGTGGGGGTTGAGGGGCGGACAGGGGCTCAAAGGGAGCATAAGAAAGGCCAGAGCATGGGGAGAGCAGTGCTCTTGCTGTGTTCCTACACTCTGGAACCAGAGTCCCTTCCCTTGCCGGGCCTGATGTCCTCACCTGTCAGCGAAAGGCTGGGGGGTGCAGGGGCTGGAAGAGTCTGTGATTCCATCTCCCTGACCGAATCTTCCCTGGTCCCAGGCTGCCAGAACTTCACCTTGGATTGACCTTGCTTCCCTCCTGCCCTGCCCCCACCTCTGGCAATTGCTGGCAGGAAGTCCTGCTGATTAGGGCCCTAATCACCAGCTGAGACTCCCAGAAACAGCCGAGCTGGTTGGGCAGAGAGGGGCAGGCAGCCGGTTGGGCACAGGGAGAAGCTCCCACCGAGGGGCACGAGCAGGGTGTTAGGTGGTGATGGGGGGCACTGCCTGTGACTGGGGGTGGGCTTCTTGGGTGGAGGCCGTGCCTGGGGACCCACAGTGGTGGCTGTGTGATGGTGGCTGAGTCTGGCCGGGTACACGAGGGCCTTGATTATTCACTTCCAAGACTTTTTGGGGCACCGACCCTTTGCCAGGTAAGGTGCCAGGGGTATGGGGCTGGAAAGACCGGGGGGACACCGTCTGGAAGGAGACGAAGGGGAGTAGATGGAAGGTTTCTACCAAGTGCAGAGGGAATGTCAAGAAGGAAGAAGTGTACACGAGCTGGTGGGGTTAACAGAGCTTTGGAGAAGAAGCACCCCTGGAGGTGGGTTTTGAAGGTTGAGGAGGAGTTCCACGGGGAGCAAAAGGGACAAAGACTTCTTCAGGCACAGGGGGACGGCATGCCCGAAGGCACAGTGGCACACATGTCACAATGGATGAAATAATAGCCCCAGCCCTGTGTTAGAGTCAGACAGAACGTGCTGTCCCTCCTGACTCCGCTGCTTGCTAGCTGGGTGGCCTTGGGCCGAACCTCATTGTCTGCATCTGTCAAATGGGGCCAACATCCAGCCTCATAGAGCTATGACCGGGAGGAAATGAGATCGTCTCTGTGAAGTGCCCCGCTCAGGGCCCACCGGAAGTGTGTGTGTGAGAAAGGCTGGCTTTGGGTGAGCCTGCCGGTGTTGCCTAGGGCCCAGCCATGGAGAGGTTTCTGGGTCAGGTGAATGAGGGAGCAGCAGAGGGCTTTCATGTGGGGAAAATGTGATGAGACTGTTATTTAGGATGATGATTTCAGCTGCTGTGAAGGCTGTAGTGGCCAGGGAGATCTGGGCACAGCCCATGAGCCAGAGCCCTTGGAGTCTGCTGTGTGAATTGCTCAGCCCCAAGGTGGGAAATCCTTTCCCATGTCGCTTCATCTCTCCCAGGTCCTTGCCACGGGCTGCCCTCCTCTCCTGGATCGGGAGGCTGAGGAGGCCCTGAGATCTCCTTCCTGGGAGATCGTCAGGCCAAAAGAGAACCATTGCTGGCAAGACTTCCCACACAAGACTGGCATGGATGGATCGCAGCGGGCAGGAGTAAGGGTAGACCGCGGGCAGCTCGAGTCTCTAAGGAATCGGGAGGCTCCTTTGGGGGGCGTCTTCCGCCATCTGCCTGGCGCACGGCGGACCCTCACTCTTGGTTGAACGAACGAATGAACAAACAGACAGGAGTGTCCCCAAGTCAGGGTAGAGGAGCCTGCCCGCTCGGAGGCCGAGGGTTCCTGGCCTGACCGTAAGTGGCCTAGTACGTGTCTGCACGGGGGCTGCCTGTCCAGAGCCTGAGGACTGCTGAGTGTCACTGAGGCCGGCGTGGCTGCAGGAGGTCTGTGGCAGTATGCGGATGAGGAAGCAGGGGTTTCGGGAGCTTGAACTTGGAGCGAGGTCCTCTTATGGGGCACGATGGGGCTGGAGGCCGGCGCGGGGTGGGGGGTGTCAAGATCAGATGCCATGGCCACGCCGTCTGGGTTTCGGTCTTGACCCCAACCCGTCGGTATTTCAGTTTACTCATCTGTCGAAAGTGGGAAATAAATAGAGCCATGGCCAGCACACAGGGCCATGCTCTGTGACCCTTGCTTACTCTTGCTACTATTGTTGTTTGTGGTGCAGAAGGAGGGAGGCAGGCAGGGGCCTCTCAGGGATGAGTGCCCCGAGTGGGTGGGAAAGCACAGGAGAGACGAGACTCCTTGGGAGGCTTTGAAGGCTCCTCATCCCTCGTGAGCTGCCTCCAACCCCACACATGGGGTTGTGTCTGATGTGGCCAGCTGGGCTGAGCCAGGCGTGGGAGCCGAGGCCTTGGCCAGCCTGGATTCCAGGCCGGAGCCCTGGGAGAGCAGGGGTGAGCTGGGGCAAGGGGCAGGGGGAGGAGAGGTGAGCAGAGAGGAGGCCAGGACTCTTCCAAGTCCCCAGCTGGGACCCCAGGAATTCCTCCCATTATGTCCTGCCAGAGGGCCTGGCCTTCTAGCTCCATGGCCTCCCGAAGGCCTGTGGTCCATCTCCCGTCTGCTGGGTAGACTGTTCCTGATGCTCCGTCACTGTTAGAAAGTGATCGCTCCCCACGAAGCACAGTGTTATGGCAGCTCCTTCCTTCTCCTTTCATCTGGGCTTCAGCTCTCCCAAATCCAGTGGTCCAGCTCTCCCAAGTCCAAATTCAGCTCCCCTAGGTGCAGCTGCTTTGCAACAGGAGGGTGTGAGGGTGGGCTGCAGGGGTAGGCTGCAGGGGCCAGCCCAACCGACTCCTTGAGGGCTGAAAGGACTTGCTGTGAGTGGTGACAGGGGGGCCAGACGGCCAGCTTCCAGTCCCTCTTTGGCACTGTGCGACCTTGGGCAAATCACGTCCCCTCTCTGGGATTCGGTTTCTTCACTTGTAAGATGAGAGGTTGGCCTTAGGAGGGCCCTCCGTTTCTCTAACCAGTGCTGGAATTCTGCAAGGCTGCGGATCTTTCTGGACAGAGAGGCTCTTGTTCTTGGAGCTGATGGAGTAGCCACCTAGCATGGATGTGGGGGTCCTGGAAGGTCTTCAGGCACCTGCTGGGAAGCCAGCTGAGATGCTGGGAAGGTCCCTTCCAACCCTGGGACTGGAAGGTTCTTTGCCCAGTGACCAGTCCTCTGGGCAGCTCTGTTTCCTGGAACAGGGCGGAGGGTAACAGCTGTCCGGGATGAGTGGGCCAGAGTCTGCGGGGCTCGGTCCCAGTGACTCAGGTGGGGCTGCGCTGACAGGATTGAGGCTAGCGGAGCAAGGGTGGGAATCAGCCCGATCTGCTGCCTCCCCTTGGCCACTCTCAGGGAGCAGAGTGGGAGTGAGTGATGTGCTGGGGGGCAGGGTGCCGAGAAGAGTGAGTAACCAGCAGTTGTGAGTAATGGCCCAGTGTCTGCGCTGGGCAGGTGGCTCCGAGGCTGCCCAGCTGTCTGGGGCTCCGGAAATGCTCCCTGGAGGCCCAGCCACTGAGTCACGACAGCCTGAGTGCCTCAGAAGCTGGGGGTCCGGGCCGGCATGCCCACCCACCTGCCCCCTTCGCCTCTCTGTGCCCCTCTGCCTTAGCCCTTCCTCCCTGCCATCCCGCCACGCCCTCCAGGCCGCACAGCTGCCTCATCTTGTCGGCGAAGCATGGGGGTGACTTGGTTTGCCCGCAGGGGTATAGATTTTGTGATCTGGCTGTCCCGGGTTTGAGTCCTGGCTCCATTGCTCATTGCTGTGTGACCTTGGGCAACTTAACTTCCTCTCCCTGAGCTTCTTGACCCACATGGAGAAGGGAGATTTGGCTGTTGTATGTACTGTTGAAAGGACTCGGTCTGTAGTACCCAGTACATTCAAGGGATTTGGCGAATTCGGTGGTACGTCAAGCCCTAAACTCTGTTTTGCTACTCCTCCCCACCTCCACCCCTAAAACTTCTGCTCCCATGCCTGTATTCCGTGTTGTCCAGGGTCGTGTTGTCCAGGGTCGTTGTTCTCCTATCAGCTCCGCCTCACGGCTGGTACACTAGCCCTCCTCTTTCTGACACCTCCTCCCCAGCTTCCATCAGTGTGCCTTGGCCCTCACCTGCTTTTCCAGAAGGATGGGCGGGATGCGAAGAGGGGGCAGAGAGTGAGGGGAATTTGCTGCTGGCCCTGCTAGGTGGATAGGCTGGCTCCTGGGTACACCTTGAGATCTGGGTGAGCATTCACACTTGACTCCCCGCCCCCCGCTGCCTCTGCTGGTTCCTGCTCTCCCCTCCTCCAGTCTGCACCCATGGATCATTCCCTGCCCTAGCTTCCTGAGATCAGCTGTGCTCCGGGACCATGTCCCCCGCGTCCCCCCTCCCCTGGGTGTGCTGGCGCAGCTTCTGGGCAGCAGTCAGTGCAGGCTCTGCTCAGGGTGGGGCTGGCAGCCCTGGGGAGTGACTTTGCATCTGGAGCTGGCAGGGGTCCTGTGGGCTGTGTCTGCACCGTGTGTGTGCCTTGGGGTGTGTGAACTGTGCGTCTGCACCTCAGCAGTGGCTCTGGGTCCCCTGGTCTGTGGCACATGTGAGCCCTCTCCCCGATCTGTTTAAAATCTGCCGATGCTTTCTGAGCCAGCTAGAGCTGGGTCTTCCGCTGCCCCTCCCTTCAGCAACCCCTTCCCTGCAGACCTGGTTTCAGAGGCGTGCGTCTCCGAGGTTTCCCCGGAGGACAAGGAAACATTGCGGGGAGGTGGATATGCGTCAGATGGAGCCGAACAATGCCGGTGACAGCCAGGCCTCCGCTGGCCTTCAGTGCTGGCTTGGCTTCAAGTCTCTGCTGCTGGCTAATTGGAAGAGAGAGGGGGGCTTCCTGTGCCTCACCGCAGATGGATTTAAAGGAGCAATATGGGGCCGGGCCGCCCTGCCCTTGGGACTCCGGCTTCCGGGGCTCCTGGTGCGGCCCATCAGAGCAGATGGGGTTCCAGAAAACCAGCCCCTGCCCTGGGCTAATTGTGTAGAACCGACCTGCTAACTCCTCCTGGAGCTGCCGTCTGGGGCCCAGGACTTTCCTGCATGAGTGCCTTTTCAGATCACTGAAGCTGAGGCCAGAGTCAAGGGCTCAGGGAAAGAGGAGGATTTTTGTTTGTTTGTTTGTTTTGATGGGAATCTTTTCCATTGTATTATAGGGTCCCAAGTTCTGACGTCTCAGTGGATGGGACCTTGTCAATCAGCTACCTCTTCTCACCTGTTATCGTTCCTCCGTTCTTCTTCCGTCAAGTGGGCTTGAGAACAGAGCCTACCTCCCAGGGCTGAAGTAATGTCTTTTTTCTTTTAACATTTTCTTTTTTAAGGATTTTTACTTGAGAGAGAAAGAGTGAACATGAGCAGGGGGAGAAGCAGAGGGAGAGAGTCTCCAGCAGACTTTGAGTGCAGAGCCTAGCACAGGGCTTGATCCCAGGACCCCGAGATCATGACCTGAGCCCAAACCAAGAGTCGGATGCCCAAATGACTGAGCCACCCAGGTGCTCCAGATATGAGGATTCGATGAGCTGAGATACATGCAGCCTTTAGCACGGGGCCCCCGTGCATGGCCCAGGCCGTGCAGCTTATGACCCTGGACAGGAAGACATGGGGGGCACCATGTTGGTGGCCGCCAAATGGAGGGGACTCCCGTGTACTAAACGTGGGCTGGGTTCTGGGAGTTTTTAATTGTGTCAATTCAGTCAACTTATTTAGTTGCACCCTACAACATAGATCTCCTTCTCTCCATTTTCCAGATGAGGAGACTGCCTCGGGGAGTAGCGGAAAGTGGTGGTCTGTGGCTATGTGGACTTGGAAGCCACGCCTGGCTCCCAGCCCATTGCTGCTTCGGTCCCAGCTCTTGCCCTTTGGTTGGAAATTCACAGCCTCTCGATGTGTTGAGGAATTTGGAAGGAGGGATCCACAGAAGGTGTTAGGTGTGATTTTTCAGAACAGAACCGCTCCCAGCTCCTGGTTTTGGCTTAGAGTCAAAGCTGTCTGCTGTCAGGCGATGGGACAGAATGACCTACAGGGGTCCAGGGGTCCACAGATGGGCTTTGAGAATATACAGCATTTTCTCCTGGTAGCATGGGCTTGGGTTTCCCTTTCACTTTGTTCTTTCTTTGGGTGTCCTTCAATTTTTAAAAAAGGAAGTAGGTAGATGCTGGGAGAGACTTCCTGATTGTCAGCAGCATAGGGCAGTTTGGGGAGCCTGGAGGACTCTTTTTTTTGTTTTGTTTTGTTTTTTTTTTACATTTTAGTATTGCTGAAATTAGCATGCATCTTGCAATTGAAATGCCCATTTTGGGTATCATTTTTCCCACTCAAAAGTTGTTACCCGGTGGGTGGTGCCCTCGGCAACCTGTAGCACCTTTAAGATTAGGAAACAGGGTGGAAAGCCCTGCCGTCTGCAGAGGTGGAAGGGAGAGAGAGGCGGGGAGGCCCTGGACCTGGCCCGCGAGCCGACTCTGGTCTGGTTTAAGAAGGCAGAGGGACCCTCTTGTGTTGGTGTGGGTTTGAGGGTGGCCCCCAGCCTCAGAATTCTCCATTTGGTGGCCCTGCTGAGCCCCAGCGTCTCCCCGCCCCAGCCCTTCCCTCAGCCTCCCTTGCCACGTTCCAGGGCTGCTGGTGTGCCTCGCCGCAGTTCTGAGACCTCTTGACTCCTTGGGCTTCCCCCTTGCTCTTAGCGCTTTTTCCCATGCGTCCTTCCTGCCTTACTCTTCTGGCACCGTTTCGGGTCAAAGACTTTGTCCCTTCAAGTTCTCCTCTAGGGACAGAAACCCTCAGTGGGGAGAGAGGGGGGTTGGGTGGGCAGTCTCCCTCTGGGCGTAATTTCTGGAAAAACAGATGGATTTGAATCCCAGTGAGATAATAGCCCTCTTCATACCTTCATTATAGCAGTTACTGGGTTCTTTTATAATTCCCTGTTTACATGTGGGCCCCAAGTTCCCCTCCCGGGCCAGGCCATTCTTATTCATCTCTGTCTCCCTTGCTGGGAACCTGGCACCGAGGGAGGGGACTAATTTAGTGCTGTTGGGTGAATGCAGGGTCTTGCTTCCCATGCCTGTCCCCCACTGCCCCCCCCAGCCCCCCAGTTCCACTGAAACCTTGACCACAGACCACAGCCCTTTCCTTGACCAGATTCTTCGAGGAACTTCCTAGAAGCTGTGTTTTCTGTGCTGCAGGCCCTGTCACACCACCCCCTGCTTCGGAACAAATGGCCCCTCTCCAGGCAGGGAAGAAGGGCTGGGGTTTTCCCCCAGGCTTTGGGTCTCAGGAGAAGGCGGTTCTGAAATCTCCATTTCCAACTGCATGTGGACACTTCCACTTGTATAGCACGGGCTCTGCTTACTCCGAGGCCTCCAGGCTGGCCCCTTGGTGGTGTCCGGCTTCCCCAGCTTCTTAGATCCCCCACTAGCCTCTCTTCTCTGCACCCGGCCCTGGCTCAGCGCTGGTCTCACTTCTGCAGCCGCTGACTATTTTGGACTGGATGTTTGGCCTCCAGCCCCGTGCCTCGCCTGCGCCCTCTCTTACTGGCTCTGGAGGCATTGGGCTAGTCCAGAGCCGCTGGCTACGGGTGTCAGTTCAGCCCTCCAGGGCTTGCACAATGCGCCCCCTTTGACCCTCTTCCTCCATTTTGCCCTGTGGGCCTTGGGCCTCGCTGATAGGTCTCCTCTCTGTTCTCCTGCCACCGATGTCTCCCCTGCCCCACCCGCCTCAGAGGCCTTGCCCTCCGGGAAAGCCTCGCCGGGCCTCTGAAGGGTCCGTGTGGCGTGGGGCTGAGCACAGCTGAGGCTTGCGGCCTTGGGCCAAGTGTGTGACCTCTCTGAGCCTCATCTGGGAAATGGGCTCAGAGTACAGTACATGGAACAGAATTGGACCTAAGAGGGGGTCCAGCTCTGGCTGGAGCAAGGGCTTTGAGGCAGAGAGGTGGGGAATGGGGCCTGAAAGAGGGAGACCCGGCCAGGTCCCGCAGGGCCGCAAGGACCATATTAGGGCATTTGGACTCCATCCCATGGAGCTGGGAAGGACTTGAGGCAGGGGAGTGACAGGACTAGATGTGCATTTTAGAAATAGTTCCCTGGCTGCTGAGAGGAGGATAGGTTAGAGGGGTAGGACCTGAGGCAGAGACCTGAGTTAGGAGGTTCTTGTAGGTTCCTGTAGTCATCTCAGTGTGGCGGGGCAGGGCAGCCCGAGAGGTATTTGGGCAGAAGAATTGTCCTCCCACCTGGGAGGGAGGGGAAGGAGGAGTCAAGGCAGGCGATCGGGTTTCTGGCTTCAGAACTTTGGGTGGCCAGCGGTGGGGGAGTGAGCTGGGGAGGAGTGTGGCCGATGCATTTGGTAGTGGCGGGGGTGGTAGGGCTGTGAGCCCAGGATGCTGACCAGCGTCAAGCCCAGGGCCCAGCTGTGCCTTCTTACCCCTGCTGGTGCTTTCCTGCGGCCCCACGTGACCCACCTCACCTGTGGGCCATTGCCCAGCCCCTCTGGGACCCCTGGCTTCCTCTCTTGTGCTCCCAGGGCCTGGCAAATTCGAGACGCCCAGTACAGGTTTGTCTGACCTCAATTTCTCTGTTTCTCCTGATCGTGGGGGTTTCATCAGAAGAAGGCTGTCCTGGTCGCAAGCTCAGGCCTCCTGGAGTCACTACAGTCAGGCCTCCCACAGTCACTCCTGTGAGTGTGGGGAAGTGTGGTCCCTGAGCCTGGGTCTCAGCTTGGGTTTAAGGGAGGCACAGCTTCCCCTTAACAGAGAAAATGCCCTGCCACCAGTTGGGCCTCCAGCCTGGGCCAACTCCCGCCATCCTTCGAGAGGGCTCTGCAGGGGACCAGAGCCTGTGTCCCACTAGGTCCACTGCACCCTCCTTTTCTGGGGGTGCTCCTCTTGGCCGGGCACAGGAGGGGCACCCCCGGCTCCCCGCCTTGTGGAGGGTTGGGCCGTGCAGGTTCGGCTGCTACGTGCGAGTGTGGCTGGAGTTTGGCTGCAGAGAAACGTCTCTCTCTGGAGGTCCCTTTCTTGAACGTGTTACCAGACCTAGAGGCTGGCAGTGGGCTGTGTGGCCAGTGCGTGGGGCCTGAGGAGAAGGTCCCGAGACGAGAGGGAGGACCAGGGAGAAGGGGCCGCTGCCGGAGCTTGGAGAACAGGTTGACTGGGTCAGTGCTTCAAGAGGCCTGTGGCCCAGGAGGGTTTACGCAGACGGTGTGGGCCGGAGTCCCGGGGGGCATTGCCCAGAGTTGCCTCTCTGGGACTCTTCTCTGTTTCTTGTTGGAGTTGGAGCCTGTGCTGGGTTTGGGGAAATACTGGCCCCTGGCTCTGGAGGGGACTCTCGGCTGGAACATGCCCTGCCCCCCTCAGCTCGAGGTGTCCCTAGGAACAGGCCCCTTCTTGCCTCCAGGAACTGGATGTGCTTCCTTTCCTGATCGTGAGCAGAACTCTATATAAGGGAAGGAAAGAGCCGGGCAGGCTGGGAGCACGCTCTGGTGAGGACAGGCGGCCTCGAGGGGGGGCATAGGCCTGGGAGGAAATGGAACCAGGGTGGTAGCCATCTTCTCCTTAGGAGCCCCCGGCCCAGGGCCTGGGGCTTGGAAAGGGAGGCCGGTGTCCTGAGGCCTGAGCCAGGTTGGGGCTCTGCCTTTCTCAGCCCCGACCTTGTCCCTGCTCCCCCGACCCTGGCTGAGGCATTCCGTAGCTGCCTGCCTGCTGTGGACACTCAGGGCACACTGGTATCCCACCGGGCTTCCAAGCCATCCTTCCGTCCACTTGGTGGGCCCAGCTATGGTCTTCCTGCTGGAGCCCGGCAGACTCGTCCCATGAAGCCTGAGGTGCCGGGCTGTCCAACGGGCCATGGGGTTTTCTGGTCCTTTCCTCAGTGGTGTGGCATGGAGTCTAGATCCTCTGGGGATTGTGGTGTCTATTCTTCTTGACCCCTGTGGTGTCGCCTCAGCAACCAGGGCTCAGAGGTGGCAACATACTGGCCACGGGGTTCCCAGGTGGGGCCCGGAGGGTGAGCAGAAGCCCCGTGGGGCCGGTCCACTTGCTCCTTCTCGCAGGGCAGGGAGGGAAGGAGTCGGGGCAGTGCTGTCCTCCTGCGCTGTGGCTGGGGGCAGAAAGGGCAAGGCTGGAGGTCGGGGTCTGTCCAAATGTGTGTTTTGTTAGGGTGGAGATGATGACCTCTGGGTTTTAGGGTGCCCAGCGGCCCTTTATCTGTGGGCTTTGGGCTCCCCCACTCTCCTCCCCCTCCCCATTATTATTAGTATCATTATTATACATCTTCTGCCTGCCTTAAGCTTCACTCTTTACTTCTCTCTGCTCCCTTTCCTCCTCAGGCACCTTCGGTGGCTCCCCAGTACCAGTGTCTGAAAGTCTTAACTTCTCTGCTGGGCCCTCCGGGTTGCCTGTGGTCCAGCCTGGAAAGAGAGTTTGCAGCCCGTCCTCCTTCCCTTTGTCTTCTTCAGTGTGTCCTTTAGTGTCCTTCCTCTGCCCCTTCCCCCATCCCATGTCCCACCAAAGGGGACTTGTAGTGGTTTTTTCCTCCCAGCCTTGTTCATGTGACCATTTCCACCCAAAATGCCCTTTCCTCGTCTTTACCTTTTAAAACCCCATCCACGTGCCAGGTGAGCCCTGGGATCCGGACCAGGCCTTACCACCCTTGGGGCTCTTGGAATGGTCCTAGGTGAGACGCCCAGTAGACAAAAGCAATATGTCCCGGAGGTCTGGTGCAAGTGTCCCCTCCTCTGTGGACCCCACCCGGGACCCCTGAGTGCCCTCTGCTCTCACAGCCCCGGGGGCCCCCGTCTGGCTGTGGAGAGAGCATGGTGCATGGGGCCAGGTGGCATTGGAATCAGGCAGACCTGGAGTGTGTCACTTAGTGGCCATGCCATCTTGGATCTCACAGGATTGCTGAGAAGACGGTTTGAGATCCTGTGAGATGCGGGCACTCGTCTCTCCTCCAGAAGGTCCCAGGCAGTGGAAGGGATAACACAGAGTGCCTGGTACACAGTGAGCATCTTTTTCTGCCTTCTTCTGCATCTGCCATTCCACCTACTATGAGCTGTTTGACTTTGGGCTGTTACTTGACTTCTCTGAACCCATGTACCACAAAGACCTGTCATGAAGACTAAATAAAATGTATGCAAAGCACCCAGGTCAGTGATGCACATAGGTGCTCTGCAAACCCTACTTTCCTTCCCTCCTTTGTACCTTTGTGTGTCGGCTGAGATGGGGGCCTGGAGTCGTGGGGGCAAGGGCGTGGAGGCGGTGTCCGTGGGAACAGCCTGCGTGTCCGTCGAGGACAGGTGTGTAAATACAGTGAGCGGGACTTGCCCAGTGGACTAGTATGCAGCCCTGAAAAGGAGGACAGCTCTGACGCCTGCAGTGACCTGAATGAATCGTGAGGACGGGACGCTGGGTGTGACAATTGCTGGGGCTGCTTTAACAACACGTTGGACACTAGGTGGCTCACACAGCGAACTCCTCCTCAGCCAGCTCTGGAGGCAGGAGCTCTGAGGTCCAGGTGTGGGCACTTTTGATTCCTTCTGAGGCCCATCCTTGTGTCCACTCGTGGTCCTCGCCTTTTGCACGTTCCCCTGGTGACTCTCTGTGGGTCCTAATCTCTTCCGATAAGGACACCGGGTCAGGTTGGATTAGGTCCCGCTGATGGCCTCGTTGTAGTTTCATCACCTCTTTCGCTCAATACAGTCACGTTCCGAGGTCCTGGGAATTAGGACTGCAACGTGTGAATTTGGGGGGATGGAACTCAGCCCAGGACATGAAGTAAGATCAGCCAGATTCAAACTGCTGTGTGATTCCTCTTATGTGAGGTGCCTAGAACACGTACATTCAGAGACACAGGAGCTGAGAGATCCCCAGGGGCTGGGAGGGAAGGGGGATGGGTCTCTTGTTTAAAGGATGTGGGATTTCTTGTTTGGGAAGGTGACGAGTTCTGCAAGTAGGGAGGAGTGATGTTTGTACAGCAGCGTGAATATGCACTTATCTGCCGTTGAAACGTTCTCTTAGAAATAAGTAAAATGAAAAAAAAAAAAGAAATAAGTAAAATGGTAAATTTTATGTTGTGTGCATTTTATTACAATAAGAATAGAGAGGACTAGTTAGAGATAGGGGAAAAAAAGAGAACCTTCTGCTCAGGACTGTATGAAGCTAGAGTCAGAGGCTTGAGTGGTTCTCAGTTTTGGCTGGGGCAAGGCAGTCCTGTCCAGCCCCAGGGCCAGGCGGACGCGGGGAGTGTCTCAGGAGGGCTGGGCAAGTTTAGGAGCCTGGGGTTTTATGTACCCAGGGCCAACAGCTTGAGGCCCCAGGAATATAGTGTCACCCAGTTGGGGACCAGGTCCTGCCGCTTGCACGCTCATGAGGTGACGGGAGGGCCGTGCCGGGTGTATGCCTGAGTTTTCTCTTGCTCTGCCAAGAACAGTGCCTGGAGCCTCCAGACCAAGATTTCACCTGCAGTGAGCCCTTTCCCAGCTGACTGACCTGGGATGAGTGGCACGATCTTGTCGAGCCTCTATTTTTCTCATCTGTAGAATGGGAACAATATTCCTGACTCTGCAGGATTGGAAGGGTGCAGAGGGACAAGCATGTGGCAGGACTGGCCCCAGCACCTGGCGCATAGGACATGCTCAGTGATGGTGGCGACTTTGGCCACTGGTGGTTGCAGGTGTCTTCCTTCCTGGGGCCTGAGTGTCCTACATCCTTCTGCAAGTGCTTTGTGTGCAGCTACTATGTGTTGGGTCCAGTGCGATGAACGAGATGTATTCTCTGCCCTCAGGACACTTGTTCTGTCACAGGGGAACCAGGTTACAGACAAGGAAACTGACACCTGTTTAATTGCAAATTGCAATTAGGTCTGTGAAGATAGAGATGAGAGGGCTGGAGAAAAAGTCTGTGCGTGGGTGCGTACGTGAGTGTGACTTAAGGGAATCAGGGAGAACCTCTTGGCAGTGGCGGCATTGAACCCAAAGCCAGAAGTCTGGGACGGACACAACTAATGCAGACAGCTGGGCTGAGAATGTTCCAGGTGGAGGCAACAGCATATGCAGAGGTGCTGAGGAGGCCCAGAGCTAGGTGTGCTCGAAGGACTGAGAAGAGTCACTCTGATGTGTGGCTTTAGGTCCTGGGCAAGGGGGATGGACATGGAGTGCTGGTGGAGAGGAGGGCAGAGCCCAGATCACACAGGGAGCCCTGGCCTGGAGGGCTGCCGTCTGGTGCATTTGACCGGGGTGGGGAGTCTCCAAGGGTGTGTCCTGTTGTTGGCATCTCGTCCAGGGACCTTCGAAATTCAGAAGGTATTAGTGGGTAGGGGACTGAAGAATGCCAGGCATTGGCCCTGGTCTGGGCTTGGCAAGTCACACCCGGCAGTGCCCCCAGCTCTCTACCTTGTAGGCTCCAAGTGAGACTGTGCCTCTGCGGTGGCCTTGGACGAACGAATCATTACCTTATCTGTGCCTTACTTTCTTCATCTGTGAAATGGGGAGAAGGAGTCTCTACCCCAAACATTTTGAGAGCTTAGGCCAGGAGTGGACAGAAAGCCATGTTCCAGGGGCTGTTGCTGTTGTTGGACACAGCTGTCCGGACATTAGTGTGTACGGAAGCACCACGTGCCCCAGAGCGCAGGAGCGCATCTCTGCCTGGAGCCCCCCTGCTGGGTTCACAGTCCGTCTTCCCTATCGGCTAGCTTCTTGACCTGCCCACGCCTCAGCCTCCTGGTCTGTAAAATGGGATGTTGAAGGTTGTTGTAGGAGCAAAATGAGGGAGTTCATGCAGACGGGCCTCTAGTAAGTGTGATGTGCGTATCTGTCGCTGTTGCTAGTTTTATTGGTACATTTTTCTGAGTGGACAGACTGAGCATCAGGCCCGCTCAGCCTCCAGTGTGTAGCCGGGTTTTTGGAGCTATACTGTGGGAGGAGGCTTACCTAAGGCTGACCTCCTGGGCCAAAGCCCTGGAATCCCTGCCAGTGGCCGGGAAACGAGACTATGACATGGCTGGGACCCCGAGCCCCTGTGGATGCCCCAGAGTCTGCCCCCTCTGCAGAGAGAGGGTTCCTAGCTTGGGTCCCTATGGGGCAGAGGGCGTGGTCACCACTGACACCAGGAGTGTGGGGCCAGAGGGCATAGGCCGCAGAGTGGCAGGGGGCCCTGGCTCTCCCTGGCACATTCCAGGCTCCTGAGAGGGTGGCCAGGGGCCAGGGTGCCGGAGGGAAGGAGAGAGCCTTTTAAGGAAACATTTCTCTGCTTACAAAAAAAAGAGAGAGAGAGAGAGAGACAAGAAACACTGAAACACACAACAAAGTTAGTGGGCTGGCTGGCCGGCTGGCCTGGAATGCACAGCTGTGGGTGGCGGGTGGAGGAGATGCTGGGGGGCAGCAGA
Source organism: Martes martes (assembly GCF_963455335.1). Classification (NCBI taxonomy): domain Eukaryota; kingdom Metazoa; phylum Chordata; class Mammalia; order Carnivora; family Mustelidae; genus Martes; species Martes martes. The sequence continues at coordinate 168,458,711 of NC_137890.1, forward strand.
CCACGAGGGGCACCCGGACGTCAGGCCCTCTAGCTGGGGATCCACTGCTCTGCCGCAGAGCTCAGTCCTTAGGGGCGGCACTGCCTCGGGGAAACAGGAAAGGGACCTGGGGTCAGGACACGTGGACCCTCCTCCTTTCCACCACTGCCTTAAGGTGGTTCTGGGAGAGAGGCCCTCTCCCTGTTTCAGAGGACACTGTCCGTTCCGCCCCCACTTTAAATGGATCTATAACTTCCCCCTGACTCCCTAAGTGCCCAGACCCTGAAGGGAGACTAGAAACCCCTCATGTAACGGCGTGGGAGGCAGTGGCTGTGGATGGGACTTGCCCAGGTCTGGAGGCTGAGGCCGGAGCCCGCAGCGTCCCTCCTCCTGCAGGTTCCCAGCCCCGCCTGAGCTCCAGCCCCAGCTCCAGCTCCAGCTCCAGCTCCAGCTCCGAAGGAAGGAGCAGAGCAGAGCGCTCTGCACTGGCTCCCACCCAGGGCCCGAGGGACCCCTGCATGATAGAGTGGTGGGAGAGGAGACACTGGGAACCTGGCCCCATGAGGTTGAAAGCTACAACCTGTGAATGGGGTTAGGGACAGGAGGGCACTGGAAGAGGCCACTGTTGGATGCAGAACTCCTGCCCCACAGGTGCCTCGGGGGGCAGTTGTGTCCCCCATGGCTGAGACCTTGTCTGGCCTGCCAGCCACAGCCATCTCTGGGACCTTCCCTTCCTTCCCAGTCTGTTCTCCTGGGATCCTCCACGCCGCCCTGGACTCTGTCTCCCCCAGAAACTTCTAAAACACTCACTGATGGCTCCATGCTTGTATGTATCAAGAACCCTGAACTTGGGAGAGCATTTGGCTCCCTGTTTCCTCATTCTCTTGAATACAGGGGAAGAGTTTCCCTTCATATTTTATTTTGGGACTCAGAATAAATCTTCACCGCTTATCAGCTCTGTGACCTTGGGCGAGTTGTGTAACCTCTCTGTGCCCCCCTGCACCTTAGCCAAAGATGGACTAATACCTACCTTATTGGATGTTTGAGAAGATCAAATGAGTCAATATGGGTCAAGCATTGGTAATAATGCCTGTCGATCCTACAGTCCGTATCTAATGAGTATTAGCTATTGTTCCTTTCCTTTGGCCCCACATGTGAGTCTCTCAGTCTCGGGGTAACGGTGAGTACAGGGAGATAGACATGGAGACTCAGCTCAGGCTTCTTTGCTGGAGAATGAGTTGGGCAGGAAGCCTGTAGTTGGACCGGGTGGAGAACCCAGGGATGCTGAACTTCCAGCTTCTCCGCCTCTTCCAGAGCTCAGGGCACATCGTTATGTGAGCCTTGCCCCTTCTGGGCTGGTGTATCAAACCTGGGGATCCCTCGGGCTGGATGGAGGATGGAGCTGGGTCGGGCGGAGGGGGGCCTGGCTGAGGGTGGCTTCTTGTGGGGAGCCAGCTCTAGCTGAGCCTGGAGGCTGTCACCATCGCCGCTCCGCTGGGCTGGTAGCCGGAGCTGGGGTTGCCCACTGTTTGAAGAGGCAGCAGCCCTGTCTTCGGCGATCAGGGGCTTGTGCCCAGACCCACTTATGCCTGAGGGAGAGCCTCCCCCCAGTCCCCTCTGTGGGCCCCTTGGGTTAGGAATTGGAGCCAAGTTTAAGGTATGAGCTCCAAGAAAAACGTGTCCCAGCTAGAAAAAAAGAACACACTGAGTCTCTGATAAAGGGCCCTGCTAATTGTCAGGGTAGTGGTTTGGCTGCCTGGCCTGGATGGGGGTGTTATCTCAGGGGAGGGAGCAATGCAGCTCTCCCTCTCCCCTCCCTCTGTCTGGAGGCCCACGTGCCGGCCCCCGCCCTCCATCCGAGAGGAAGATGGGGATGGTGTTAAGAATAAAAGCTCGCTCATAAAGGGCACTCTCACCCCTCAAGACTTTCTTCAGAAGAACTGGCAGGGCCTTTCACCAACCTGCTTCCCTCAAGCTGTGGGGACCCCAGACTCTGTCTGCAGCTTTGGATGAGATGCCTTGGCATTGGGGAGAACCTCCTTTCTTAGAGCTCTTAAACATGTTTTTAAAAAATGTAAAACAAACATTAGCATATTGTAGAACATTTAGAACATAGAGCAAAGAAAAAAAACACCTTCTTCTTAGGACCTTAACCCACTGCTACTAAAAATCCTGGTGCACTGACCTCCAGTGTTCTATTTTTCTACAGAATTTAAAAATTGTGTGATATATGGGGTGTCTGGGTGGCTCTGTCATTTTAAGCTTCCGACTTTTGGTTTCAGCACAGGTCATGATCTCAGGGTCGTGAGATCGAGTCCCACATCGGGCTCTGCACTTAGCGTGGAGTCTCCTGCCCACCCACCCCCCCACCATGAGCGTGCAGATGCACGCTCGCTCTCGCTAAAATAAATAAATAAATAAAATCTTTAAAAAAAATCATGATGTACATTTCATTTTTGCCTTCTGCTGCTCCCTCTCCCCCCAGCGTGATTGCCTGAGGGTTCCACCACGTGGTTGCAGCATCTTCTAGTGACCTCTCAAGCCGGAGATGGTCAGTGTGTTGAGCTGAGAGAAGGGGTGTCTGGCCTGGAGGTGGGGCCGTGGAATGGCCTCAGGAGGCCCCGGTTTTCTGTGCGGGTGAAAGATGCTAACCTTGCCCTTTCTCTGTTCCTCCCCCAGGTGGCTGCCCCCTGCATCCCTCCATCCAGCCATGAACTGGTGGTGAGTGACAGTCCCTTCCCTACCCTGCTGGGCTCTCTCCCCTCTTTCTTCAGCTCCTTTGTTACAGCTGCCTTTAGGCCTAAGCATGCTGCTGGCCCCAGAGGGTTCTGGGCCATTAGGTAAGGAGGAGGAGGGGGACACTTCCCGAGACCGAAGCTGGACTGGGAGGAAATGAGTCATGAGGTCCCTTCTGACGAGATGCAGGCCCTCCTAGTTCAATTTGAGACCAAAGTCCTTGGAAAAACCCATAAAAGGGCATCTCGCATTCCTCTGGGCCCAGCCAGGTGCCTTTTGTTCTGGGGCTTCTGGGACCAGGGGACGGCACCTTCTTCTACCTGCCGGGTCTCGGGTCAGGTACCCTTCAGCCGGAGGGAGGGGAGTGGATGGCCTGACCCACAGAGCTCCCCCGCCTGGGCAGTGGCTCGCATTCAGGTGGCCCGATCCACCTCCAAGCTCCTTGGCTGACTCTGCTTTTCTGTTCTGTCCCCATGTCTCCCAACCCAGCCTCTCCTGTCAGTCTTCCAGAAGAGTGTGGACAGGGGCAGGTCTCCTATGAGTTGTGGGCTGTGGGGAGAGGGGCCCGTTCCAGACGGATCCCAGCTGGGCTGAGCTGAAACACTGGGAGCTTCTCCTCCCGGCGCTCTCAGGCACCCCTTCTCCCCAGCCCGGTGCTGAAGGCGGGCAGGGCCCTGAAGTCTGGAGCGGAGGGGTCTGCATGACTCTAGGTGCATGTATGTGTGTTTCCGTGTTTGTGGGGGGCACACAGGACAGAGGGCCCCTATGGACACAATCCTGTTTATTGATACAGAGGAGCCTCTGGTGACACCAGTGTGGGTGGGAGTTGGGGAGGAGGCCAGGGTGTCTCTGCACTTTCAGGTGTCTGTGCATCCACTCAGCCTGGATACTGTCAGGCCACCTGGTCTCTCCTCTCCCTCAGACACCTGCTTACTCCGTGACAGTGGTCAAGCCCATGCTCTTTCTGGACCCCAGCTTCCCTTCCTGTCAAGGGGAGTGCTTGCTCCCAATGCTCCCAAGGCCTTCTCGGTGCTGGAAGTGTCCCCTCCATGGAGGGTCATGGATGGGATGAAGTAAGGTTTATAGAGGGACTCTACGCTCGGGACTCAGATGCTCAGATGCTTTGGGCCCACGGCCACGTCCATGTCCTCTGCAGCCCTGGCCGCCTCGGGCCCATGGCCGGGTGCCTGTCCTCTGCAGCCCTGGCTGGGCCCCGCCAAGCTATGTCTCTTCCTCTGGAGGCCCCGCCTCCCTGGTCTCCTGGGGCTCAGACCCTTCTGGGCTCAGCTCTGCCCAGCCATGCCTCTCCAGATGTGGAGTGTTCTTCGCACAGAGCCCGGTCACAGGTCATCTGACAACAGCAGGGGGTAGGGGGGTGGGGGGAGGCCGGTGCAAGGCCTGGTTTGCAACCGCCAGCAAGAAGTCGCTCTGGGGTTGCAGAGGGTCACTGCAGCGGGTGGACGGGGAGGGGGTGGGGGAAGCAGGGAGCATAAGTCTCATCATTTCAACTCAACTGCCACCTCGTCCCTGAGAACAGAATGTCCTTGGCTGGTCCAGGATAGCTGGGGGGTCTGGGGCTTAGAGATCTGCAGGCAGAAGCCAGATTCCTGGCCACTCAGAGTCTGGGGAGCTTGTTTATGTGAGGAAGGGTCAGGGGTTGGAACAAAAGGGAAGAGGTTGGCATTCGGGCCAGAAGGATTGCAGTTAGATACCAGAAGGATCTTCCCGTCCCTGTGTCCTGTCCCACCTGTGCGGAGGGGGTTCTGACCTTCCAGGAGGCTGGTAATGGAGTGGTTGACGTACCAGATTGTGCTCCCTGAGGCTCCCCATCTAATCCAACCTTCCCCCCCTCCCCCCCACCCTGGCATGGTCCAGAGTGAGGGGGTTAGACTCCTCCCCTTTGGATCCTGGCTTCTCAGTCTCCGCTCTGTGACCTTGGACACAATGCTTAACTTCTCTGGACCTCAGTTTCCCCTCTACAGATTGGGAGTTGGTAATAGCCGCTGCCCTGTAAGGTTTTTAGGGAGAATAAAAGGAGCAAATGAGTGAATTTTTTTTAAAGGATTTTATTTATTTGAGAGAGAGGGTGTGTACATGAGAGCACACAAGTAGGGAGGCGGCAGCTCTGGAGAGGGAGCCTAACGTGGGGCTCAATCCCAGGACTCCGGGATCATGACCTGAGCTGAAGGCAGACGCTTACCCTACTGAGCCGCCCAGGAGCCCCGTGAGTGTATTTAATTAATCTGTATTCAGGGCCCTCCAGGGACTGCCCACCTGATTTGGGGTACAAGTCCAGGGTCTTGCATTGGCATGTACAACCCTGCAGGATGGCTTTCCTCTCTGACATCTCCTTCTAGAAACTCTCTCCTTCACTCACTCTGTGTTAGATACCTGGTTTTCTTGCTCTTGAACACAGCAGGCAGGATCCTGCTCCTGGACTGTTGTCCCTCCTGTGCCTTCTGGCCGGGAGGCTCTACCCCCGGGTCCCCCGCCAGGCTCTTTCCCTCCCTCAGGTGTTCACACACGTGGGAGATTTCCCTCCCCCCAGCAACCCCGTCTCTCATCCCTGCTTTCCTCGTCCCTCCACGATCTCACCACTGGGGACATGGTGCGTCTCACTTACAGGGCTTCCCTCCTCCCAGCACGGCAGCCTGTGTGGACAAGGGATTTGTATCTATCGTGTTTGCTGCTGTATCCCCACCACCTGCCATGTAGTAGGGGTTCACCGAATCAGCGCGCATTCACCGAGTGGCTGGAAGAAAGGCGTTCAGCCGGACACCCTGTGTGGGTTAGGGGATCAGCAAGTAGGGCTGCTGTTCCCTGGCTTGCCCGTGGGCAGGGGTCTGTCTGTTCCTGGGGGAGGGTGCTGGGCTCCAGAAGGACGCTCTGCTGTCGTCCCCAGGGAGTGGGAAAGCGGCCCAGGGGAAACCGGGAGAAAGTTTGGCTTCCCCCAGAGAGCACTCAGCACCTGTTTCCTCAAGGCAGGCTAGGCAAGTGCTTTGAGCAGGTTCACAAGAGGGAGGAAAGGGCGGGTTGTATTTTTCCTTCCTTTTCCATTTGCTGCCTCCCCTTCAGCCCTGGCAGAGCTGGTCTCTGGTCTCCCTGCCCCCCTTCCCTCGTGCCTCGCAGCGTGTGTGTCTGCTGTGGTTTCTCTGGGTCTCAGAGAGGGCACAGCTCTCCCTCTGGCCATCTCACCTGTCTCGCTTCGATCTTAGTACCCTGGGATCAGGAGCCCGTGTCCTGGGCGCAGGATTTCTGCCCACTGTGGGCCTGCTGGATACATTCTCCAGCCTGTGCCAGGCCAGCCAGGGCAAAGTGGCTTAATCTTCAACCCGTGTTTTCATCTTACTCAACAGATGTTGCCCAAGGCCTTGGGTAGAGGGTCCTAGGGTCACCTCCCTCCTGTGGGGTCCCCTGGTGGGGGCAGGATGGAGAGGGGAGAGGGCTTGTTTGCCACGGACACTCCTGATCCTTGGAAATTGCTGAAACAGCCTTTCTCCACTTCTGAAAAATAAAGAGTCAAAAGGAATTTCCCGAGGGTGATAGCCAAGTGGAGTGGCCGCCAAGGTCGGCCGGATGGTGGGCCCTCCTGCACACAGAGCCTGGCACCCAGGAGACGCGCGCTGGGGACATATGAGGGTGCAATGCCTCTCCTCACCCAAGCAGCCCCTTGGCAGTGCTCAGAATGAACTGAAGGCTGGGTGGGGAGTCTGTTGGGACAGGAGGGAAGAGATGAACAGGACAGTGGGAATGCCAGGCCGGATTCACCCATAATAGCCATCAGAGCAATGGTGAGACGGTCACCCTGTATGGAACTTTCTGCCGGACATTGTTCTGAAAGCTTTGCAAAAATAAACTCCTTTATTCTTCATGACAACACAGCAAGAGAGATGCTGTGGGATTATCCCAGTGTTACAGATGAGGAACTGAGGGAGCCACAGAGCTATTCGAAGGGGGTGTGGGATTTTGACTCAGTAGTCCAGCACTGCCGTCCACCCGCTTGACCATCAATCATGGCAGACGTCATTCACTTCCACAACACCTGTGGTTCTCAAAGCCCTTCCCGGGACATCAGGCCATGGGGACCCTACAGTGGATTCTGTGGAAGTCAGGGCGTGTTGTCAGAGTCACCTGGGTAGGCTGAGGAACAGTGTGGGGCTCAGAAAGGCAAGGTGACCTGTTCATGGTCCCATGGGAGTTGGGGGGGGGGTTGGGTAGTGGGGTGCTGGATCAGGAAGAGGCTTTTAGATTCCTGGTTCTGCTTTCTCCCCAGAACCTCCTAGACGCTTGCTGCTGATGTAAATACTGACGACAGCCAGGTGGACTTCTCTGGGATTTCCTTTCCTTTCTCCCTCCCTCTCTCCCTCCATTTATTTAAAGTAGAGTTGACACACAATGTCTTATCAGTTTCACAGATTGGGATTTTGTAACAGCGCCAACCACAAATGCACCTAGCTAGCTCAGGGCCTGGGATTTAGAGGAATGTCTGTCTCTTCATCTTTCTGTCCGTCTGTCCTGCCCACAAACATTTCCTGAGCAGCTGCCTTGTGCCCACTGCTGTTTCAATGCTGGGGCTGCAAAGTTTCTTTCTGCCACAGTGCGGCTTCTAGAAGGCGGGTGGGGTTGGGGTTGGTGTGGAGCCATAGGAATGAGAGGACTTTACATACCATTTGGTCCAGTCCTGCTCTGTTTCAGGTGAAAAGGAGGCGCTGAAAAATTCTTTTGACTTTAATTTTTTTTTATTGCGGTAAATACTAGAACATAGAATTAATTACCTTAACTGTTTTCAAGTGTACAGTCATGGTATTAAGTTCGTTCCTGTCCTTGTGCAAATGTCACCCATCCATCTCCAGAACTCTTGTCATCTTGTTCAACGAAAGTCTATCCATTTAGCAAGAACTCTGCCCTCCCCTTCCCTAGTCCCTGCTTACCACCATTCTCTTTGTATCTCTCTGAATTTGGCCACTGAAGTATCTCCTGTGAGTGAACTCGTATGTGTCCTTTTGTGACGGGCTTATTTCACTTAGCACTGATGTCCTCAAGCCTCCCTGTGTTGCATTGTGTGTCAGAATGTCCTTCCTTTTCAAGGCTGAATAATATTCCGTTGTCTGTATCACAATTTACTTACCCGTTCATCTGTGAGTGGACATTTGAGCTACTTCTGAGTTTTAGGTGTTGTGAATAATGCTGTTTTCTTGCGAGCTGCCATCCTCCTGGGCATAAGGTGGTGGTCCTCAGATTTTGAGACGACTTTCCCAAGGTGCCCAAGTGCTGGATCTGAGGCAAAAAGGCACCACGGTGCCTCACAGATGAGGAGGAGGATGTGATGTTCTGGACAAGTGGGCAGAGCCCCTGACAATGCCATCTTGTCCTCCATTAAGGAGAATGACTAGCAGTCACTTTAGTTTGAACTCTAGTCTCTGATGAAATCTCATCCTCTCACCACAAATGTCATGAGTGGCCATCTTGGAGGATTCTAGAAAACGGAGCAAAGTTAGGAGAGATGAGCCCAATAGAGTCTTGGTTTTCAAAGGAGAGAGAAAACTGGGCATTACGTTCCAAAGAAGATTCTCAGAGTGGTGAGGGAAGCTGAAGATCTCCGTTTGTGCAACCGGGCTGTATGGTTTGGAGAGGGGAAATAGGGAGCGGATGCAGAATGGGAGTGAGAAGGTGGGTAAGGGGAGATTTGCTGTTGCTCCCTGGAGTAGCACCTGGTAGGTGGAGGTTCTTACAAAGAAGAGGAGACTTAGATGTAAAGAAGAGCTTTCTCCTGTCTTGGGGCGGGAGTCGCTGTCTGTTGCTGGAACCCATACTCACCAACACGTACTAGGTATAAGGTGAGTGCTCCTGGCGAGTTCCTTCTCTGGGCAGGGGGTGGGGGGACTGGGGGAAGTCCCGCCTGTAGACTGGGCTGTGAAGAGACATGGTTCCTGGAGGTCAAGGCATCCATGAATGTGCTGACCACCATCCCAGGGACCTCTATTAGGAGAGACCCAAGTCAAGTGAAGAGAAGCCTTTGAGAGCCTTGTTCAGTGGGGGAGAAAGAGAGGAGTGTGAGATGGAAACCAATTAGTGCCCGTCTGGGGGCTTCTGACCAGAGGTGGCCTTGGGGGTCCGGGAAGGAAGCAGTCAGTCTGTGCTGTGGTAGTTGAGGAAGTCTGTCTCTTGTTCCAAGTCTAGTTTAAGATTTGAGCAAATGGAAGAGAGGAGGGGAGGAGGAGGGAGAGCTGAAACAGAGGGGGCAGGGCCCTAGCCTGGTTCCCCACCCCCCACCCTCTGCCCAGAGAAGGAACTCGCCAGGAGTTACCGAGCCTGTTGGGAGCCGGGGCAAATCCAGGGTAAATATTTTTGGCCAGTCTGCCCTTGCTGGGGGGCGAGTGGGGGCCAGGGAGTTCTGTGTCATTTTGGTTGGTGGCCCTGGCTGGGCGTGCTGGTGGAATGGATGAGTGCAGGAATGGAAACAGCAAACATGACATGTGTGGGGAAGGGCCAGATAAGGGAGGAGTCCGCAAGCCAGGCAGGGGAACTTGAACTTGATGAGCCAAGCAGTAGGGCCAGGATGGGTCCTTGAGTGGGGAAGCGACCCAGAGCGGGATCTGAGAGTCTGCTGCCAGCTGTGGGGTGTGGCTCGGTGGTGAGGGGCTGTGGGAGGAGTGCTGGGCATGGGTGCTCAGCTGGAGAAGAGAGAGAACATGGCCAATGGTGGCCAGAGGGGCACAGAGGAAGGGCCTGGGGACGACTGGACCCCCAGTGCTCTGGCTGAGGGGAAAACAGCATCCGATGCGGGGCAGGAGGGATCGAGGAGTACTCCACCGTGACCTGGCCGAGTGAGCGCATGCCACCCCTGCCCTTGCCCTCTCTCCGCCAGGAACCCTGAGCCGGTCCGGTCCCTCGGTCCCAGTCCCTCGGGGTGAGCTGGGGCCGGCCTGAGGACAGGAGTGGGCTTGCCCAGGCCCCTCCCTGAGGGGGGGCAGGGAAAATCAGGCATCGCATTTCATTCCATCACACCCCGCCTGTTCTTTTTCTGGTGGCCTAGGCCTGCCCAGGAGAGGATGGAGCCCCTGAAGGGACTTCATGGGGAACCAGGCCACCGGCCTCCTTCCCAGCCTGGCAGGGCCTAGCCCTACCGGTTCCGCACCCTCTCTCCCGCCCCCTGCCCTCAGTGCTGATGCCCACCCCCAGGGGCTCCCCCCTTTCCCAGGATGGTGGTAATTAATACGGGGCAGGAGGTGGGTGGTAAACAGGGGGCAGACACAGGCTTGGAGGTGCAGACCTGGACACTTGGTTTCTGCATCTGCTCAAAGGAGTTCAAAGAGCTCCCTGAGAGGCCCCACTTGCTGCGGGATGTTTTATCCTTGTGGTCCCGCTCCCACTGAGCAGACTGGGGGGTCTGTCAGGTGCCAGCTTGGCCACGCCCCCTCTAAGTGCCCAGTAAATGGCGCGTCCCTGCTCTTGCCTTATGCTTCCAGCCCCTCCCTTCATCTGCTTAGGGTTCTATTTGTGGAGCAAGTGAGCCTCGGATAACCTGCTGTGGGTCCCCAGGTTGAGGACGCTCCAGCCCCCCGCAGCCCTACCTGCTGGCTCCCACCGGCTCCCTTCCCATCCTGACGGGCAGCGCCACCTGTGAGCTCACAGTGGGTTGCCTTGGCGGGAGATGTGATGTCATGGGGTCTTTTTTGGCCTGAAAAACTGCCTGGATTCCAGGCCTCCCAGGGGGCAAGATTGGGGAGGGCTGGAGGGGTGGAAGGGAGGAGGGTGTGAGGAATTTCTGGACAGAATGTTCCTCCGGAGGCTGAGTCCGCATTCTGCGCCAGACCCCTCCCCCCAGCCTGGGCTTGGGCATCTACCCCTCCCCCCGCCATGGCCCTTGCCTTTTCCGTCCTCCACAGCAGCAGCCCACAGATACATTTTTTCCCAGCCCACCCTCCCTGAAGGCCACCAACGTGTCATATGCACGAACCTCTGGGCATCCTCCCAGCCACCCAGCCCCTCGAGCCCACACGGTTAGGGGTGGGTATGCATGCACGGAGGGGGCGTGCATGTCTTTTTTTGGAAAAAAAAAAAAAAAAACAACAACAGAACTTAAGCAAAGGATGTGCAGTTTCCCTTATCCGCCCTGTGGTTCACAACCCCTCACATTCAGGAAGTTCTCGCTGATGTCTGATCTCAGTGTCTCCTACTGCCGTCCATTTCCTCCTCTTCCTATGGCAGTGGACTGAAGGAGTCTCTTTCTCCTGAGGACCCGAGAAGGTTCTAGTGTAAGTCACAGAGAGCTTGCTCCCGACGGGAGGGCCGTTGACCGAGAGGAACTTTTAGTGAGTGAGGGTCTTCGTCAGGGAGAGGAGAACGAACCCAGGATGGAGGGAGGCCAGGTCAAAGACCAGCTGTGCAATGTTGGGCAAGTTACTGAACCTCTTGGGCCTTCCATCTCAACTGCAAAGTGGGGTCATGCTTACCTCCCCAGGGCGGTTCCGAGGACTTATGATCGTGGAAGGAAAGAACTTGGTATTGTACCCAGAGCATCAGCACTTTCGGAACAGTGTTTGTTAGCACGTTGCTGTTATGAAAAGGTTCCCCCCCCCCCAAAGCTGGGCAGGAAGAGGCCAGGCAGGGGAGGCACGCAGGGTGGGACACTTGAGGGGGCCTGGCTGTCAGCGTTGTGTGGGTGCATGTCCAGCAAGCTGAGAGTGAACGCCTCCTGAACTTTCCTGCCCGAAGCTCCTCACCCCAGTCTCTGCCTTGCTGCAGAATTGCAGGTTTTGAGACCCTAGAGCAGAGTGAACTGGGAAGCACAAGGTGTGGCCATCAAGGGATACCAGTTCCAAACCCTGCCTCCTGCTTGGAGTTGTCCTGCCTGGGGGCAAGGAGTATTCTGGAAGACCCCTGGCGGGGCTGTGCAGTTGGCTGCCCTCAGCTTTGGAAGGCCTGGGGTCCTGAAGAATGAGGTTTTGTCGGGATGCCTGGGTGGCTCAGTTGAGTAAGCGTCTGCCTTCAGCTCAGGTCATGGTCTCAGGGTCCTGGGATCGAGCCTTGTATCCGGCTCCCTGCCCTGTGGGGAGTCTGCTTCTCCCTCTCCCTCTGCTTCCTCCTCGGCTCTCTCCCTCTTGTTGTCTCACAAATAAATACATAAAATCTTTTTTTTTTTTAAAGATTTTATTTATTTATTTGACAGAGAGAGAGGTCACAAGTAGGCAGAGAGGCAGGCAGAGAGAGGAGGAAGCAGGCTCCCCGCTGAGCAGAGAGCCCGATGCGGGGCTAGATCCCAGGACCCTGGGATCACGACCCGAGCCAAAGGCAGAGGCTTAACCCACTGAGCCACCCAGGCGCCCCTAAATACATAAAATCTTGAAAAAAAAAAGAAGCCAAAGGTTTTGTCCTGGGCTTAGGTGCGGGTATGGCTAGATGTGGGGGTGCCATCTCTGTCTGGGCTCCATGTGCCGTATCCTTCTGCAGCTGAGCCTAAGGGGGAAGGAAGAGGAGAGCCTGCAGGGAGGCATTCTGCTAACTGGGCCAGCAGACTAGGCACGGAGGGGAGGGGCAGAAAGTTGAGCTCAGCAGGGGGCTCTCCAGGACCTGGGTGCCAACCCCAGTCTGGCCACAGACCCTGCTGTGAGAGGTGGGGCATCGTGCCTCTCTGTACCTCAGTTTCCTTGTCTGTGAAACAGGGAGGGAGGAGATGGCTCTTCCCAGAGCCAGTGTTCTGAGGAGTGGTATGCAAGGATGGGCTGTGTCCTGGCCCAGATCCAAGCAAAGATGGAACTTAGAGACCTCGGCTCCAGAAGGGCCGGGGGTGCTGCATCGTCAGCAGTGAGCATGGTCAGGGGGTCAGGGCAAAGAGTGAGGGGCTCTCCTGGTCGGCTCACTCAGTTGGTATTTGCTGAGGGCCTACAGTGTGCCAGGCCGAGTCCTAGGCTCTGTGGGCTGCGGGCACTTATGTGCTAGCAGGGAAGGAAGACCCTAAGTGAGATCAGGAAGCAAAATACATCGTGTGCCGGAGAGTGAGGAGTTCTAAGGAGAAAAATAAACCACGCCACAGGGACAAAGGAGGTGTTTGCGTGGGTGTGTCCAAGGTGGGTAACAGCCCAGGCCGAGGGGGGCTCTCTGACCATTGGCTCTGGCTTTGGACCCACAGCTCGGGTGTTCTGGAAGCTTCCCTACAGCATTGCCAGGGGTCTGGGGCCAGGTGAGGGCAGTGTTGGGGGAGAGCCTGCCCTCATGCAACCTGCCTCTTGCCCTTTTCATTCCCAGTAGCCCCAGAGTTGGCAGCACCTGGGAAGCAAGGAAGCAGGGAGGGCTTCCATCCTGGGAGGACTGGGCTGGAGGAGAGGGGTGGGGAGCTTGGCCTGCACGCTGGGCCGTGTCTGCAAACGCTGCCGGGGAAACACGGGGCGTGTCACTCCGGACGGGCTTTTGGAAATGTTTGCCTTCCCAGGGAGCACCTTGACCAGTAAGTTGCAGGCATCTGTGGGCCGGCCTGGGGAAGGGGTGAGGGCAGGGGGGCTGCTGCTCAAAGGCTGCTGGCCGGGAGGGAAGTTTCTCCAGCAGGGCTGAGGCCTGTGGTTTCTAATATTGGCTCCCATCTCCCTGGTCTGCATCGTGCCAGACTGGGGAGGGGCGGACAGAGCAGGAGAGTCGAGGTGGGGAGGCCTGGGCCTCCGGAGGGTGCAGCAGGGTGCGGGTGAGAAATGACAGCTGACATTAATGAGAGCTTCCTAAGGACAGGCCCTGCTCTAAGCGCTTCATGTGTTCTGTCCCGTTTGGTGCTCACAAAACAGCACCGTGCGGGCCTGGTGAGGGGCCCCGAGGACAAAGTGACCTGCCCGAGGTCACACGGGATAGGAATCAGAGTGAGTCAGGGCTCGGCCCCGGCCGTTACGGCTAACGCTGTTAGCTTAGACCTGTGGTTTTCTAAGTGTCATTCCCAGGGCTGGAAACCTTTGAGAAAGGCACGTTCTTGGGTCCCACTAGATGAGACCTTCCTGGCAGGGCCCGTTCCCTGCATGTCCACAGCCCTCCAGGTGATTCTGAGGGCTGTTCGGGGCTGCTGGCTCACGTTCTGTTCTGCCCAGAGTCCGGGCCTCTTAGGAGGCTTCACCCAGAGCAAGATGAGGGTCTCTTCAGGGCCTGTCGTGGGCCTGGGGCAGTACTTTGTCTCCACCTTCTCCCTCCCACCCCATTTCTGTCCTTTCTGACCGCCCCCATCTAGGCAGGCTGGTGAGGAGTGAGGGCTTTGGGGTTGAGATATCTGGATTCAAATCGCAGTCCTGTGGTGTAGACTCTGCATGTAGAAGGCCCCTGGGATCTGCTCTCCTGGTTCTCCTCCTCACCTGGAGGCCAGAGCCACCCAGAGAAGATGCGCTTGGTCCTGCCTGCCTTGCCGTGGTCTCTGCTGGAGCGCCGCAGAGCCTTGAACCAGAAGGGAGGGGCGGGGGGCTGGGGCAGGGCAGGCTAGTGGCGCTGCCGAGGACGCCCCTGGTTGGGGCTGGTGGTTTTTGGAGGCCGAGGGGAGAACCTGGCCCCGATTAGCAGGCAGTTCCTTAGAGCCAGTTCTTGGGTCAGAGGTCCCTGCCCAGTGGCCTGTGGCTCGGGAGTGGGGGCTGGGAGGGAATTGGGGGAGGACCGGGGTTGGCCTGGAAGGGGGTGGAACGTGGCATCTTTTCCTCTCCAGAACCATCCTCAGGCTCCAGGTGGGCTGACCTGGGGGTTGGGAGGGCCCCACTGACATGCCTTCCCACCTCCCGCTCTGTTCTCTGGCCTTGTCTTCCTTCCACTCTCTAAGCTGCCTTGGAAAGAAGTTTTGACCTCAGCTCTCCATCCTCCAGGCTTTAGGGGGAAAGGAGTCCAGGCTATTTCCTGAAAGAGCACGGCTACCTTGACCTCCACTGGCTCTTTTCCTCCATGCCCATCTTGGCCCTGCTCTCCTCCCTGATGGCAAAGCCTTTCAGAGGCCCTTCTGTCCATTCCCCTGTCTTCTTCAGGGGTGAGGGGCTCACCAGGAATGGGGGTAGGGTAGGCATTTCCTATTCTGAGTCACCGGCTCCTGAGCTGATCCCTGCTCATCTTGGCAAAGGCTTTGCTTCCTCACCTTCACGGTCAAGCTCGTGTCCTTCTGTGTGACTCAGGGGACCCTGGAACCACTTCACTGGGTTGGTAATGGAGCCTCAGAGACTGGAGGCACGAAGTGGACCTGGAGTGGGAAGTTTCTCTCCTGTTACGGGGGAGGAGCCCACTTCTCAGGATGCTTTTAGTAGAAAGCACGTCTGTTGGTCCTGGCCGGGAAGGGGTGGCACTGGCACGTGGGACAGGCTCAGTCCACAGGGGTTATTGGTGGCCCTCTACACATCCATCCCAGTCCCTGGCATGAGGGACATGACCGCGGAACTTCCTACAGTGCTGCTTTGAAACTGTTTAGGCAGGTGGGATAAGACTCACCAAACCGTATTGGGGAACGGGACGTATTGCTGTGATGAGATTATTTGTATCCTAAGGACCAGATACGTAGCCCAGAGGGCAGGCTTACTGGAGTCCCAAGATGGGAGGAAGTCCTTCTTGCTGGGTGTCCAGGAATGGCCTCGTGGGGGAGAGAACAGCTCGTCGGAAAAGAGTGTGGGCTGGGGAGCCGTCCCACAAGCAAAGGGCTGGATGCTGAATAAGCAAGGGGATCTAGGGGACAGGTCTGGATGGGGCCAAGCTCTGGGGCACCGGGATCTGCGAGGGGGCAGGGCTCATGGTGGGGGGCCTTGGAGGCCCACAGAAATTAAGACTCTGGCAGGCCCTGTCCTGGGCTGTGGTGATTTCACACCAAGAGCCTGGAGTCCCAGGATGGGGTACAAATCCTATTGTCACGGGAGTAGTCGATGACTTTACCACTCCTTTAACCTCCTCTTCTGTGAAGTGGGGCTCAGGGGAGCTCATGGGACCTACCCCCCTGGGTTCTCATCGTGAATAAATGAGCTGGTGCGGGTGAAGGGGTCTGGCCCAGAGGTACAGGTGTGACTTTTACCTACTCTGGGTTCCTTTTTGAGGGGTCAGCACTGAGTCAGAGGCCTTGGTGAGGTTTGTCGAGCTGGGTGGTTCTAGTACCAGGAAGATTGTTTTTCATTTTCCCAACTGCCTCACAAGCTTGGGGTTAGCCAGGTTAAGTCTGAGCCTTGGGCTGATGCCATGGGGCCGGCTTCAGGAGGCATTCCGCCCATGCGGCCACCAGCCCTGGGGAGACAGCCGATCCGTGGCTCTTCGCCCTGAGGCCTCACGCTGGTTTCTCCCTGTGTTCCCAGCCCATCAACACTGAGAGCGCCCTGAAGAATGTAGCCGACACGGTGAGTGACAGCAGGTGGGGTGGGTGGCGGGGAACACCCTGGGCCAACGTGGGGAGGCCTGAAGGCAGACGGGCGGTGTGGGGGGAAAGTGAACACAGATGTCTGGGGATACCCTTCTGGAGTTGATTTGAGGAACTTGGGCGAGAGTGATGGGGACGTGGGTCACGTTGGGAGCCAGGCATGTGACCTCACTTGTGTGTTCGGAAATGGATTGCTAGGGAAGTAGGCAGGTGGGAGAGGCCCGTGGTTTAATGTGGTTTTCTTTATTAAATATGCAGAGTGCGAGAAAGCCGGGCAGATGTTTCCAAACAGATCTTTCTGACTTAGCAGAAAGGCAGTTTCCCCGTTTCCTCGAGGCTGCATGGAGGAGAAAGGGAAGAGAGTGGGCGGGTCCTGCAGTGGGGAAGCTGAGGTTGGCAGCCAAGGGACATCTCCTGGCCATGGCCCGTGCCCAGTAATGGGCTTCCGGTCAGAGGGCTTGCGTTCAGATCCTGCCTCTGCCAAGCTTCTAATTGTGCGACTGTTGGCAAGTCATGGGCTTGTGTGTGCCTCAGTGTTCTCATGTGCAGAATGAGAACAGGAAGATCTCCCGGAAAAGTGGTCGGGAGACACAGGCGAGAGGGTTGGTTAGCTCTGAGGGGCTTTTAGTGGACAAAGAAATGCTAAACAGGGGCACCTGGGTGACTCAGTCCTTAAGTGTCTGCTTTTCGCTTGGGTCATGATCCCAGGAGGGTTCTGGGATCGAGCCCCACACCAGGCTCCCTGCTCAGCAGGAAACCTGCTTCTCCCTCTCCCACTCCCTCTGCCTGAGTTCCCTCTCTTGCTGTGTCTCTCTTTGTCAAATAAATAAAATCTTTTAAAAAAATGCTAAAGGAACAGCCCCCTCACCCTCCCACCCCTGCCAGACCCAGGAGGTGAGAAACCAGGGTGCCTTTTGAATACTTTCCTTGACTCCTTCTCTGATTGCCTTTTCTCTGTCTCCAGGGAGAAGGAGCTTTCCGGGGTGGAAACACACGGAAAAGCCTTGAGGAAGACGTAAGTGTGGGGATGGGGAAGGGGAAGGGGAGAATGTCCCGTACCTGTCCCATTTGGTGGAACATCCCTTGCCTCCTTTGCAGAAGGCTGGGTGGGAGTCACTCAGCTCTGTGGCTGAGCAGGGGAGGAGGGGCTGGGATGGTGAACAGGCCCCATGCACTTCTGCACTGGGCCTCCTCCGTCTGGCTTTGGCCTCCAGCTTGGCTGGCTCTGGAGCTCATTTGCCCACCACTTTGCCAGACCTCCGTGCTGCAGGGTGGGTGGCGGGGAAGGCAGGGAGGGAAGGCTCTTGGAGGCCTGGCATGGTGTGAGCAGTCACCAAGGTAAGACCAAGGGAAATGGGCAAAAGGACTAAGGGCCGAGGTGCAGAAAGACTTGTTGGGCTCTCAGGGTCGTCAGACCTTGGGGAATTGCAGGCTTGGCTTCTTGGGAGAACGGAGCCTTTGAAAATGTCAGAGTCTTCTGTGTGATTTCAATGCCATCGATTCAGGAGCAGCCTGGAAGGTGGGCCAAGGCAGCTGAGCCCTCTGGGCTCCTCTTGCCATCCATTTTTGGTGGAGGTCAAGGGGCAAATTCCTACAATGGAAGGACCCCAGGGAAGGGCAGCAGGGGCTCTCCCAGGACCCTGCTTTGAGCAATGCTTGTGTCTGGGCTTGTCCTCACATCCCTGGGGGAGACGCCCCCCAGCGCTGGGCCTTCCTCTTTCTTCCCCGCCCTCCTCTGACAGTTTGCCCCTCTGTTGGCCTCTCCATCCTTGCCCGCCCTGCTCTGCAGAGGAACAGGGAGTGGTTTTGGCGGTTGGCACGGGGGGAGCTGTTGATGGCATGAGGCCCTATCATCTGACAGCTGCCTGACCCACGGTGGGGAGGGCCCCGGAGGGAGGTGCTGGGGCCGCAGGAGACAGCTCCTGTAGGCGGCCACACTTCTGTGGGGAGCCTGCCACTGTCGCATTGCCCCGGGGCCCACCCTGCGAGGCCCAGGCGTTCCCCGGCTGCATAGCCTGTCCGGAGCGGGAGCATGCCTCGTAAATTAGTGGGGAAGGCTCTGTTCAAGGTATGCATGGGTCCCCTGGGCTCAGAGTGCAAGTGTCGGGAGGGACTCTGGTCCAAGTCTGTGATATTTCCAGGGCTGGGGTGTGGGTCAGAAATTAATTTTTGTGTGTACCTGCTACTGAGGACGAACGAACTTAATGCACACAGAACATATAATATGTGCTCAATAAATATTAGCCATTCTTATTACTATTCTTTTGACTAAGGACCAGGAGGTGGGCTGGGTTTTTATTTATATATTTATTTATCCCTCCCGCCCCCCCTCCCCCAAATGGCAGATGCTCTGGTTTTATTTGTTAGATGGGAAAACAGAGACTTGAAAGGGCTCAGTGACTTGGTGAGGGTCTTCTGCATCCCTTTCTGGATCTGGTGCTTGGATCTGGTGTTACCGGTTCTCCCAACCCTTGGCCAGGGGATGCTGTGTGAACCAAACCTTTTACAGTGGTCTGAGCACATTTAAAAGCCAAGTCCTAATGCTGCTGTTCCCCACAACTGCAGCCTGGGCCAGACGTAGCTGGTCAGAGAAAGCTACAGCAAGAGAGAGGGAAGTTAGACATCATGAAGGACTTTCTGACGTGATGGTGGGTATGACCTTGGTCCTGGGGAAGAAAGAAGTGGCCCTTTATTTGGGACAGGAGGTTATTTTAGAAGAAAATTTTGTTAATTTGGGAGGAGGGTGTATGTGTGTCTGGGCGTGCCACGGTGGGTAAGGGTTGTGTCCTGTCTGGATTGTGGGGCGGGGGACAACTTGAATCTTGGTTTAGCCAGTCTAGTGAAGGGAGCAGATTCTAGAATGGCCTGTGTACTGCAAAGGAGGCAAGCCCTCACTTTTGAAGTTCCCAGACACCTGTCCCAGGTTGGGTGCTCCCGGGGTCATTAGTCCACACCTGCCCAGCCTGGGGCCCCCCTGCAGTCTGGCCCATGTGAGGAGACCGGTTTCAGAGGCTGAGCCGTTGCAACCCTGGGCCTCCTGGCATGCTTGTGTGCCTGTTTGTTGAGCTGTTTTCCTGGCTCTGGCCCATGGCCCAGGACTCATAGGCGGGAATGTCTGTTTTCCTCTAGCAGGGCTGGTGTGTTAGAGAGGTTTGTGGACAGTGTGCTGTGTCGCACTTTGTTTTGGAAAAATCCAGGCTGGTGGGCAGGAAGGAGAGAGGAAGGGGTGTGGCTGGAGGGGCTGGCGGGGGTGGAGGGGGTGGCCACAGCCCCCAGAGGAAAGGTAGGAATGGGGATGGGCCCCTGACATAGATTGGGCACCAGTTTCTGGCTGCCTGACATGGCCCCTGGTGTTTCTTAAAGACCCTCCTCCCAACTGGGCCCCCTAGGGACTGGGGCTCAGGAAACGCCTTTTCTTTTGGTCCCGAGCTGTTGTGTTTGGTCTGTGGACCTCAAAGGCAGGCAAGACTCTTCCCACACAGTCGATTTTGCTCTAAACGTCCCCACCCAAGTTCTGAGGTTCCTGCTCCTTGCTGTACGGTGGAGAAGGCAAGATTGGAGCCTAGGGCCGCAGACCTTGAGCCACTCAGGAGTGTCTGAGTGGTGGTTGGCAGGGAGGACCGAGGCAGAAAGAGTTGGTTGGATCTGCAGGAGGAGGGGTGAGGGTGAGACACCAGGAGGAACTTCCCAAGAGTAAGAGAAGTAAGACCACTATTTTGGCAGGGGTAGAGGGGGTGGGGTGGAGTTTCCTTTCATGCTGTTCTCTCCGTGAGACAGAGACCATGATCTGGTGATGACTACAGGGGAGAGTTCTTGGTGCCTAGGGAGTTGAATTGAAGTTTTCTTACTGACCTTGGTCTTGGGAGGCGCCGGGAGGAAGTGGACGCCTAGGGGCCAAAGGGTTCGGACAGCCCCAGACAGAAGAATTCTTTTTAAAATAAAATCTTTGTAGGACTCTGTGTAAAGCCCTCTGGTAGTTTTCCTTGGAGGCTTTAGGTGGAACAGGTAGATCCCGTGAAATCCCATGAGCGCTGGGCTATACCCATTTTACAGATGGCTTGGTTCCTAAGAGTGTCTTCCTTCACGGAATATAAGTTCCCTGAGGTCAGGGACTTCACCTGGTCCCCGTATGTGCTTCGTATGTTGCCGGGCACACAGCGGGTGGCACCCAGTGAGGGCTTTCAGGAGGAGGGCTTAAACACTGTGATGGGCAGCAGAGATGACCAGTGTGTCCACTCACTCCCAGCCTCTTAGAAAGAGCCTTCATGGGGAGGCATGCAGCAGTGGGGGGCTCATCTCTGGCCGCCTGTGTGAGGTCACCTGTGTGTTTTGGAGCATTAGGCTATGCTGGCTCACACCCCCCAGCCCTGCAACGGTGTGTGAGTCTCCACGTCCATTGGACTCAGACTTGTCACCCGTCTCTGTCTGCTTTCTGCCAGCAAGCGTCACATGTCCCCAAACTCTGCGGAAAACAGGAAGCCCCGTCAGCAAGAGGACAGCCCAGTGATTCAACAGGGGATGACCATCCAGCTGTTCCCATCCCTGTCATCTGGTGGGGTCATGGCCCACGACAGCTTCCTCCCCTGCCTCCCCTGCCCTGGCCAGCCTGGGGGAGCACAGCGGCTTGGACTTTGTCTTATCACCTTTGGAGGCGGCATGGCCAGACTCTGTTGGGGCCAAGTTTTTATTTATCTTTCCTGACTTTTTTGGGGTGGGGAGGCTGAGGAATGTAGAGTGTTGTAACGTTGGGAAGGGGGGGTGGGGAGATGGGATCCAGCTCTCCTGCCCCATTCTTCCCTTTTCACCCCTGGGCCCTGGGAGGCTCCTGGCACCCCTTGGCTCCCCAGTCCCCTTGCCAAACCAGTCTCAATATCGCATTGTCTCCCCACAGCTCTGTGGGTTGGGACCTGTGGCCCGAGCCACACCTTGAGCCTCAGCGGCGGCTGTGGCTTCCAGTGTTTGAGTCCCCCAAACGTGGCTGTGGCTGTGGGTCGGCAGCAGATGAGACGTGAGGGGCTATTTATAGCAGGGCGGCCCTGGGGCCTGGAGCAGGGCCTGGGGCCTGGGGAGGTTCAGCGACTCCTCATCAGGGACCCGTGAGATCAAGACGGATGGAGTGTCGGGTCTCTTGTGTTCCTCTGGGTGGGTCGTCTTGGAACAGCCCGGTTTGGGGCTTGAAAACCAAACATGATCCCTCCTTACCATCCCCCACTCGCGCCCCCACGCCTGACTCATGTAAACCCAAGTCGTCAGGGCCAGGGGGTTGTGGAGACAGAAACTTCCCACCCCGACAGTCCCACTTGGCTCTCCGTTCCTCCCGCTGCTGCCACAGAGGCTGAGCGGTGGCGGGCCAGCTGTAGCCCACATAGAGGGGGCTCTGGCTGCAGCCTTCTCTGGGGGCTGGATGGAGAGCCCTCCCGTTTATGGGGCTGCCCTGACTTCGGGCCCAGCCAGGAGCCGGGCCTCTGAGCCTACCATGCACCCCTGCCTGGTGGGTGCCACAGGGCCCTGGCGGAGGCTGGAAGGAGCTCCTCTGCTCCGGGCCCCCGCGGTCAAACCCAGAGATTGAGGGTGAATCCTGCCAGTTGTTGACTTCCCTGGGACTTGGCCGGGGGCGGGGGGGGGGTGAGTCGCTGCCTCAGTTTCTCCTCTTCCTGGCAGACTGTGGTCCTGTGTCCTCCAAGAGGTGGTTGCAGCTTGGAGGTTGGGAGAGGCTGGGAGGCACGGGGAGGTTTGGAAGATGCCAGTGGGCTCTGAGGGCTCTGGCCCGGCCTGGGAGCTAGAAACTGGGCCTTTGGGCATCAGGTGAGGTGGCTGACAGGGTGGGCGGCAGCCTGTGGCAGAGGTGATGCAGGCCTTGATTTTCTGTAGAGGTGGATGATGGTTGTATCACTACC
Source organism: Martes martes (assembly GCF_963455335.1). Taxonomy (NCBI): domain Eukaryota; kingdom Metazoa; phylum Chordata; class Mammalia; order Carnivora; family Mustelidae; genus Martes; species Martes martes. The sequence continues at coordinate 168,480,662 of NC_137890.1, forward strand.
CTTTTAATAGGGTCAGATGTAAGAACAGTAACACTGTATAAGTGACCCATATGCCTACTTCCTTTTCATCTTCAAACCACTCGGTAAGGACTGCCCCATTTTCTGTGGGACATTATGGAAGCTCAGAGCGTCAAGCAGCATAAGATGGCCCGGTGGGGTGCTGAGGGGCCCCAGCCCCGAGCTTTCCTCCCTGTGCCATTGGGTTGTCCTGGGTTGTTTGGGTCCGTTTGCCTAATTTTGTGCCAGCGAACCACCTTGGAGATGGGAGCAGCTGAGGAGGTGACAGACAATGGGCAGCGGGTCCTTAAAGCGCGATTTGCTGCCTCACACTGGCCTCGGCTGGTACACACCTCCTCCAGCTGCTCTGGACCCACACCTCTTGGTTGAATGGCTCAGCGGCAGCGCCTCGCAGGGAGCATTGCGGGGGTGGGGGGGGGGATGGCGGTCGCCGAGGAAGGCTCCGAGCCAGGCGGAGGGCTGCCGGACCAGACGTTCCTTCTTTGAGGCTTGTGGTCCGTCTTTTCCCCCCGGACTTGCTGTGACACCGTCCAGGGACTCAAGACGAACTGTGTTTCCATCTGCGTAGTGACTGTTTCATTGTGAGTGTGGACTCCGTGTGGACGGCACCAGCCCAGACCGTGCTCAGCGTTTGGGATTTCTTCCTTCCCTGGGGAAGGGGAAGCTGAGCCCTCTGAGGGCTTGCGTGAAACACCGCCGAGGAAATGGCGCTGATGGCTTTTGGCTCTAGGTCGCCGTGTTGCCTGGGTGTTAGGGTGCCTGGGCTGGAATGCTGGCAGAGAGAGGAGAAGGGAATCTGTGTTTGTCCACAGCCCTGACTGCTCCCGTGGCCGGCCCTCTGCCGGGCCCCTCTGTAATGCCGCTTCTCTTTTCTCTGTCCCAGGCCTCTGCCAGAGTCACCCCGAGTGTCCAGCCCCATCCTCAGCCTATCAGGTATGCCTGGTCTGTGGGGGGCCAAGGGTGGGGGTGCCGCAGTGAGGTCACTGTGGGTGTTTCCAGCAAGTCATGCCTTTGGGTTTCTGAGACCGAAGTCATAAAGCCACAGGTAGGGGGTGTGGGAGACATGCCAGCCACAGGGACAGGATGCCGGTAGCTGCCCGTTTGGAAATGCTCATGTTTTGAGTTCTAGCTTGAAGCCAGGCCTTGAGCTGGATTCTTTATGGTCCCTGCACGATCTCATCTAGTCCTTGCAACAACCTTGCAAGGTAAGTGTTTTGTTCCCGTTCGGCAGATGAAGAAACTGAGTCTCAGGGAGGTGAGGTGACTTGTTAAAGGTCACACAGCCACCAAGAGGCAAGACCTGGGTGTGCCTTCGGGACTGGCAGGCGTCAAGGCCTGTGCTAGGTCCAGGTCCTCTTTGTGGGCAGGAGTTTTGGGTGTTGGAGGGTTATTTCTAAAAGGAAAGTTCTCTGACTGGCTAGCTGGCAGGGGCTGGGGGAGGGGATGCGTGAAGACTCAGGGTCTTGCTGATCCAGGATCTCTTTTCCCTGTGTCCCGGTTCTGTGGTTTTCTGGCTCGGGCTCTTCCCTCTCTGCCTTCCCTCCACTCCTGAGGCTCCCGAGATGAGTGAGAATCTGGCCCCGGGGAAATGGAGCCGCAGCCAGAGAGGGCTGATGTGTAGCTAAAGCCCTCAGCGGGTTGTGGCCTGGACGGGGGAGCCTTTTAGAGGATCCCGTCTTCCCTTGCGCTGAGAACCACCTTGGGGTGGGTGGGTGCAGGGTGTGATGCTGGAGTTGTCCAGGCGGTGGTGCTGTTCTGCCTTGGACCCTCGCCTCCCCCCACCAAGGCTGCAGTGAGAACCTTATCTTAGGGACAAGGGATGGTGGGGGCTCAGAGGTCAAATTCAAGCTGGGCTCCTTGCTACAGCCCACTGGCACCTCTGCCACTTGGCTCCTGTCCTTGCTACCATGGAGAAGCCATACATCACCCTTGGCTCCCCTAGCTCCAAGCCCTGTATACACGCTTGGACTCAGAGTTGACTCTGATGGACATCTGGATTCTGCCAGTGCTGTCCTGTCCCTTTGAAATATCCTGCTGGCATTTCTTCACTGCTCCCCCAGTCTTTCCTTTACCCTGCCGTAGCGGAAGATTTCCAAAAGGAAATATGAGTGTGGCCCACCTTGGATAGAGAGGGCAAGTGAGACAGTAGGGGGTTGGTGATGGGGTAAGAAAGTGTGGGGGTAGGAAGGTGCGAGGTGCCCCCAGAAGCCTCAGGTATGCCTCAGGATGGAATTTCAGTGTCCCGAGACCCATTGCCCCTTCCTGGGCCCTGGTACTGGAAGAGAAGCTGGGTGAGCTGCGAAGGCATGAACCCCTACCTCCCCTCACCCAGAGCCCAGCCCGGGGCTTCCCACTTCTTTGAGGAGCTGAGATGGTGCTGTGGTCTCTGGGGACCACCTGCCATGGCAGTGGCAAAGACTCAGTACCCTCTGCTCCCTGGGCCCTTCAAGATCACAGAGGCCACTGCCAAGAAATAGCTCAGGCAGGTGGTGGATGCTGCCAGACGTGGGGAACAAAGGGCGGGAGCTGGCCTGCCTCCGGGGAGGGCTGGAATGGGCACTGTGGTCTGGCTTACCTGGAGCCGAGGTGAGAATGTCACCTGAGCTGCTCTCTCCCCTGAGAAGACTCCCCACCCTCTGTACAGCTTGGGAGCAAGGGGGAGGGCAGCCTGCTGCTCAGCCCTGGGATGCTGGAGAGCACCCAGCTCAGGCTCTCCTTCCTCTTCAAAATCTATCCCGGGATCCTTCGAGAGATGGCTGCCAGACCAGGTGGCCACAGTGTGTTGGGAGGCTGAGCTGGACTCCTGGCTACCTCCTGTCCTGGCCCTGACCTCTGGGTTCACAGGTTGAAGGCAGTGCCGACAGGGTGGATGGGCACTTAGGACTATTGTTGTGACAGAAATGGCCGGAGATCCTGCCAGCCCCCGGCCAGGTGCGCCCAGGCTCCCAGGCTGGCCTTGCTGGCTGCAGGGGCCTGGCCAGGGGAGACCCCAGGCTTGGCTCTGGGTCAGGGGAGATCGAAGTCTCCTGGGATGGAATTGGGGGCCCCACATGGTGTGCAGGGGCTACAGCTACCTGAACCTTGCCCTGAGGAGCTGGGTCCCGATCTGGACCCCCTTCTGCCCCCTGTCTCTCCAGAAACATGAGTGTGAGCCGGGCCATGGAGGACAGCTGTGAGCTGGACCTAGTGTACGTCACCGAGAGGATCATCGCCGTCTCCTTCCCCAGCACGGCCAACGAGGAGAACTTCCGGAGCAACCTCCGAGAGGTGGCCCAGATGCTCAAGTCCAAGCATGGCGGCAGCTACCTGGTGAGGGGGGGCCCAGTGCCCCCGTCCTTTTGCTCGCCACCCCCTTGCTTCAGGTGTCCCCCAGGGCCAGCTCCCCCTCCTTCCCGTGATTTACATGCCCCACTTGTGGCCTGAATTTCCACTCACTCTCGGGCCCCACTTTGCTGGGAGGAGTCCGTCACAGCTGGAATGTGGCACCTGGACCCGAGTCCTGTGTGCATGCAACGCCTGTGTGTGTGTCTGTGCGTGTGTGTGTGTGCACTGAGCTCATGTTATTGAACGCTCCCTCTGAGGCGGTCCCCGTTCTAACTGCTGTCCACATATTTAACTTTGAGCTAGCTTTAGAAATCAGGTTTTGCTGGAGCGCTGTGGGGGTTGGGGGGGTCTGCCTCAGGTGACAGCGTTGGAAAGTGGCAGAGCTGAGGTCTGAGGGCAGAGTTGTGGCACGGGCATCTTGTGGGACCTTGTGTGGCTGGCACTGGGGCAGGGCCTGGCCCAGGAGGAGTGCGTCATGGACGTGGATGAGGGGGCCGATGGTGTTCTCTGATGTCAGAGGGCTGGCTTGTGGGATCGGGCCCAGAGGAGGGCTCGGTTCCACTTTACAGGGAAGCACCTGTGGGGTTGGGCTGGGCCCACAGATGGGTCGGGGCAGGCTCAGTGCGATGTGAGCCTAGGCAGGCAGTGGGAGGCCATATTTGGTTCCTAGGGCTGACACATAACACATGACCACAGACTGGCCGGTCTATAAATGATAGAATTAATTTTTCCACAGTTCTGGAAGCTAGAAGTCCAGACCAAGATGTTGGCAGGGCCATACCCCTTCCTGGGGTCTGGTGCTTCCCAGCAGTCCTCGGTGACCTTGGCTGGTGGCTCTATCACTCCCATCACTCTGCCTCTGTCCCCACATGGCCTGCCTTCTTTCCTGGGTCTCTCTGTGCCTCCTCATCTCATCTTATAAGGACACCAGGCATCGGATCCTGGGCCGGCCCTAAATCCAGGATGACCTCATCTTGAGATCCTTAAGTACTTACATCAGCAAAGGCTCTGTTTCCAAATAAGGTCACATTGTGAAGTTCCAGGTGGATATGAATTTTTGTGGGATGCTGCTGAACCCACTGCAGAGGTCTGTCCGTCAGCCATGGTGGGTGTTGTTGAGGACTCTGATTCAGACATTGGAAGAGTCCTGGGTTTGAATGTAGGCTCTGCTCTGACCCACTTTACCTCACAAAACCTTAGTTTGTGCATCTGTAAAATGGGTCTAATTACACCACCTACCTCTTGTGGTGGTTGAGAGGATTAAGCCCTCTGCTAGATGTAAAGGCCTCAGGGTGGGCTGGCAGACTGGGGACACTCGAGTGGGACCTGTTGTTAATGTGCTAAAGTGTGAGCCCTTGTCGGTCCAAGAATGGCCTGGTAGCCCTCTGAGATTGTTCCCAGTCAGGAGTCCAGGATCCTGTGGGTCTCCGTGCTGTGCCGCCTTCCCTCTGTCTTACCCACAGCAGGCTGTGGGCCCTCTGTTCTCCCCAGGAAGACGGCAATTCTGTGCCCCTCCTTTGGAGGTGGAGAAGGGAATTCCAGAGACCAGGGGGATTCCTGTGGGACACGGTGAGGTGTCAGAGGGCATCTGCGGGGAGAGGGGTGTCTAGGGTCTGAGAGGGCCCACTTGGGGCGATTTTCCCCTTCTGAGGGAGGGTGTCCTGCTGCACAGCTGTTGCATTTTCGGGGGAGGAGGTTCTGACATTGACGTGGGACGTGGAAACCAGAGACGGCCAAATACTTGTCACTGAACACTCCTGGACTCCCGTTCAGGGTATGAAGATGCCCACCTTGCAGGGGGCATGTGGGACCTGCGACAGCCCGCGTCCGTCCCCTTCTTGTCTTCAGTTCTGGGCGTCTGTCCGCTCCCAGAGGGGAGTGGCTGTGTCTATGTACTTCTCTCTCCTGCTCTTTACCCTGAGAACCTGTTGAGCTCTTGTCGGTCAGCATGGGTGTGTGTCTGATGGGACGCCATTGCAAGCTCTTGCACGGGTAGGATTTTCACCGAGGGGGGCGAGACAGAGAGACAGAGGACAGTGGACACTATCTCATAATCTCTTCCTTTTCCTCCCAGCTTTTTAACCTCTCTGAGCGGAGGCCGGACATCACAAAGCTCCACGCCAAGGTGAGCCGATGCCGATCCGGGGTGGGAGCTTCCCGTTGCCTGGAAGAGAAGGAGAATAGACGGGCCCTGTGTCCCTGTGGTTCCCGCTTTAGAATCTGGGGGGAAGCGCTGAGACCCTTCTGCCGATCCTATTCCGAGTCTGTGTCATCTTCTCTTTGGAACAAGAAAGAGACTGTGTTTGTTGTGTTTGCAATACAAATTGCTGAGAGCCAAGCTGGATGCAGCGATTTCCTACCCAGCTCTGCCCCCCTGGGGTGCACGAGTATTTCTGGGGTGAGGCTGGAGCTATGAGATTTCTAGCCTTATTGAAATGCATTTTGCATTTAAACTGGCTGGGAATTGCCTACAGCCCGTTTTCACTTACTGGCTCAGCGGGCTGAGCGCAGGGCTTTGCATGGATGTCTGCTTGGGCTCCCGGATTCTGGCGCCCATTTACTTTGTGACCCTGGGCAGGTGACAGTTCTCTGGGTCCCAGATTGCACCTCTGAAAGCAGACGGGCTAGATGAGATGTGCTCTCTTGGCTCTTCTGAGCAAGAATTCTCTCTCTGTTTAATGATCTATGAGTTAAGAAAAGTTTCGAGGAGCCTGAAGGCTGCTGTTTAGATCTGCCCTGTCCCCTTCAGGCTTCTCTTGCCTGGCCTGGAAAGCCCATGGTTTGTGTGTCCAGGCCTGGAAAAGAGGTGTCAACAGCTGGGAGCCCTTGACTTTCCCTCTTTGTCCCTGAGCCAGGCCTTGGGGTTGTCTGTGGGAGGAGAGCTTGGGGGAAGTAGTGGGGGGCCCCAGCACATTTTGGAGTCAGAATCATGTGGAAGAGACCTTGTGGTCATTGACTTTACACACATATGGGTAAACTGAGGCCAGGCCAGAGGCCATGATTTGCCAGAGGCCCTAGCGCGATGCAGTGCGAGAGCTGACTCGGGCCCTGGGTCTCTGGTGCTGGGTGGGTGTCCTCTGCATCCACACCTTCACCTCCGCTCTGGGCTGATGGGCAGGGCAGGAAGCAAGGTGGGTGGCTGGCTGCTGTTGTGGCACCTGGGTGTGGGGTATGTGCCCCCTCCCCCTAGCTCTGGTCCACCCTCTGGGGTTTCCGTCCCTTCTCACTCATGGCTTGGACTGTAGGTACTGGAATTTGGCTGGCCTGACCTTCACACCCCCGCCCTGGAGAAGATCTGCAGTGTCTGCAAGGCCATGGACACTTGGCTCAATGCAGACCCTCACAATGTCGTTGTTCTACACAATAAGGTCAGAGTGGGGGTACGCCGGGTGTGCGTGTGCACCCGTGTGTCCGCGTCTGTGTGCATGTGTACACACGTGCCTATGTGGTCATACATGTGCACATGCATGGATGTGTCCTTGGATGAGTGTGTGTGCCTGACTGTATCATTGGACTGTGTGAGTGTGCAAGTCTGTGTGTTTTCTCCTTTCTAGGAGATAGTAGCTTCTGTCCCAGGGGGCACCCCCAAGAAATGAGGAGTTATGAGCTTGTGGGGCCCTCAAGGGTAGTAGATGATTGGCTGTATTTCTTCTCTTTGAGACTCAGCTTGACCTGCTTCCCTCCCTTGCGTCTCCCTCCTCTGTCCAGTTCTTCCTTAGAACCACACCCCTCTCTCCAGCCACTGCCCCCTTTTTCTCCAGGCTTCTGGATGGGCTCTGGGGCAGTAGGGCTGACCTTACAAATAAAAGCTTTGTGTTTGGGGTTCTTTTAGGGAAACCGAGGCAGGATAGGCGTTGTCATTGCGGCTTACATGCACTACAGCAACATTTCTGCCAGGTAAGAGCCCCCCGTTCTTTGCATATTGTCAATGGGAAACCCCTCTGCCCATCTCTCCTCAGCCTCTCCCTTCCTTGGGGTTCACAGGTGCTGGGGATGGGGTGGAGGAGCCCACAGAAAGGAGTCTACAGCTCTGAGGCAGGTGGCTGTTCATGGGGGTGGGGGACGGGAGAAAGGAGAGTCCCTCCCTCTACTGGGAGCACTGGTGGGAGCAGCCTTGGGAGGCAGGCCCATCTATGGACACCCCAACCCACCACCATCTCGGGGCCACTTTTCCGTGGCAAAAGGCCTTCTGTTTTCCCAAGTGAGCTGGTGAGGGAGTCAGAAAGAAATGCTGGCTCAGATCTGGGTCTGGCAGAACCATCTAGAAGTGACCTTATCCTTGTGGGCCTCAATAAGGACTTTGGGGTTTAGGATGGGATATCATTGGAGAGTTAAGAGCAGGGGGACTACATCATCTGTCTTTTTTTTTTTTTTTTAATCTCTTTGCAGATAGATAAAATGTTCTATGGAGGCTTAGATGGTAGTTTTGTGACTTTAAGAAACTCAACCCAGCCTGATGTTCCCTTCATGGTGAACGTTTCCTGTGTACCCACTGTGTGCCCCTGTGTATCGAGTTCTTTGTAGATGTTATTTCACTTAATTGCTATAACAAGCTTCAGGAGGACACTGGTCACTCCCATTTGACAAGAAGGGCAGTTAGGGGGCGCCTGAGTGGCTCAGTGGGTTAAGGCCTCTGCCTTCAGCTGGGATCATGGTCTCGGGGTCCTGGGATCGAGCCCCACATTGGGCTCTCTGCTCAGCGGGGAGCCTGGTTCCCCTCTCTCTCTCTGCCTGACTCTCTGCCTACTTGTGATTTCTCTCTCTGTGTCAAATAAATAAAAATCTTTAAAAAAAAAAAAAAAGAAGGGCAGTCAGGTTCAGAAAGATTAAATAACCTGATTTAGGACACAGGGCTGAGGAATAAGTGGCAGACTTGCTATGGGAACCCAGGCTTTCTGGCTCCAAAGCCCCCATGCTGAGGCCTGCAGCATACAAGATGGAGAAATGCTGGAGCACACTTTTCCTGAAAGCTGCTCAGCATAGGGTGGCTGGAGGGCTCTATAGGTCTGGGAGAGCAGGGTTGGGGAGGCAAGGGGCTGTCGGCCATAGGAGTTGGCTCCTCTGAACACCCGTCTCTCCCCGCAGCGCTGATCAGGCCCTGGACCGGTTTGCCATGAAGCGGTTCTATGAGGATAAGATTGTGCCCATTGGCCAGCCATCCCAGAGAAGGTGGGTCTCCAGGGCTTACAGCCAGTGCCTGTGTGTGTGTGTGCGTGTGAGCTTGCTATCTAGTCTGGGGTTGGAACAGCCATGCCTGGGTGTGTGTGTGTGTGTGTGTGTGTACCGAACGTGCATATTCAGGTGCTATCCTGGAGTGGTGTGAGCTCAGGGACATGGGTAAGCCCAGGGGCAGCTGTGTGCACCCACAGGTGGGCATGGCCATTGGCTCCTGAGGCCAGTGGTGGAGAGCAATGGGGCCATTGGTGGGGGACACATCGGTCTGGGTGCCAGAAGGCAGCTTGTATAAGAAGGCGGTGCTGTTCTTGCTTCCCTGCTTGGATGAGCCTACAGGAGGCAGACGTCCTAGCCACTTTCCCTGGAGAGGTCACAGATTCTTACCATAAGGGTCATCTTCTGCTGGAAGAGCTTTAAAAATTTACCCAGGGGCTCTCAAGCCCGTGGTCTCATTGGAGTCCATGGCAGCCTAGGCAGAAAGTAAGGCAGAGAGGGTTCGTTCATCCACTGGACAAGGTTCAGGTGCTCTACTGCTTTCCAAGTGCTGGAGACATCTAGTTGAACAGGACAAAGTGCTTTGCCCTCAGTGAACTGATATCCCATTGGGAAGGATGGACCTCGCCCTGTAGGTAGACCGACAGGACCATTTCAGTAATGGCTGGTGCTAGGAGAGGAAGAGGCCCGAGTAGGGTAGACCTGATGGAGGAGGTTGGGGCTCTTTAGTGAAGGGGATCAAGGAACACCTGTCAGAGCTGGTAGTTTTGAGGCCAAACCTGAGTAATAATGATGAGCTACCGTATGACCATCTGGGGCATATCCCTATTTTACAGATGAGAAGCCTGAGCCTAGGGAGGGGACTCAACATGGCCAGGATCCATAACGAGTAGGAGCAGAGCTAGAAGGTACTCAGGGGCCTGTAAGTCAGGCCAGGCCAAGGCCCCTCTGGGCTCATGCCACCCCCCGTCCTGAGGGCTGGATTCTGCTCTGTGGATAACGTGCTGTGTAATGATGGTGGCTGGTCCATAGGTGAGCACAGGTAGAGTCAGGGCTGGTGGGCTGTGGGGAGGCCGCCAGTGAGGGCGACGCAGAAGCCCAGGCCCAGAGGGGAGAACTGGAGATGGGGAATGGGGCCCAACCACCGTGTAGCCAGAGAGGGGGGCCCGCCACCCGTCCGTGTCCATGATGGGCCACACTGCACTGTGCTCTGCGGCTGTGGGGCTGGCTGTTTCAGCAGGACACGAGCCGTCAATATACTTTCAGGTCATGAGAAGTACTGGGAAGGGGGGAAAAACCCAAACAGAACATGATGGCTTTGAGAGCAATGCGGTGGGCGTGGGGGCTGAACTTCGAGAGAAGGTGACGTGTGGGGCGGGCGAGCTCTGAGGGGAGGAAGGAAGCATCCGGGGGCAGGTCTGCGGTAACCACGCAAGAGGGAAGAGCAAGCAGGCTGGCCCAGGGGCCAAAGCATCCCCTTGGCTTTTCTAGCCCCTCTGAATGCTGACAGGGCCAGCAGGAGCCCCTGGCCTCTCCCTGCTGGGGTTCCCCATCTTATCCCCCATCACCCCACCTTGCTTGCCTTGTTAGAAGGCTGCTGGCTCTGCCAGTGACTGTGTCTGCCATTGTAGTGGGGACCCCAAGCAGAAGTGAGTCCCCAGACCCCCTGGTGGCCGCAGGACAGGCAGGACCCGGTCTCTGGATCAGCCATCAGAAGCCAGATGTCCACGTGCAGAAAATTCTGGCTGGGCTGCCAGACGCAGAAGCTGTGGATCGAAGAGAGTCTTTCCCAGGGAGGAAAGACGCTGTCGTTCAAGTACCCACTTGCCACATAAGACTGGTGGCCTTGGTCACGCGTGTCACCGTGAAGGAGCGACGGCACCGTGTGGCTTGGAGGAAGTGGGTGGAGCAGCCACGTCCCTGTGACTGAAAGTCTGGGGACTGGGTTCCGTGTCCCCTCTCAGCAATAGGAGTGTCTGGCGAGTCCACGGTGTGCCGCACCCGCTCACACCGCACGTGGCCGGGGGCGGGGGCATTTACATTATCTGTCTGCCTGGCAGCTTGTATCTGCAAGCGCATCTGCTTATGGGCGGGCAGTTCTGTCGGGGCCCGTGCGAAAGTGCGGCTGTTGGCTTCAGTGTGTAATTGTTGCCACTTTCCCGCCTTCTGGGCAGTGTCATTTGTAGGGAATGGATCAGTTGGAGGAGAGGAGGGCGGGGGGGCGAGGGGCTTTGCCTGCAACTCCCCATTCATTGTCACCCCACCCCCAGACTCATTGTCCCCAGCACACAGACACATCCTGTTGGCACAGGCCAGAGATCTGATAGGAACCGCCATTCCAGGTTTCCGGTTTGAGTAACGGGGCTGGGGGCTGGGCAGGGGCTGAATAGGAACTGGTGGTGCCCATCAGATTATCTGGCTTGGGGAGTGCGAGGCGGCCCCACCCGGGCCCAGGGACAGAGGCCTGCAGGCCTGGTGGGTCAAGGAGCCAAGAGACAGGAGGGGACCGTTGTCATGGTCATGTGGGTTCTGGTTCCACCAGCCTCAGAGAGCCCCCTTGCCCCTCACGGAGTCTTAGGATTAGTTCTGATTGGTCTGGCTGACCCAGCTCACGTCCTCTGGCCATTCAGACAAGGAGGATGCCTCAACCAAGCCCCAGCAGAAGGACGGACCTCTCTTTCTGGCGCGTGCACTGAAATTCAGACGGTTTTTCCTCTCTCCTTGCCCACCCCCAGTTTTGTGTGTTCTTGCTATGGGTCAGCAACTCTTTCTGGACCCCATTTCCCCCTCTCTTCCAGAAGAAATAGAGATGCATTACTTCTTGCATTCTTCCAATAAGATCCAGAAAGTATTGGGGAGTCTTGACCCTAGGGATAGGAATGCTTAGTGGAAGTTAAATGTCTTTCAATACCATATATAGAGGGAGATTTCATACACTTCAGTGTGATGTAAAATAGGGACTGTAATTATTAAGCTCTTACTGTTTGTTGGACTGTCATGTGGCTGGTGGGTCTGTCAGGGCAGAACTGGGGCATTGGGTGTAAATGTAAGCTTGGTTTAAGCTTTGTGTGAGAGTATTAGAGATGTCTGATGGTTGATCAGCCTGCCGTGTGCAGTAGCGCGCAGCTTAATGATGTGAGGGATGTCAGGGATGTGTGGGAGGAATTTTGGTCCAGCAGGAGGTTTTTGGGCTGGGAGTGAAGCTGGAACGAGATGCTCATGGTGACCACCAGGGGGCGCCAGAGAACACCCCCAAATAGTCCTAAGGGTTTGACGCAGTTCCTAGTTGAGCAGTTCCTGCCTGTCCTCCCTACCTGGGACTCCAGGCAGCTAGGAAGGACTGTGCTGGAACGGAGACCCCAGCTTCCAGGAGACCTAGGAGAGTGGGGGGTGGGTGGGCTGGGCGGGGCCAGAAGAGAGACGGGGATAGCTCTGCTCTAGGACAAGGTTCCAGGCGGACGCTGCCTCTCTCCCTACCCCCAGGTACGTGCACTACTTCAGTGGCCTGCTCTCTGGCTCCATCAAAATGAACAACAAGCCCTTGTTTCTGCACCACGTGATCATGCACGGCATCCCCAACTTTGAGTCTAAAGGAGGTACCTGCCCGAGCCCTCTGGCTTCATTCCCCTCCTGGCTCCCACATTCTTTTCTCAAGAGGCAGCCTTAGGGGATAAAAACGTGGGCTTGGGTGGGAGTCCGGACTGCACCACCTCCTGAGCCTTCTCTGAGCTCCAGGTCGCTTCACGGGACTGACTCTGGCGGTGCCTGCTGGCGCGGGAAGTTGGATACGGCCATGGTTTTTCTAAACTCAGAAATGCCTCCCAGATGAAAAGCTAGTATTTCTTCCTCCTTTCTCTTTTCATTTCTCCTTCCTATCTCTGCTCTCCCCAGCCCTTCCTTCCTTCCCCCTCTCCCCCTGCCCCCACACCATGCCCGCTAACACCACCCTCCCTTACAGGGTGTCGGCCCTTTCTCCGGATCTACCAGGCCATGCAGCCTGTCTACACATCTGGCATCTAGTAGGTATTCCGTGGGAATGAGAGGCCTGAGGCCCAGGCCCAGGGACAAGAGTGTGGGGGGATGGGGCCAGGACTTCTGGGAAGATCTCATCTGGCAGAGGGCTGAGGGACAGAGGCAGCAAACCTTCCCAGGAGCCCTCTGGCAGGGGGAGCAGGGAGTAAGCGCACAGCCTGCCCCCCTCAGCAGCTCTCTTTCTCTCCACTCCCCTCTCCCCCAGTAATGTCCAAGGAGACAGCCAGACCAGCATCTGCATCACCATCGAGCCTGGGCTGCTCTTGAAGGGAGACATTTTGGTGAGCGCTGCCCCTCTGTCTCAAGCCCCCTCCTCCCTGTTTATCGTTTCTCCTTTTTTCCGTCTTAGGATTGTCACTCTTGTCACACCAGCTGTGGGGCCATAGGCCCTCAGGGCTCCTGCAAGGCCTTCCCCTGCGTCAGAGCTGGACATCCCTTCTCCTGTGCTTATCTCTTGTTCTAGAATATCTCCAGGGAAATATCTCTCCATGTGAGCTGTTACCTTCTTGCTTCCTGTGGTGACTGACTTCCTCAACTCTAACTTTAGTCTTTCCTTCTGCAATTTAAATTCACTCCTCCTTTTTCCATTCTGTGTGCAGGAATTTCTTGGGAGGACAGTGTTGTCCCCAAAGGACAAGATTGGCCTCCAACATTCTGTTTCTGGAAGTTTCCCCAGATAGCTCTGAGATTCTATTTGGTATTTGTGACCTCTCCCTCATTAGGCTTGGGGGACCCCTGGGGTCTTAGTCATGGAGCTAATAAGGAAGCTCCCTGAGATCTGATTTCCCCTCCTTGGGCCCCTGGTGGGCTCTGCTCTCCTTCCCACCAGCTGAAGTGCTACCACAAGAAGTTCCGGAGCCCAGCCCGAGATGTCATCTTCCGTGTGCAGTTCCACACCTGTGCCATCCATGACCTGGGGGTTGTCTTTGGGAAGGAAGACCTTGATGATGCCTTCAAAGGTGAGCTCACTGAATAGAGACATAGACCCAGCAAGGAATGATACCATAAGGTAGAAGAGTGATAATGGAGGAACTATGGCAGCAGTGAAGGGGAAACCATTTTCTGAGGGAGGGAGAGGTGGTTAGGGAGTTGTCTTCCTTTGCTTCTTTATCTATTTAAGGTTTTGTCTGTATCACATTGAAACTTGGGACAATATCCACATCCATTCATCCATTAACTCATCCACACACCCATCCTTCCATCCACCTACCTGCTCATCCAAATCCATCCATCCAACCATCCATCCACGCACCCATCCAAATCCACCCACCCATCCACTCCAAATCCACCCATTTATCCATTCATCTATCCATCTATCCACCTGCCCATCTAAATCTGTCCATCCGCCCACCCACTCATCAATCCACCTATCCATCCAAATCCATCCATCTATCCTCCAAGAAATACTTGGGGGTCTCTATGTGCCAGGCATGTGCTAGACCCTGGGATTACAAAGAGAAAGAAGTCAGGCCCTACCCTCAGGGAGCTCGCAGTTCCATGGGAGAAAGAGACACACAAGTGGGGTACTACGAAGTGGTGCATACAGTGATACAGACATGCACAGGGATGACAGGCGGTCACCATCCCTACTGTAATTTCTCTTCCCACAAGTGGTGGATGGTATAATCTTTGTCCAGACTGAACTTAGGTCAAGAACAGAGAATAGAGCTGGGGCTTGGAGGGTGGGGGAAGGGGGCTGAGAGGAGCATGACCCCTCCCTCCCCACACACAATGTAGTCTGGTTCATGCGGTAAAAGAATGTTTCTGTGATGGTTTCCTCTGTACAGTAGCCGGGAGGGCAGAAACAGAAGATGCCATCATAATTACAGAGCGGAATGTTAACGTTATCAGTTTTAACAGGGAAACATAAAGGGACAGCAGACAACATCAAGGTGGAATCTGTAGAGGCAGAGAAAGTGGGGGCACAAACTTTCTCCTCTTACACGAGGGAGTCAGCGGACACCATAGACAATAGCTCAAGAAATAGAGGCTTAGCTGTAGTATTTAAAGTTTCAAAGGCAATCAGAATAAATACTACTCCTACTACTATCAGAATTAATAAAGGAGATGGGAGTGATATTAGTGGGCCAAATTCATTATCTTCCTAGTGGTAAATCAAGGGAGATTATTTGAAATTGGTGTATCAGGAAATGGTGGCGTGAAAATAGTGGCTATTTAGAGTCTTACGGTAACAGCTCATAGAATAAGAAATAGAAATGGTTGGGAATGGGAATGGTTATCTCAGGCAAGTAGGACTGGGGCCAAAGGTGGGCAAGAGGCCTATTTCATTTTATATATATATATTTATATTTTTATATATATGTATATATAGCATTATAGTATTATCAACCATATATATGCATATTATTTTAACCTTCTCTAGAAAGATTAAAGTTGGAGTTCTTTTGGGGAATTAATCGCTCATTTTTGTCTTTCCTTCTCCCTTTTCAGATGATCGATTTCCAGAATATGGCAAAGTAGAATTTGTATTTTCTTATGGACCAGAGAAAATTCAAGGTATAAGCTTGTTAGAGTTCATTTTTCCACCCCGTTGCCTCCATCCTAACCTGTCCTCTCCCTACTTTCACAATTCTCCCACTCATGTGCTCTACAATTATCAAGTTGCCTGTGAATGAGAGGCAGGCCAGCAGTAAAGGATCTGGGTATCACAGTGGACCCCCAGCTAAACATGAACCAGTGACTTAATCTTTGGATAATAAAAATAAAAGAGCCGACCAAGAGGTGCTGGGCTGGATATACTGTTCTGGTCCCATTAGGTCACCATCCCATTATATTCCGAGACTGAGGGCTGTCGCAGATGGAAGGAGGGGCTGAGGGACATTCAGGGGTACTAGCTGCATGAGAAGTATTTATGAAAACTGAGGTGGTTCAACCTGAAGATGAGAAGGCCGGTTTAATAATAGTCGTGAAGCCTTTAAACTTGTTATATGTGGAGGCCAGTTGTTCTCTATCCTATTTGAGAACAGAATGAGATGAGATGAAGTTAGGCTACAGGCGGAGGGACCCTGGGAAGATTCAAGGAAGGCTTGCCAGGTCAGGAAAGGGACTTGCCCCCGGAGGCGGGGCTTGTGGCTCATGTGGTCTTCATCTTTCTATGGGTGCATAGGAGAGACTGCTTTCCCCCTCAGATTTCTGCCTGGAGCCGGGAACACCTTAAGTGGGAGGCAGGGGGATGGCTCAAATGACCTTGTATCCTCTCAGTGTGGCCATGACTTCCCTGCTGTCCTGACCCCATGCTGCTCATCACCAACCTCTTCTACACTCCCCCTGACTCCAGAGGTAGCCTTTCTGGTCTCCTGGCACTGCTGCAAGGGCCTTTGGGACACGGAAAAGGAAGAGGCAGACACCTAGCTAGAGGGCCCCCCAGCTTTCTCCTGGGGGGCTGGGGTCTTCATTCCTCAGTGTCCTGTCTTGATTTACCCCTATAACTGGGTCTCAGCCTTTCAGGAACGCAAGGAACCAGGGGTGCTTAGGTGGCTCAGTCAGCTGAGTGTCTGACTCTTGATTTCGGCTCAGGTTATGACCTCAGGGTCGTGGGATCAAGCCTCGTGTTGCGCTCTTCGCTGGGCGTGGAGCCTGCTTTAGGGGTCTCTCTCTCCTTCTCCCTCTGTTTGGCCCTCTATCCTAAAACAAAATAAATATCCTAAAGCAAAATAAAACAAAAGAAGAATGCAAGGAACAAGACTCCTGGGTTCTCTGCCCACTTTGTGCCACTGGCCGCACCCCACCGTGGTCAGGAACAGGAGAAGCCCCTCAGGGAGCAGCCCTGGGGGAGCTGCTGGCTGCCTCTGTTTTTCCAGCTGCTGATCCTTTTTTTTTTTTTTTTTTCCTTTCTCTTTGCTGTGCTCCTGCCCCATTCCTTCAGGCATGGAACACCTGGAGAATGGGCCGAGTGTGTCCGTGGACTATAACACCTCTGACCCCCTCATCCGCTGGGATTCCTATGACAACTTTGATGGGCATCGAGAGGATGGCATGGAGGGTAGGTGGCACCTAGACTTCCAGCTCCCCTCCCCGTGGCACTGTCCTGCTCCTGCGGTCTCGGTGCTGCTGGTGGGCCATGGCCCTGTACCGGGTTCAGAGGGGAGGCAGAGGAGAGGTCCAGGGCATCTCCGAGAGCTCCCAGTTCGGTGGGGGATGATAAGACAAAACAGATAAGACAAAACAGGAATGTGTGAAACAATGAAGACAGAGCTAAAGAATGCAGGCGAGCAACCACTAAGGAACAAATGATCTGGACTCTGAGACTGGCAGTGGCCCTGGAGTGGCCTGGGAGGACTCCTTGGAGGAGATGGCCTTGAGTGGAGCTTGACAGAATTCTTGTGCAGCAAATGCAGCACTTTGTTAGATGTCTTTGAAACCTGCTCTTAGATGTCTCCAGGCTTGCGGCCTGACTCCCCCTGGGTCAGAGCACTAGGAATTAGACCCAGTATGTAGGGCCTGCAAGCTTTCATCAAAAGCCAACAAAAATGTTTGAGAGCTGGAAACCGATAGGCTCCAAAATCTGAAAAGTAAGCCGCAGCCGAAATTAATGCATGTTTAATTTAGCTACAAAACCTAGCATTATGTCAAGTGGGCAGCAGCGACTCAGTTCAGTCTTTGACTGTTAGCTGTGGGTTGTATATGTTTGTGTGGTTCATTTGAATGTGGGCGGCGGGGCGGGGCTCCAAAAGTGAGCATGCCTGGGGCCCAGGAGCCCTGGAGACGCCTGTCTGGGGTTTGGCATAGACTCGTTTTTCTCATTTGGTCCTGGGACTGCAGCATGCGGGAGCTGGAAGGAACCTCGGGACTCTCAGCCCATCCCCTGGTTTTTAGCTGGGACTAACTGAGATGCCCCCTCGAAGGAAGGGTCTTCTGATTTAACCCCACGGCTCAGGATATAAGGACACCAGCTCCCAGGCTCCGGGCTGCAGCTGGTCCTAGGGTGGGTGGGGGTGTACCATCCCGGGGACTCTGGGCCCTGGGGCAGAGCCGGGTTAGGGACAGCCAGTCCTGCTGGCTACCCCCTGCTCTCGATCCTCTGCAACCCCCCGCCTCCTTCCACCTTCTTCTCCAGGGTTTTGGGTTTGTTGACTCTACTCTGCAAGTCTTCTAGGCCTTTTCTTGAAAAAAGATTCTTTCTCTGACCTTCGAGCTACCAGAATGAGTGATGGATTTCCGAGTGAGTGGGACGTGGGCGGTGGTTGGGCTAGAATTTAGGCCTAGATGAGAGCATGCTGTTTACAGGCAGGCAGCACTGCAAAGCGAATGGCTTGTCCTCAAGTCTACCTTAGTCCCCGCCCTCCCTGTCCTCCTCCCTGTCCTCCCCCA
Source organism: Martes martes (assembly GCF_963455335.1). Taxonomy (NCBI): domain Eukaryota; kingdom Metazoa; phylum Chordata; class Mammalia; order Carnivora; family Mustelidae; genus Martes; species Martes martes. Next base: position 168,498,536 of record NC_137890.1, read on the forward strand.
GGGGCTCAGATACCCCACTCTGCAGAGGCACCTCCCCAAGTGCTCCTCCCTGCTACCCCGGCCCCTCCCTCTGCTGTGCTGAGTGCCTGGGGAGAGGGCAGAGGATGAAATGAATTAGTTCTGAGCCACCAGTGGCTGTCAGCCTAATCGGTCATCATCCTAGGGATGTTTGCATTTTTAACAAGAGTACTTGGCAATTTCAAGGTATTTTCGGTGTGTCCCCATCATCTCTCCCTGCGGTGGATTCCATGCAATGGTAAATGTCAAAACATTCTGTAAACTATGAAGTAAGTGCCAGGCAAACAAAAGGTAAGATAGTGAAGGGGAAAAGAGAGGCTGGGGAAGGCCCACTGCCATGAGCGAAGGCAAGGGGCAGACGGCGGAGCAGAGGAGACCGCAGCAGTGACAGGCAGGCTGGGGGAGGAAGGAGCAGCTGAGTGAGCCCTGGGCTTTTCTCTGCCCCTTGCCTCCCTCCTCTCTCCTCATCTGTTCCCTCAGGCAGGGGGATGGAACCCGTGGGACTTTCTGGCCAGTGAAAGGTCAGCTCATCCTGCAGGGACAGAGGGGCTGCTGTCTGGAGGCTGAGAAGCTGGCCCCGTGCCTGAAGGGTGGGAAGGGCAGGCAGGGGAAGCAGATGGAGGCTCTGCTGTCCTCTTCCGTGGCCTGGCCTGGCCCGACTATGGTTGGCCTGGACTGGGCGCTCCATGGTTGGGGTGGTCCCCGGGAACCGAGCCTGCCTGTCCGCCGCTGGGCTGCATTCCCCCACGGGGACAGGAAAGCCAGCCATGGGGCGGGAGCAGTGATCATTATTCCAGTCCTGCTTTTCTTCCTGGCTGGAGGCACTTCTGGAAGGTTCTAGGTTCTGGGGCTCAGAGAGAGAAGCGCTTTCTTCTGGCAAATTTTCTTGGTCTGGAGAGGGAAATAGGAGGTCTGGGCTTGTCTCCTTAGTTGTGGGCAAGTCCTGTGCCTCAGTTTCCCCAGGTATTAGTTGGGGTAAGGGCATCTAACCTCTAAGATTCTGGGGTGCCCGGAAGATGACTCCAGCTGGAGCCTCAAGGTGCCAGGGAGCTCCCTGGGGTGGCCCTAGGGCTGGGGGAATGGGCTCTGGGGTGGGCTCTGTCTGCTCCCCGAGGACGTCACAGACGGGCAGAGGTAGGCGAAGCCTGAGATGCTATAGTAGAGTGGTAGAGCGGGCGTGCTGGCCTGGATCTTGTCCAGGTCCCGGATCCCGCCCCCCACAGCTAAAGGCCTGACTTAGCCTTCCTGTGGTCTTAATTTCCTCTTCTGCAGACTTGGGGTGTCCTTGGCTTAATGTAGCAATTTTCGTGAAAGGCGGTTTAGTGTCGGGGTCCGGAATGTGGCCTCTGGAGTCAAACCGCCCGGGTTCAGATCCTCTGACAAGGTATCACCCTCTCAGGTCCTCGGTTTGCTCCGCTGTGTGCAGGGGATTCAGTCAACAGGTCATTTTGAGCACCTTCTGGGGGGTAGGAGCTGTGGTGGCAGCTGTCGTGGCTCCTCAGAAGTCTCTGACCCGTCGGTAGTGACCGTGGCCAGCATCTCAGGTGTTTGCCGACAAAGCTGAGGGGGAGGCCCGTTGGCCTTGGGAGGCTGCTCTGGCTTTGCTCTGTGCCAGCCATAGTGCCAAGCCCTTGCAAGTCACTCTTTCACCTTTGAGGTGGGCACTGTTACCATGCCTGGGTAGGGAAACTGAGGCACAGTGGGGTTCAGTAACCTGTAAAGTTGTAAAGTTGCCTCACCAGGAAAGAGCAGATCTGGGTGTGGAACACTAGCGTTAACCCCCACGTGATTTTGGTAACCACAGATGCCTGTATTCCGGGAACTAGCTCCCATGACACACCCTGGGTGCCACTGAGCTTGGATGAATCTGCCCCTTCCATCCCCACCTTTCACCACGGGGCTGACCAGAGGAGCCCTGTCTCAAGTCTCAGGGTGGGGGAGGGGTTGGACACCATGGTACCTGGGGCGAGGAGTTGAACACCGTGGTACCTGGGGCGCAGCAGCCTGGAGACCACCAGGCTGGCCCTGTGGCAGGTGCTTAGCTGGGCTTCAGTGCGGGGAAGAGCTGAGGTGTGTCCCTTGATGTCCTTACATGCCCTCCCCCCGGCCCCCCGGCCCAGGAGGGTGTGCGGATGCTCACACCTCGATGCCCTGGTGAGAGGATGGCCTCTCAAAATAGGGCGGGTGTCTGAGGTGAGGTGAGGCCATTTCTGGGAATGGCACGCCTCTATTTCAGGCCCGGTGAGGGAGGGGATGGGAAAGGCCAGGCCAGTCCCTCTGGAGGCCGCGTGGTGATTCGGAGGGGAAGGCCGGGGGCGCTGAGCCAGGCATTGGGGAACAGAGAGAGATGATCTCTGGCCTGGGCTGCTCCTTGCCCCCTCCTTGCAGTGAGCGCCGTCAGCCCTCTACTCCCTGTTCCTCCTGCTCCCGCAGGAGACCCAACTTCGCTCTCTGTGCTACTGTGTGTTTAACCCCTTCCTCGATGTCTGCACCCGTCTCCCCCCAGCCCCCCATTCCCAGGTCAAGTTCCCACTCCCCCAGGACATCCCTGATCAATCTCAGCAGCAAAGTGAGGGAAGAAAGTCCATGGGACTTCTGTTCTCTGGGGTGGCCTGGGCTGGTCACGGAACCTGTCTGATGCCCTACAGTCACAGTGAGGGTCCAGGGACCTGCCAGAGGGAGAGGAGACCCTCCTGCATGGAGCCCCACTATGCATGACCTCAGTTCCTTCCTTGTTATACTGACCCCATTGTTCCAATGGCCACACCAACGTGTGGAGAGGGTGGTCATGCTGGGGGAGGAGGTCATGACATAAGGCATGGGGTTGCTATTGCATCCAGGGCTCTGACTCTGGCCTCTCCCCACCTCTCTTGGAGCTCAGCGTATTCAGGGCCCCAAACCCCCTAATTCGGGTGGTTCTTGTGGATGCTTGTCTGAGGTCTCACACCTTTGGATGGCATAGAGCTCACCGCCACACGGGGCAGGCTGTTTCATGTTGGACGAGTCCAGAAACTGAACCAGAAATAGAGGGAAAAGGGAGCGTTGCCTGTGTGTGGTGGACCAAGGCTGCTGGGACCATGGATGCTCGGGGACCTGTACAGCTCCCCATACTCAGGCCAGAAGGAAGGGAAAGTGATAAAATATGGAAACTCAGAAACAGGAACCTTCTGACTAGAGAAGGGTCCGGGTCTTGGGACCTGTGGCTGGGGAGCACCTGCCCTCTCCAGGACTCCTGCTTCGGGAGGAGTGCCGTCTGGGGAACCCCGCAGGCTGGTGTCTGAGGCTGCTTGAGCCCTCACGACAAAATCTGCTGTGGGCTTCAACAGCAGACCTGTGTTTTCCCCAGTTCTGGAGGCCAGAAGTCTGGGAGCAAAGGGTCAGCAGCATTGGTCCCTTTGGCGCTTGTAAATGGCGGTCTTCTCCCCGCGTTTTCACTCGGTCCTCCCTCTGTGTGCGTCTGTGTCCTGATCCCTTCTTTATAAGGACAGCGCCTACTTATGTGACTGTGTTTTAACTTAATTACCTCTTTAGAGGCCCTATTTCCAAACACATTCTGAGGTACTGGGGGGGAGGATTTCAACATATGAACTTGGGTGGGGGGGAACACGTCAGCCCGTGACACCGAGGAAGGAGTTTTCTGGGTTGCCTGTAGTCGGATGCCTGGAGCCTTGGTCCTGAGTGGGGGGGCGGGGGGAAGAGAAGGTCCAGGGCGGATGGGGGGGGGAGTGGTCTGGCCCCCCACCAGCCTCCTTGCAGGCTCTCTCTTTCTCTGGTTTGGTCTGAGCCTGCCAGCTCAGCGCTCTGGCTGACACCACATTTCACAGCCTCCAGGAGCCCCATTAGCTGTTTGGCCTGAGTTCTGAAGCCCCGTGCCCAGATCCCAGTTCCCTGTGGGTGGGAGCAGGGCTGTGTTTTTTGCCTATGCTGCACAGAGCAGCCTCCAAATTCCTCCAGAGTGTTCCAGGGTGAGCCTTCTCGGAAGCCAGTTCCATACCAAGAGCTGTGGGCTGCCTTCCACCTCCGAGCAGCCCAGAGGCTGGGCCAGGCCTGAGTTGCCTCACTGTCCCCCTTCACTTCTCCTGTCCCCTCACCACCTCAGACATTGAGTTGTTCAAGGTCTCTCATAACTTAAATGGGTATTGGGGAAGAGGGGTGCGTGCTGGGCACGCGCTGTCCAAAGCAGCGGATAGCTCAGGGCCAAAAAGAAAGAATGGAGACCATGACAAGCCTTCCGGCCTGGCTACAGATGGCAAGGGTGGCCAGGAACCATCCCTTTCTGGGTTTCTTAAGTGTGGTGCCCATTAGGCCCTCTTTTGTTTCTCTGTGGGAAGGTCCCCAAGAGCCAGGGGCTGGTGACAAGGGGGTGTGGTTTTGTGCCCAAGCTTCTCAGCCCTTGGCGGATCTGTGAGGAAAGGCTTTCCCTTCCTCAGGGGCGAGCTTCTAGTTCTGTGAGACACCCAGTGCCTCCTCAAGGTCTGTTGTCTGAGCCGGGGAAAAGTCTTCGTGATGGCTGCCGGGAGCCCCTGGTCTGCGGTGACTGCTCCTGAGCTGGGCTTGTCCAAGAATTCTCTGATTTTTATTTTATTTTTTTTGAGAGAGAAGAAAGTGGGAGGGTGAGAGACACAGCAAACAGTCAGAGAGTGAGAAGGAGAAACAGCCAAGAGACGTGCAGAGAGAGACAGACAGGCCCAGACAGACATTGGCCTAGAGATTTGTGTTCTGGGTGCCCTTGGTAACTCCTTTTCTTTAGAGCACCCTTATTTCCTATAAAATGAGGAGACTAGGGGAGTGGTTCTTTCTGTTTCTTTGAGCTTAATCATTGTTTCTTTCTGTGAGGCGTTAAGACGGACCAACTGATTTTCCCTCTCGGACCTTCCCATCTTGTGAGCTTGGAGCGGCAGTGGGCGGCGGTGGGGTACAGTGTGCTCAGTGGTGGTTGTAGGCGTCAGGAGAGGCTTGGTTTGCTTGGTAACAAAGCCCCAAATTCTTACTCCAAAAACAAAAACAAACAAACAAAAACATATATTTATTTCTTGCCCATGCTGCCTGTCCAGTGGGGTCGGCAAAGGGTCTGCGATCTTTGTATTTACTCCGGCGGGCTGGTGGTGGCTTCAATCCATAGCTGTTTCCACCACTGCTGCCACTGTGGGGAGTGGATGCTGTGACGTGCACACTGTTTCTGCCTGGACGTGACACACATTGCTTCTGGTGACATTTCACTGTCCAAAGCAAGTCATGCTTCAAAGGGGGCAGAGAGATGGTGCCTGGAGGACAGAAAGCAGAAGTAATGTGGAACAGATTAAGATCTATGGCAGGGATGAAGTCTGTGGGATCCAGAGTCAGAAGATCTGGTGCCGAGCCCTGTTGTTGATAACCGTGTTCCTCGGTCAAGACACTTTGCCTCTCTGAGACCCAAATGTTCTATCTATAAAATGGGTACAAATAGCAGTACTTTACTCATGGGATTGATGTTAAGATTCAAAGAGGTAATGCATGTGGAAGGTGAAATCCAGAGTGCCCGGTATGTACTATGCTCCTGGTAATTTGTGTCCATCATCGTCATTGTCATCATCATCGCTATTATTATTGAAGTGCTGGAGGAGGGAAGGAGAGAGGTGATTTGAATGTATACGAGCCCTTTCTTTTTCAGAAAGATTCCACATCCCTCTGGCCCCTCTGCTCTCTGGGAACCATCTATAGCTGCCCCTTTTCCGGGAACCCACTCTTGGGAGTCAGGAGACTTGCCTCTGACATCACCTTGCTGGGTGACCTTGGAAAAGTTACTTCTCTTCTCTGGTTCTCAGTTCCCTTATCAGTGGACTGAGGAGGATGGATTCCAAAGGGGGATTCAGCTAAAGCCCTAATGATGATAATGATGCCAGTGCCAGTGACTAGATGATAGTGAGCCTTAGTCCCTGCCTGGAGCCCGGCACCCCCAACTCCACATTTTCCTGATTACTCCTCACCAGGAGGCCCTACTGTCTCGTGACTGCTAGGCAGAACTTGTAGGGTGGTGTTATCTAGACCCTTTCTCTGTCTACCACTGCCCTTAAATCTGTCCTCTGCTGTCCCTGCACCTGCCTGATACCAGGGCAAGTCCCGTGTCTGTTGGGGCCACCCTCTGGTCCATTGACAGTGCCCCCAGTGCCAGTGGACTTGGCACTTCAGTCAGCCTGTTCTTTCCCCCCTTTTTCAGCTCCTGCTGGGCATTGGTGGTGTGTGTGTGGGGTGGGGGACTCACTAGGTTTTCCTGACTTGAGGGAATGAGGGTGGGAATCAGGAGGGGATTCCTGCCCACTGGGCACACTCTGTGTGGACACAGATGCAGATGACCACTCCTGAGCTCTTTGCCAATGGAAGATTCTGGAAGTGTCAAATATGCCGACCGTGTCTCTCCTGCAGCACTGTTGTGGGTGTTTTGGGGGCTCTCCTTGAGCTCCCCATAAGTCACTCCCTCTGTGTTTCCTTCAGGCGGGGACTGCTGTTCAGGCAGACTGTCACAACCCTTCTGGGCTCACATGTCCCTTGCTCCCTGCAGCCACCTCCTGCTGAAGTCGGTTCAGCCCAACAGGTGGCCCTCTCGGACAGCATCTGAGAGGGCCCCCAGCCGGCCTGCGTGCTCTTGGCCTGAGCCAAGCCTGGGATGCAGTTAGCCAAGGCAGCCCTTTTGTCTGTCCCCTCACCTGCCTCTCACCCTCCAGACTTTGGGCCTGAGCCAGGCTCTGCCTCCCCACTGCTCTGTGCTCTGCAAGACTCACTGGGATCACGGGAAAAGCCTCCAGCTGCAAAACAAGACTCTGTAAAATTCCTCTTGGCCTCTCCCCCTCCTGATCCTTTTCCTCCTTGACGTGGATGTGTGTGACGTAGTTTAGAGCCGCAGAACAATTTTCGGCCTTCTCTCTCTTAAAAAAAAAATAACAGCTGATATCATATATTCCCAATATCACATAACAAAATTGTATTCATTGATATATCTTAATACTGGCACTATACCTGTTTTAAAGTGCACGATTCAGTGGGTTTTACTATATTTGGGGTTGTACAACCATCACCATAACTTATAACTGTGGAACCTTTTCGCTCCTGCACCATCAGCAGCCGCCCCCTGCCATTGGCAGCCCCTCCCTCCACCATCGGCATCCCCTCCCCCGGGCACCGCCACCCCCGCCATCCCCTCCCCCTCTCCATCAGCAGCCATCTCCCCGCTCATTTCTTGACCCCACCCCCAGCCTCGTCTTCCTTCCGTCCTGACAGATTTGAATGTCCTGCAGGTTTCCTGCAAATGGAATTATCCAGCACACGGCTTCTGTCACTGAGCATGTTCCTTTCAGGGCGCCTCCCTGCTGGAGCGTGGGTCAGTGCTGGGCTTTGAGATTGCTGAGTAATACTCCGTTGACGGCCACACCACATTTTGGGCATACGTACCTCAGTCAACGAACGTTTTTTGTGTGTCCACTTTTTAGGTATTTTAAAGAACACTGCTGTGGACATTCGTGGACTGATGTTCGCGTGGACTCCGGGTTTTGGTTTCTCTCGGGTAGATAATCTCAGGGTGGAATTACTGGGCCATAGGGTTGTGATATGTTTACTCATTGAGGACCTGCCTGACTGTTTCCTGAGGCGGCCGCACCGTGTCCCATCCCTTGAGGATTCCCGTATCTCTGTGTCCTCCCTGCCTTCTGCCTTCGGGACCCTAGCTGTCCCGGTGGGTGTGAGGTGCAGTGAGGATCTCACTGCGGTCTGGGTTTGCATTTCCCTCAGGATTTGCGATGTTGAGCATCTTTTCACGTGGTAATGGAGCACTAGAGATCCATTTTTAGAGAAATGTCTATTCACAACATTTGCACACTTAAAAAAAAATCTTTTTTCTTTTTTTTCTGTTTGCTATTGAGTTGTAAGTTCTTTATTCTGAAAACAGGTCCCTCATCAGATGAGTGATTGCGGGTGTTTTCTCCCGTTCTGTGGGGTGTCATCTCTTCCCGCTCGTGATGCCGGCGATGTTTCTCTGCATTGCTTGTGTGCCGATTGCCTGCCTTCCATCCGGGCGTGGGGTGTTTGTCTTCCTGGGGCCTCTGTCACAGCTGAGTTCGCGATACTTACACGTTAACATCGGGTAGCAACGCGGGGTCCCACCTTATAGACGACGAAACAGGTAGTAGCAGAGAAGTCGGTTCAGCCCAACAGGTGGCCCTCCTGGACAGCATCTGAGAGGGCCCCTGGCCGGCCTGCGTGCTCTTGGCCTCAGCCAAACCTGGGATGCAGTTGGCCAAGGCAGCCCCTTTGTCTGTCCCCTCACCTGCCTCTCACCCTCCAGACTTCGGGCCTGAGCCAGGAGAGAGGTTGAGAGAGGTCGAGGGGCTCTATCCAAGATAGTGTCCCGTGTAGATGATGGAGGCAGGATTCCAGCATGGGGGCCCTGGGCCCAGAGTCAGGGATTGATTCAGCTTCCTATCGTTTAATGATCTAGATCGAAAAGATAATTCATCTAGCCCGAAATGCTTTCGGCTGCTGGGTCTTGATCTCCTTCCAGCCCTAGAGCCGGTGCTTCAGCTGGCCTAGAGAAGCTGCCCCGTGACACGGAGAGGGAGGCCACATCTCGGATCCCTGGATGGCAGGGGCTCAGCCCCCGACACGGCCCCGTGTGCCTTCATCTCCCTGAGGCCAGGCAGGAGGAGGGAGGGTAGTGTCTCCTCCAGAAAGTGGCCCCTTTGTGTTGGGAGTGAGGCAGCTGGGCAGCGGGGGAACACAGCCCCTGTGTCCACTCTGGAAGGACACTTGTGGCCTGTGGTGCATATTTGCCCCTGACATACTTTCATAGGGTTTGGCCTTCCTGCCTTCTGACCTTTCGGGTAAGACGTGAGTGGAAGCAGGAAGAGAGGCGTACAAGGTCACAGGTGGTCCCAAATAACTCACGAGGGGGTTCCCGGAGGCCCGGAGTGATGCCTCTGCCCCTACCTCTGAGCAAAGGGCTTTAAGGGCTGATCGTCTGACCGAGAAGCTGGTATTCGGTGCCAGAATGATTCTTGTTGGGAAATCCTAACCTGGTTGCTGTAGAGGGCAGGCCTTCTGGTGTGTGACTTCAGGGGCTGGGGGGACAGGGATGGGCAGAGAGGGAGAAATTCACAGCTGCTGCAGAAATCTGTCCCTGTTCTGTCTTGTCCTTTGGACCCAGGGTTTAGTCTGCAGCAGGAAGGGTTTGAGTTAGCCACCTGGTAGAACTTTCTGGCTTTGAGAGCGTGGATCAGCTGCGGTGGGGAGGTTGGGTCCTTGTCCTCTTGGCATCCTTGGGCAGAGATGCCAAGAAGCAAGGCAAATGGGTCTCTGTGTGGGATGGCCTGCACAGACATAGTGACAGAGGCAGGGAGAAAATGGCTTCCTAAGGAGGATCTGGTGCCTTCTCATACCCCAAGTGGGGGGAGTCCATATGCAAGGTCAGCCTGACCTTGTGGGCAGAGAAGATGACACCACTGACCCAGCATCTGCCAGCCACCTGCTTAGCGGGGCGAGGCGGGGCTTGTCCCGATGCCCTCAGACCCTGCTCTGGCTCTCTCTGCAAGGCAGCTGGCAGGCCGGGAGAGTAGTGTCTGCCCATGGAACATTCAGTAAACCAATACCCTCCGGAGTGAATGTGCCTTTGGTCCTCTGTAATCTCTGCCATCAGGTGGAGGGTGGAAGGCCGGAGCCACACTCAGAGCAGACCAGAGCTCCTGGCCAGTGGCCTGGACCGCACGTCGGCCCTCCTGCTGGGCTCAAATATCGAGCTCTAGGCAGGGCAGGAGGAGGGCACTGTCCCCCCTCCCACCCCCTCCTCCCCCCGCCGGACCTGTAGACAAGTGTAAAGTAGCTGGAGCCCACAAGACCCCAAGATACCGACTAACCACGTGCAAGGAGAGACACCGATGCTTCCACTAATCAGATCTTGTTTCCTCCCCAAAGGCGGCTGCTTTTCACCCATCATCCCTTTTGGCCTCCTTCCCTTCTTCCTTCTCTCCCTTCCTTTGCTGCGTCCTTTCTTCCCCCAAATCCTTACCGATCGCCTCCTAGGTCGTGGGCCCTGCACTGGCTCCTGGTGCTAGAGACACTGTAGAAAGTCGTGCCTGCAGATAAGGGCAGGAGGGGTTGTGGCACCACCCACTGTGCCCCGTGGCTGCGTGGAGAGGAATCTCGGCCGGGGCCACGGCTTCTCAGGAGAGAAGCATCTTCTGGGGATGGTGGCACTGAGAGGGGATGGCTCTGCAGAGGGGCTGTGTTTGTACTGAGTCTGGGAGGGGGTGTGGCATGGAGAGCAGAATTGTATTCCAATCGAGAAATGGAAAAACAACCTTGCTCCAAGCCTAGCTAGCAGAGGGAAAGAGGAGCAGTGGATTCAGACTGACCTCACTCTCACCACTTCTGTCGTCCTGGGGTGGGCGGGTGGGGTGCTGGAGCTGGTGCAGGTGGGAGTGCTGGAGGGGGTAGAGGTGAGGGTGAGGGGAGCGCCTGGGGAGCCGCATACTGGGGTCCAGGAGAGGAGGGCAAACCAGGAGAGTCAGAGAAAAGACAGGACAAAATCACACACAAAAAACACAGAATCTCGCAGCGGGTGAGTCCCTCTTGCCTTTTGTTGAACTTTCTGAGCCTCAGTGTTCTCATCTGTAAGTAGGGACAAGGATGGCACCTGTCGTTCTGGGGCTGAGAATTACATGAGGTCACCTATGGGCGCCTGTGTCTGTGTCTACACACACTAAGTCAGTGGTTCATGTTTGTTGTTACTGATACCATGACCTGACCTTGGGGGCTACTTTATAAAATGCTTCCCAGAGTGCAAGTCAGTTCATTTTTAGATGATCGCGGTTATGGAACTGGTCTTTGAACCTGGGCCTCCGACTGCATGTCCAGGGTTCTTCCTACCACATGGACCAGGTGTCTGAACCATTTCCCTCCAAACACCGGCCACATTCCCATGGGGGAGCTCCTCCCTCTGCTCTGGGGTTGGGGGACTTGTGGAGGCCACACCGATAGCTGGGGGCAGAGCCAGCCCTAGCTCCCAGGGTCTTTTCAGGGTCTTCCCCTCCATGGGTCCTGCCCCCTACCTGGGCACCAGTCCTCTACAATGTCCAGGCTATGGGTTATGGTGACTGCTGGCACAACCCTGTTTCTTCTTTCTCTTCCTTTTGGAGAAAACAGAGTATAGGAGAGTGAGAATAACATGATAGTAACGGTAACCTTGAATCCGCTCCACTGACAAAGAAGGAAAAAAGAAAAAAACCAAATCGCATGTGTTCTTTGGTACGTGGACTAGCCTTAGTAACATTCACTCCGTCAACAAATAGTCACCGAGGGCCTACAATGTCACTATTCTAGGTACTGAGGATACAGCAACGAGCAAGCAAAGATCCTTGCCCTTGTCTGATTCTATCTAGTGGGAGAAGAGAGGCAATGAAAAAGTTTTTTTAAAGACATTATGAGTAAACGACAGAACATGCTAGAAGGTGGTGAATACTCTGGGAGAAAATAGAGCGGAATAAGTGTGATTGGGGGGAGTTAAGGGTGAGTTGAAATTTTTAAAAAAGCTGATTAGCCCAGCCCTCACTGAGGAGGAGATATCTGAACAAAGACTTGAAGGAGGTGAGAGAGTCAGCCAAGAAAATATCTGAGGAAGAGCATTACCAGCAGAAGAGCAGCAAGTGCAAAGGTCCTGAGGCAGCAGCTTTCCCAAAACATAGGCTTGGGAAGCAGTGTCACTGCAGTGAAGGCTGTAAGCAGTGAGGTCAGAGGTAATGGGGACCAGGTCACTGCAGGGTCTGGTAGCTATTGCAAGGATTTGGCTCATATCTTGAACTTTTTCATCTAATGGTGTGTCATAGGTATCCTTCCATAATAGCTTGTAAAGAGCCGTTTCACCCCCTTCAGATGCATCAGTACACAGGTGTTCTATGTTTTATTTAACTGGTATTTTCTTTCACTGTATTTAAGTAATGTAGACATTTATTTCTAGTCTTTCGTCGTTTTAAAAAATGCTGCAGAGAATAACCTTGTACGTCACCATTTTTGTTTGTGCAACTCTATCTGTGGAAGTGGAATTTGTAGAAATGGCATTGCGGGGTGAAGAATATATGCGTGTATCATTCTGAGAGTGTCAAAGTGGCCTTTGTAAGGGTTCTAGTGATTGACACTCCCCACCAGTGACTTGGTTAGGGACTAGGAGGAAAAGCTGCCTCTGCCTTCTATATGTACCCTCCGTATGTGGGACACTGTGAGGTGCCTCTTATTCCCTTTACTCCTCAGGACCCTCCTGTGAGCTGAGTAGTCTAGTCCCTATTTCACAGGCAAGGAAACAGGCACAGAGAGGTTAAGTAACCTATGAGTGTTTGCACAGCCAGTTAGGTGTAGAGCTGGGATTCTGATGCCCACCATTCATTTCTCACCATGGCTTCGCAGGGGCAGGGGTCTGAGGAGCTCTGGCCCCTGCCCCCTGCCCCCCACAAGTGGGCATGTGGACCTAGCAGCCTGGGGTTTGAGACTCCTGAAAACAAGAGTTAAAATGGAAAGTCTGCCTGCCCAGCTCTGCCGGGTGTTGCACCTGTATCCTGGAGACCCCCGCCGGCCAGCAGCAGGCTGGGAGGAGCCCGTCCTGAGGGACCTGGAGCCACAGGTCTAAGCTGGCCGCCCCCCCGCTGTCCCTCCCCTCATCAGCCCCTGCGGTGAGACCTGGCAGGCTGCAATCCAGCTAATTCTGCTCCCTGGTGGGGCGCTCCCCGCTGCTGCCGTCTGCTGGGTCAGCTTGCTCCGGGGATTGGGTTTCGGCATTTCACTGATGAAAATAAATCAACCTCTTTACTGCCCGGCATGGTCCTCATGAGCTCTGCAGCCTGGTGTGTACTTCCAGATTTCCTGTAAGGCACTATTTCTGTTCTAGCCCCCGGGGGGCCCTGGGGCTGCTGCAGCAAGAGCCTCAGATGAGCCTGGAGCCTGGAGCCCCCCAGGCAGGAGCAAGTAGGAGAGGAGAACCAGGCTCAGTGCCTGGCTGAGCATCTTCTTGGAGGTGGATCTTTGAGCATCTGGAGTTGACCAGGAGTTCAGGGGTCACCTGGTTGTGCTCTCCCATTGCACAGAGGAGTACACTGAGGCCCATCTAAGAGCACTCCTTAGTACTCTGCCCCCTGACTCCCAGGCAACTGCTGTTGCTACTGGACAGCCTTTTTCTAGGTCTGTTCATTGTGCGGTGGCCAGTTAGGGATATGAGGACTGAGTGGGAAAGAGTGGGATTTAGCTGCAGCGGGCCGGATGGAGAGATCTGACATCTGGGAGAACTGGCTTGCCTTGGAGGGTCATGAGAAACAAGAACTGGTGACAGGACTGGATTTTTTTTGAGGCTCCTTCCACCCCACACATCTGTCTAAATGGGATGAGTGACCACGGTGCATGGACGCGGGGGAACAAGGCAAATTCTAGAGCGTTCCGACAAAGCCCCAGCAAGGTTCTGTGTGCAAAGGGGACTCTGGAGTCTTGCCCCAAGCGCCCTTTTCTCCTGCCCCTCCCTTTCTGTGCTCAAGCCTTATTTGCAAGCGCAGGACTCTCTGGCAGGGATGTGGGTCCTCCTGCCTCCAGTGGCAGACCTGCTGGGGTCTTTCCCCTACCCTCCAGGGCCAGGGCCTGTCTGACCTTGGGGGGCTTTATACAGGCCACAGTGGGACTCCCTCTTCTGGGAAGCAGCTCAGGAGCTGTAGCGGGTGGGCGCCAGGAGCTCCGACTTCCTTGCTTATCCTGGACCAACCAAGCCTTCACATCCTTATGGTTTGTCAATGCCCTGATGCTTGTCAGAGACTTTGCCTTGGGCTGCTCTGATAGCTTTAAAAATTGTCGAGCAGCAAAGTGTTCTTTGATGTTTGTCCTCCTCCTTCTCTAGGGGCAGTGAGATCAGATTTTGATATGAAAGCTCAAAGCCTCTCAGATCTTTTCTTCTCCCTTCCTGCCTCCCTGCCCCCGCTCCCTCTGTCTGAACATTGCTTGCAAACCTTCCAGAACCAGACAGGCGCTCTTCATGTGACACAAGGAGAGAAAGAAGCCTGGGGGCAGTGCCCTGGCTTCTGGGTCCTGTCCAGGCCTGTACCCCCTGGTTCTGTAGCTTCTGTGGGTCAGGAGGGTCACTTCCAGCTGGTCCCTCTGCAGCGGGGATGGCCAGCTTCTGGCCCATGCTGGGTCAGGCACGTGAGCTCATGTGCATTGCCTAGCAGACCCCCATGGAGATGCCCATGTGAGCCTCCTTATACTGATGCACATGGATGGACCCATTTGGGAAAGGAAGCAGAGACTCAATCAGATTTGCCACCCATACCCACACCCATTCAGGTGTAGAACCACATGGACCCCTCTGCCTATACTCACCACCTGTGCAGAGAACCCCAACGATCCCCCACTCGACAGACACCCACCACTCATTCATAGACCCACACAGACCTCTACCCCACTGCACACCCCACAGTGTGTGGTGTTTGATGGGGGCTCCAATTATAAAACTGCATGGCCAGTCCAATAACCGGTAGTTATGTGTGGTACCTAATGGGCCTGTTTGGGGTCAAGAATGGGGATCGACCCCTAAGTGCAGAGATGGGTTCCTTTGCACGAGTTTTGAACCAGCCCTATAGCAGCTCCCTACAAGTTGCTAGAAATGCTTGGAGCCCTGGGAGCATCATTAGGATATGTGCATAAAAGCCCTAGGGGACCACCTAGATGGGAACAGTGGCCCCAGGGGACCACCTGTTTCGGGCAGGTTCTGAACCAGCCTTGTGGTTGGTTGCCGCTCTTCACTCCCTTCTTCCTGGTGGATTCCACCAGCTCCGGCTCCCACCCTTTGCCCCTCCTGCTCCTTCCTTCTTCCTCTCTGGGAAGCAGAAAGAGCCTGAACGTCAGAGTCAGACTGGCCATGTGATCTGAAGCAAACTGCAACGTCCAAGACTTAGTCCCTTTATCAGGAAGATGGGCATGATGGTATTGCCCTTGAAAGGCACTTGTGGAAGCAAATGTGAACGCGTCCGTCGAAGGGCAGACCCACAGTATATAACCTGCTGTCCCTCTTCTGGGACACGCTGCCATTCTTCCTGGGTCCTTCCTGGGTCAAGCTCCACAGCCTTCTCTCCATTCCCCTCCATCCTTCTCCAGTTGGCGGCTGAGCCTTGGGAGACGGTGAGTGGGGAGAGACAGGAGGAGGCGTGTGGGTATGCCCCCAACCTTTGTCCCACCTGGACATTTGCCTGGGAGTTGACAGTTCCCTTCCTGAGTGATCCTCTGGCACACTGGCCCTTGCTCCCTTCTCGGGGAACGCTCTCCCGAGCCTGGCCCTGGGTGGGGGGACATTTGGAGACCCTGGAAGGCCCAGGCCGTGGGAGGGGTGCCCAGAACCTGCCCTTTCTTCATCTTCCCCAGCTCCCAGTGAGCCCCGCGTCCCCTCTCCCGTGGGCTGGAAGGTGGGAGGAGGTCCCAAGGAGGTCCCACACACAGCATCCCACCCTGCCGGGGAGCAGCCTCCCCAGGTGCTCCCCCTTCGCCCACCTGACATTCACTCAACACCTTAACACCCGGCACACCCCTCCCTGCTTTTCTCCTCCGGCGATTCTGCGTAGAACCAGTTGTTTTAGAGTTCAGAGCTCGTCTTGTTCTTCTCTTGCCATCCTACCACTTTGGAGACCAAGGACCAGGAAAAGGAAATGACTTACCCAAGGTCAAGTGGTTTGTTAGTGGCGCAGCGGAGACCGGAAACCAGGACTCCTGAGTCACAGTGCCGAGCTCTGTCTCTCCCACCCCAGACTCCCTCCGCCCTGGGGCTGGCTCGCGGCCCCTCAGCGGTGGCACACTTGAACTCAGGCTGGGTCGTTGCTTCTTGCCAGGCCCCGTCCTCTGTGTTGTATAATGTTTAGCAACATCTCCACCCACCAGATGCCAATAGCATTTCTTCTAGATGCGACAGCCCCAAATATTTCCAGACATCGTTCCACATTCTCTGGGGGGACATATCACCTTGGGCGGGGGGACCGCTGGCCTCCCTGTTCCCTCAGCCCTTTGCCTCTGGGTTCTTAGCTCTCCCGTGTGTAGGGTGAGACAGCCTTTTCTCTTATCCTGCTTCCTGTTTCTGTTCCAGGATCCGCTGCTTGAAAACCAAAACACTCCGCCATTTTGCTCCTGGGTGGTTAGTCTCTGTTCCAGTCCTGACCCAATATGCAGGGGTTGGAAACTTCCCCACCCTGAGTCTTGGCCACATCGGGGTGTGTGTGGTGGGGGCCTGATGAACTCCGGATGTCCTCTGGGTTGACCATGCTGAAACTATAGGGATCAGCCTGGGCCGGCGGTCTACAGCTGGGCCTTGTGTTGCAAATCTGGGTCTCCAGGACTACTACTACTCTGAGGGGCTCCAGAAGGTTACCGGGTCATATCCCTGCTCTAGATCTTACATTTCATGAAACCACCCTGCCCAGGGCCGTCCCAGGGGACAGGGCCCACCCAGCCATCTGGGAAGAGTGAACAGTATTTTCACCTCTCAAGCTTAGCCTCACGCATCTCCCAGGCAGAAAGATGTTTGCCCTAGGTATTTGAGAAAAAATTTTTTTCTTCTTCTCAAATAGAAAGTGGTTAAATTGCATATATCCTTTTTCAAACCAGATCTACCACACCCCGTGCCCAGTACTTTCCTACTTATGTATAGGACCCCCGCGCCCCCACCCCCGCCATGGTCCTAGGTGGAAGCCATCCCTGGAGGTGGGAGAGGCAGTGGCATTTTCTGGCCTGCTGTTGGCAGTGACCAAGATGGAAAGTCTTGGTATTTATTAGCTGAGGAGCATCATGTTCTTAGAGTCCGGGCTGTTTCATCTGATGCTGTGATTTTTGAAAAGGGAAAGGGCGAGGCGAATGATACGCCCAGAAGTTGAAGCATCGGGTGTGCACATCTGTATCCCGGGGTGACAGGGTCACCAATGTGCAGCTCAGGGTGGAGCTGGGCTAGGGAACAAGGAGGGGGAAGCAGAGGTCGTAGTCATAGTTGTATATATGTAGCCACCTCATTTAGAGCATCTTTCCATGCTTTATCTGCTTTATCAGTCTTTGCAGTACCATCTGAGATAAAAATATTAATGTACCCATTTTGCAGATAAAGAAACTAAAGCTCAGAAAAATTAAGGAATTGGCCCAGGATTGCACTAAGCTAGTAAGTGGTAGTGTCTGGATTCAAAGCGGTGTCTGCTTGACAGCCTAAGCCTGTGTTCTTAGCCGCTGTGTCCCTGGCAGGTGCTTAAGTGATGTGAGCAAGAAGGGCTGGGCATAAACATTAGGCCTCATTATTAAAGGTATGGTGTCCAGAAAGTGGGAGGTGATAGGCTTATGGGGCTCCTTACCCGTCCGAGAGCCAAATTTGTTGTTTGTGGGTCTCTTGCTTCAGAGGGATAAAATCTGCTGGAAGCAAGTGCTCAGGTAAGGAAGAGAAGCAAAGGGAGGGTGTGGTGTGGTGGGCTCAAGGACTCCAGGCTGGGTCCAGGAGAGACTTGGGAGGACGTGCAAACCACGTTTAGTATCTAAAGAGCTCTCGTGTGGCAGAAATTTGGCTTGTCTGAGCCATCCTGTGGGGCACCATACAGCCAGTTAGTGGAAAAAAAAATAGGGTGCTGAAATCTACTTGTTATGGCATCGAAAGATGAAATGGGTGTTTGGGGGCAATAGTAAGATTCCCCATAACTAAAAATAGTTAAGCACATCTAGCATCAGTTTCCCCCAAACCTGGGTGCCTTGCGTTCTCAGCTGGGGAGTATTTTACGATTCAGATTTCCCAGGCTCCACCTCTCACAGTTTTGCTTCCGAAGGTCTTGGGTGGGGCCAGGGGGTCAGGGTTTTTGTAAGAGTCTCCCAGTTGGCTTCTGGGGCAGCCAATCCCAGGATGGGAGCAGAGTGCCATAGGATGGGGTCGTTGCTTCCAAGGACTTCCGTGTGGTGGTGTTTCCAAAGTATGTTGGCCACGTTAACAGTTACATGTAAAAGGATTTTAGGTACATTTATTTTAATGCATAGTAGGAAAAAAAGTATAGACTTTACCCTGGTTGTGTATACGGATATACGGATGCTTAGAATGACTTGAACTGAAGTTTATTTTAAAAATCACGAAATTTTATTGTATTTTTAATTTTCTTTTAAATGACAAAATTTTATAAAAACAGTGTTGTTGGGATTCACAGGTACAGATAAACAAGAGGTTCGGTGGGAACTGGGTGGACTGTGTGACCTGAACCCCCTCAGGATCTTGGGGTTTGTGGGTTAGTTCCGGGAGGCTCTGAAGAGGTAGGAGGAAAACCGTAGGAGTTTGTCTAGATTGTGGTCTCCTAACATCCCGGAGCTGGAAAGATTGGAAGTCCTCCTGTCCCCAGTTCTGGAAATCCACTTCTCTCCTCCCTATTCTTTTTTCTTTTTTTTTTAAGATTTTATTTATTTATTTGACAGAGATCACAAGTAGGCAAAGAGGCAGGCAGAGAGAGAGGGGGAAGCAGGCTCCCCGCTGAGCAGAGAGCCCGATGCGGGACTCGATCCCAGGACCCCGGGATCATGACCTGAGCCGAAGGCAGAGGCTTTAACCCACTGAGCCACCCAGGCGCCCCTCCCCTCCCCATTCTTAATGGCTCCTGTGAAGTCTGTGATACTGGGGGGGGGGGGGGCTCACCCATCTCGTCCCTAGAGATGTGGTTAAGACAGGACATTCAGTGCCATACTTGTTCTTCCTCTTATTTTCCTTCTTTACTCTCAGAAAAGAGCAGTGAGAGAGTGAGTGCTGGGGAGGGGGCCGGGGTCGAGGTGTTGGCTCAGGAGAGGGAGGAGCAGAGGGTCTGGACCTGGCATGCCTCTCCCTGCTGAGCCTGCAGTGCCCAGGCTGTGGAGGGTCTGGGCACTGGGGTCGAGGTGCTGCAGAAGCACTTTGGGGTTGCAAACTAACTGAGATCCTTGAGGCGACAGCAGGCCCTGAAGTGCCCCCTGGGCTGGCTGCAGACGCCAGGCCATGTCTTAGCCACTCTGGGAGTTGGCGTGGGACATTCATGCGATGTGAAAATGAGGCACTAACATCGCGCACATAAGAGTTACGGTCTGGTGTCCTGCTCCCAGAGACTTCTGGCACTTCTTAGGGCATACCAAGATCGTGGTGGGGACTTGAGGCACCTCTCATGGCTTTGGCAGACGCACCTGCTTCAGGTCTGGGTGCTTGGGGGTGAAGGTGGAGGTCACTGACACTCTGAGAAGTTATCCTCTCTGCCATTCCTGGTCTTTATAGATTGGAACAAATTGAGTACCGATGGCTAGTCAGTTGGAGGTGTCTTAGGGGGCCTGGTGGATTGATGTCCTGGGCCAGAGTCCCATTTGGCCTTCCCAGAGTCAGGCCTCAAGAATTGTCAAGGTTGCTGGGCCAGAATCCAAAGCTTTGCCCTGAAAATGTAACTTTGAGGCTCCTGCTTCCCCCCCAGACCTGCCTGGGTGACAGCTTGGTTTCTTTCCTCAGACCTCTTGTCACCTCTGGGAAGTACAGGGGCTTGTGGGTTTTCTTTTTTTCTTTTTTTCTTGCCCTTTTTTGAGCCAAGGAAGTGTTGTGGCTCTGAGACTCTGCCCTGTGGTGGGGGTGTGGGGGAAGGAGGGGGAGAGGGAGGGGAAAAAAGATTTCCACCTTATTGTTCAGCAGCTGGAAAATTGTTGTCATCTGTTCTGCCTTTCATTTGCTGAGAATGGAAAAAAAATGTGGAAAAATTTGGGGAAATAAATCTCAGTACCCTCGTAGGAACCCCGGCCCTTCCCTCTCTCCTGCGAGCATCCCATCCCGATTGCTCCGCTCCTGGGGCCCTTTCTTCTTTCTTCCCACCACGCTGGGCACCGGGGGCTGTGATGGGTTTGGGACGGGGGCGGGCTGGGCCGGGCTGTGCTGGGGCGGTTGCTGGGCTGGCCGGGGCTCCTCACTCCGTGTGGAGGGCTTGGGAAGCCACTGTGATGTCATTCAAGAGCTGCATAGCTACAGGATGATAAGTGAAACCCTGGGGACCCAGCTGGCTGAAATTACAGACAGAGTTTTATCCCACTGGCTTCCTATAAGCCAGAGCGAGGCCGGCTGAGCTGGCCGAGAGGGGGAGAGTGAGCAAGGGAGTGAGCAGAGGGAGGGGTGGTGCGTGCAGACCGGGCAGGCAGGCGGCACGGGCTCCTCCCACCCCTGACAGTCTGCGGGAGCCTGAGCAGGACACAGCCAGCCTTGGGGCTGCAGCCATGGAGGAATTATTTGAAACTTGAGGCACAAGGAGCAGAGATCAAATCAGAGCAGCAGTTCCTCCTCCCCTTTCTGCCTCTCCGTCCAGAGGGTGAGTGTCTGCTAGGCATTTGTGTGGGTCCTTGAGTGGCTCTCACTGGACCTGGGGCTGTGAAGCTGCTGGGCTCGTGCACTGGGATCTGCGGTGGACCTGGACCCGGGAAGTGTGTGGGGGTTGCATGGGGTCGTAGCCCATGCCAGTGCCTTTGGAGGTGGGTTGGGGTGGACCTGGCCACCTCCCTCCTGGCCCCGCTGCCCTGGGACAGGGAAGAGCCGCTACCTCAGGTCTGGGGGGGTGGCTGAGTCTGTGGGAGGCGGTGTGTCTGAGCTGGCCTCAGTCTTTGGGAGTAATGGCTCATGGAGGATGAAGATGGGGTGGTTGGTGGAGGAAATGTGGTGGCAGCCTGGTGAGCCCCCGAGACACCCCTAGTGGGATGTGTATTCAGGACACCCCCCCTCCCGTTCTGTGGTCTGAGCTTTGTGGTCCTCCCAGTGCTGACCATTCCTCTGCCGGCCACCCGCCGGCTCCCATTCCTGGCTTTGCCCTGACTTTGGCAGGGCTTGGAGTGGCTCGACCATCCTCCTGGCCAGGGATCCCGGAGTGTCCGGGCAGGCACCCTGGCCTGGCAGAGAAGGACTTTGGTTGTTGTGGACTCGGGTGCTATTTTTACTGTCCCAGGTGCCTGTGATATCTGGTGCCCGGATAGGCTTCGGGCATGGAGTGGGAGTGCCAGGCCCTGCTTATAGTGTCTGGCGTGGGAGCTGAAGGCCAGGCTGGAGTCAGGAGGCTGGTCTTGCAAGTTCACATTTGCCCCACAGGCGTGGGTCGTCCTGTGACCTGGGCAGGTCACTCCAGGCCCTGGTCCCTCGGGTCTGAAATAAAGGTCAGAATCGAGTTTTCTGTCCCTGCTCCCTCTCTCTGGAGGAATTCAAATCAGATGGTATCTGTGAAAGCGCTGTGGGTCCTTCCTGAGGAAGGCCTGGGGACACATCTGTCATCAGCCCTCGATGAAGCCCCATGGATTATATTGGGACGTTCTTGGTCTATGGCCATGGTTGGAGGCCTTCCCTCCCGCCCCGCCCTCCCCAGATGCCAGCCATCTTCACCTTGAAGGCCATTAGGAGAAACAGCACTGAGCTTGTCCGTGCTGGGTGACCTTGGTACGGGGATCCCCTGGGCCTACTGAGTGTCACTGTCCTCCTGTAAAATGAGGGGTGGGCAGTGGATTAACTGATCCCCTGAGACCCTTCAGCTAAAGTCTCCATGGATCTAGAAAGCTGTCTTGGCTCGGCTGACTTCTGGAGCCGCAGGAGACGGGAGCAGCCCATGGGAGGGGCTCTCGTTCCCATTTCTGTTTGCATGCTGGCCTTCTCTGTCCAGGGGCCCTCCCGCTGACATTTAGACCAGAGCTCCATTTGGCCATTGGACCTTCTCTCTTTCCTGCCACAGCAGAATATTGGATGTGCCCCCACCCCACCCCCAAGTCCACAGAGGCAGGTTTGTGGGGGACTCTAGTGTGGTCACTTGTACGGGCACAGAGCCACCTGTGAATAGGTTGACATCAGCCTTGAGAAGGCTTTTCTCTTTTGCCCTGTCTCTGAGAAGGCAGGGGGTTCCCTCTGAGTGCTCTCAAGCAGGAAGATAGACAGGTGTCTGTTGGCTATGCCTGGCCTCATCTGTCTCTGCCCACAGGGCCTGAGGGCCCATGCCCACGAGTGGGCACCTCCCAGTGTGAACCTTATTAGGTCTCCTGGGCTGTACCTGTTGCCTGCTTTCTGCATTCCAGAGGCTGTGTCCCCTCTGTGTGCTTTCCCTTCAGAGACTTGGGGACTTCCCTTCACCTCGAATTCTGCTGACCTGCAGAATCCCCAATGAAGCCCATTCCCATTTGGAGATGTTCCAGATCTCTCTGCAGCTGGGAGGAACAAAAGGCTGCCTTAGTCCCCGGCTGCCTGTGGGATGGGAGGTTGGCATGGGTTGGGGCCAAGACTGTCACAGACGGGGTCACAGGAGATCCCCGCCACTGTTGCCATGGCGTGTCAAGAGGACCCCAAGTCATGTCTGAGCTGTCCATCCTCATCCTCGCCGCACACTCCCCTCCCTCGGGTGGGCTGCGACTCAGTGGGCTCCTCTGGGCTGGGCCCCACCTGTGCTCCTCCAGCCGGAAGATCGCCCTTTTTTGTTTGTTCTCCTATTTCTCTTGGAGGCAGCTTGGCATTCTGTGTGGAATCCCAGGCAACAGAGAGGGAGCCCGAGAGGCAGCACCTGTTAGATTCATACGTTTACACTGAAGATCCATAGGTGGTCTTTGAGGACTGCTGCAATTATGTGCGTAATTTGTGTTTATGCATTTCGAGGACAATTAGTCGGGACTTCCATCAGATATCCCAAAGCATCCTTAGCTATGAAAGTTAATGTCCGCCGGCCTGGAGTATGGCTTGGAGTCGTCTGAGGGACTCCCTGGGGTGGGCTCTGGCTCAGGACCTCTGCTGTGCCCCACCTGGGCCACCAGCTGTGTAGATGCCTCTCTCTCATGTTTTGGCTGCAGTGCTTGTCTTTTCTCTTTCCTTTGGGAGAAGCTTGGGTCCACCTTGAACCTCTGATTTTTCAAGTCTCTGGAAGAAGAGTGGAAGAAGAGTGCCTCAGGGGCCGACAGGATTATATATAACTTCTTGGACTATTTAATGTGATGCAAGAAGCATTTATGAAACATGCGACGTGTGCCAGGCCCTGCGTTCTGCAGAGCGGTGCTGTAAGCCGTGCGGGTTAGGCATTGAGCTCCAAGAGACACTGTTCGCATAGACCATATTGTGAAGGGCACCGTCTGGGAACCAGGCACTGGCAGGGTGGGGGTGGGGGTGGGACAAAGGCTCTTTCTTAAGGAACCTCCCATTTAGTGGGAGGACAAATACGGATGGCAGTCATGACCAGCCTCCGGGTGATTTGTGTTCCAGGAGTTGTCTGCCTAGGGCGACAGAAACTCAGAAGAGGTTAAGCTCAGTCTGGAGGGCTGTGGAAAGGGTTAGGTTGAAGGATGCTTCCCAAAGAAGTTCAGGCTGAACCTGAAGGAGGAGAAAGGGGTTTTCCAGGGAGCCTGAGAGTTGTGGGGTGGGGGGAAAACGTGAAGAAGGATCTTTTAGGAGAGGGAACAGCAGGTGGGAAGCCCAGAGTAGGAAAAGCATAGGAATAGTAAGAGGAGGGAAGGGTGTTGGGGGTATTGGGGACAGTGAAGGTGAGGCTTCAAAAGGCAAATGAGGGCCAGATGATAGGAGGTATGGCTTGTCCAGCAGTGGAGGGGGGGGTTTGGGCTTTACTGGGTGGGTGATGGGAGCTGTTAAAACGTGCGAAACAGGAGGGAAAGAGAACATAGCGTGCCGGGATGTGCCATGCCTAGCTTCAGGTATTTAGCTCCTGAGTCCTATCACTCAGCAAACCTGCAGGTAAGCATCTGAATCTTCACCCCCCAGGCTTGGAAGCCAGGCTCTGTGTGGTTAAGTGGCAGAGGCAAGCGACTTGACATTAAGATGGGGACCATCCTTCTGAGTAACGGTTGTTATCTGGCACAACGGTGGAGTTGAAGGGGCGCTTCTCCTCTGTCTTTTCTCCAGAACCACATCCCTGGGGCCTCCCTGGTACCCAGCCCCATCCTCTGGTTCCCACATGCTGCCCCTCAGTAGCCCTGCCTGGCTCCCTCCATGGCCGAGGGAGATTCTGTGATGAAATTTCCGGTTCACATGTCCAGACCTGCTTCTTCTTGGCCAAGCCTCAGCCCTTGTCAAAGGTCACCTACTTCCTAGATGCTCACTCACGGCCTTTGATGCCCCACTCCCTGTTGAAGGATCTGAGATTCCCTTTGGGTGTGCCGGGCCCCGGTCTGCCTCCAAACTACCAGTGTCCAGGGTGGGCATGGTGCCTCTTCCCACTGACATGCTTTGATTTTCCTCCACATCGGTTGGTCACTGTGCTCTGTGTAGTATATTTTAATGCATTGCTATTCAGCTGGACATGGACCCAAAGGACTTTTTATCCTGAAGGGCCCCAGCCTGAAAACCTTAGTAAGTCACTCACTACTCAAAACCAGCCTGCCGGTTGGAAGAGGTGGGGTCGCTGCTTTCTGGTTCATCGCCAGAGGAAACTTCTTTCTTAGAGCCGACCAGGTTCAAGCCTTTTATTCTCCATGCTCGGGCCATCTCTCCTGATCTCTAAATAAGCAGACTTTCTCTGCTAGACATTAGTAAGAGAAGTGGGGATCCTTCTTCTTAGAGTCCAAAGGGCTGACTTCTGGGGTCAGCGTTTCTCAAGATATCGTCCACCTGTGTGAGCCCCAGAGCCTTGGGAGAGTTAAAATACTGCTTTTTGGCCTCGCCCCAGGCCTATGAGTGAAAGCCTTTGGGGGTGGGACCCTAGAATCTCCATTTTTAGTAATCTCTGGAGCAGATGCTTATGAACCTGGAAGTTGGAAAACAACTCTCCTAAACCCGGGTCACCTTTGCCTCCCATAGTCCTTCCGTTCTCTTTGCAGTGTGCAGGCAGCACATGTCTCTCCTTCCCTGCCTCCTGGCCTGTACTGGGCTTCTAGCACCACACACACCTCTGTGGCTTGCTGGAGGGAGCCTAGGAGTAGGTCCACGTCCAAGTCAGCTGGGGATTTTCCTCAGAGCTTTCCAAAAGTATGACTCGCACATCTGGATTACGGCCGCTGTGGAAGAAGGGCCTCTTGGTGCGATCAAGCTCGATGTCGAGGGTGGGGCTGGGGCTTGGGCAGCTGCCGGGGGAGCCAGGAGACATATTCAGACAAAGCAAATGGGGCCTTGAAGGGACTGTGGGCGTCTCGGCTTCCCTAGAGAAGCGGCCAGGGAGACGGCCCACGAGACAGGACGTTCCGGCTGGCCGACCTGCAGGGCTGGGAGCTCCCCATTCTGGGCTGCCTGCAACCTGTGTTACCCCTGCTGTCTGTCCTTCTCCTCCATGGTGACCCGTGCTGCTACCCATGGCCCCGGTCTGGCAGGTTCCTCCTCTGTCCCCTGCTCCCTGCCACACTGGGTGTCCAGTGCCCTCTCACCCGAGAGGATTTTTCTGAGCTGGCCGTGCCCCCAGAGGCTGCTGGGACTGAGTCGGATCTCGTGACCCCCCGGCTTGAGAGCCCCAAAGCCGTCTTCCCCCACCCTCTCCTCTGGCTCTTTCTTTCCCTCTCCTTGTTCTGCCCTGCCTCTCTCTCTTGCCCTTCCTGCCTTAACAGAGTGAAACCGACATTGTGTTCCGGCTTCTTGTGGTCCTGCTAAGTAGCACTTAATGTGGCCGCAGTGGCCGGCAGAAGGGAAGGACGAGCATGTGTGTACCGGTGTGGGGGGCAGGGGGGCGACACTCATCTCTGATGGGAGGAACAGGGCTACCTGCCATGCTGGGGTCATGCCAATACACTGGGCTTTCAGCGGAGCCCTCCCGGGGGCTGGGCTAGACCCGGGATGGGCCTGGCTGTCCTCACAGCCCCCTCTTGTTGGGGAGAGGGAGACCAGTGAAGGTATAGGACAGCCTGGAGCATGGGGCAGGCGCTCGGTGGTCAGGAGCAGCCGGCTCCATCTTGGAGGACAGCAATAGACATTTCCATTTGTATCGTGTGGAAAAGATTTAGTTAAACAATCTGCACTTCTTCGATTTTCTAACTCAACTTCAGTGGCCTGGCGGTTACTGTTCCCGATGTTGCTGCAAACAGTGGTCCGTGTGGGGGTAAATTACACGGCAGAATAGGTTTAATATTGATGTTGTCGCAATCAATGAAGGGGCCCAAAGGGGCAAGATATCAGGTACTGGTAGTCAGTGTGAATTCTTCCTCCCTGTCTCCCTCAGGGGATGCTTTCGTAGCTCTCTTGCCAAAAGCTCTTCTTTTATGAACCCTGAAGGAAACAATAGTTTTTGGTTTACCCTGGTTTGTACCCAGTGGTTCTCATTGCCCCCAAGTGTAAACGGGGAGCTGGACACTCTACCATTTGCTTTGCTGTTGTTATCCCTGCTTCCCAAACCACATGAGCATGAACTTGGGAGGTTAGGGGTTGCCGGGGCTGGAGGAGCTTGCTGGCTTCGCAGTGTGAGCCTGCCTTCTCTGGGGCCAGCCACTTTCCAGGCACAGTGGGAAGGAAGGACAGCTCTTCGGCCTCCCACTGACTGGTCTAAGGGCCCCCCCTTCCTGGGAACCACCCCCAGAAATCTGAGTGGAGCAGAGCTCTTGTCTTCAACGCTTCCCCCCTATGGAAGCTGTTAGCTGGGGTCTCTTTCTTTGTGTGGCAGGGAGCCCAATTCTTTGGAAGAACACGACATGCAGGCAGCCTCTCTCCTTCAGTAGCTTTGACACCTTCAGAGGCAAGGACAGACCAGTTGATCTCAGCAGACCTTGGGGGCCCCAGCACAAGGACCAGATTCAGACCCATTCCTGATCCCGACAAGCCCCATCCCCTGAAGCCTGGGGCTGCGGGCACACTCTGGCCCAGTGTCCCTTGGGACCTGCTGCTGGCCAAGGTCCCAAAGGCCTGGGGAAAACAGGGGATGGAGAGATGGGTCTGGAGAGTTAGGTGAATGGGCAGGGAACATCCAGCCCCTGGGGGGTGTGCGTGGATGCTGTGCCTCGTTGGGCACCGCTGCGCTTGCTCCCGCTGACGTCATTTGGTCGGCCTGTGGTTTGTGTGTATGTCTGTTGATCACGATGTTCCTGTTTTGTGGTTGTCTGATCCCTTGTTTTTGGCTGTGGGCTTCTGTACGAGTGTTTATTTTTAGAGGCTGCCACTTCTGGCCTGAGGGCTGATCCTTGGGCATGGTAGGTGCTTGTATTTTCTGAAATGATTGTGGCTTTAGATTTAAGTATTTATTTTGGGGTATTGCTGCCTTTTACGTGTTTCGTTTACTCTGTGTGTTATATGATGGATGGTGTGAAATAATAAAAATGGGATGGTTTTTGAAGTTCTGATTTTAAATTAATTTTGCCTTTAATTTAGTTTTATTTTAATTATATCTTAAATTAGTTCTGATTTTAAATCCCATCTTTACCAGATACTGTGTATCTGTAGATAAATGGCTTCACTTCTGTGAATCTCACTTTCTCCTGTTCCTGAAGGAGGCGTGATACTCCCTGACTCGTGGGACTGGAAATGAAGTTTGTGTAAAGTGCCTCGGGGCACCTATCTAGCATACCCCGAGAGTGCACCAGGGGTTCAGTTTGGGTGAATTGTGGGTGTTTGACTTGGGTGATTACCAGCTGGCGTGTGTGTCTCGGGACGTCTTTGTGTCTGGTTTTCCTGTGTGTGGATGGTGTGTGCGTGTGACTCTTGGTGTCTGGCTGGACTTTGCCGTATTGGGGGGGGGCTTTCTTTTCTTGCCAACTGAGGGCCTGCCTTGGAGTGAAGGGAGGGGAGGGGCGTGCACATGCACGCGTGTGTATGTGTGTGTGTGTGTGTGTCGGGGGCTGGAAGCTGGGCTGCTGACTGTACAGGGTGTGAAATCACTGAGTCCCTCTGGGTGGGGACGTTCTTCGTTCCTGAGTCAGCCCTCTGGCCCTGAGCCACCCAGCACTCACTATTTCCTTTCAGAGAAAGTATTGCTCATGGGGTCCCCAGACAAAATGACACAGGGGACACCCCTCCTTGAGGAGAACATCTCCTATTGTGTTCTGGATCCCTGAGATGCTTCCTCTGCCCCCCTGCTCTCTGGATCCTCTTTCCAGAATCCCAGGAGCCCAGCATTCTGAGGGAAGGTGTGTCGCCTCCGATGCGGGGACTGCTGGCTTTGCTGAGCCCCATCTTGACCCAGTACTTCCAGGTCCTTGGGAGGCTGGTGAAATGCCAGGGCCAGGCTTTGGACTGGGGCCCCTTGCTCCCAGGCGCCCCCTCCCCGCCCACTTAGGCTTCACAGCTCTGGAGCTGGGTGTTAGGGCCCAACAGCCTGGGTAGGGGTCCTTTTGTCCTTGTCCCTCACATCCCTGACCTCAGCTCTGTCTTGAGTGGTGTGAGGAGGTTTTAGGACTCAGGGAATGGCAGCCCTTCCTTCCCTTCCTCGGGGAGATGAGAGGGCATGCCAGCCTTTCACTGACACCTGTTGTTTGCCCTCTGGCTGTCTTGCAGAAGTGGTGGGACACACTCAGGGGCCTCTGGATGGGAGCCTGTACGCCAAGGTGAAGAAGAAGGACTCCCTGCATGGCAGCACTGGGGCCGTCAACGCCGTGCGCCCTGCCCTGTCAGCCACCCCCAACCACGTGGAGCATACCCTCTCCGTGAGCAGCGACTCAGGCAACTCCACAGCCTCCACCAAGACAGACAAGACCGATGAGCCGGCCCCCGGCCCCTCCAGCGCCCCCGCTGCCCTGAGTCCTGAGGAGAAGCGCGAGCTGGACCGCCTGCTCAGTGGCTTCGGCGTCGAGAGAGAGAAGCCAGCTCCCATGTACCACACGCAGCATCTCCGGTCGCGCCCCTCGGGGGGCCCGGCTGCACCCGCCGCCGGCCGCCACATCGTCCCAGCCCAGGTTCACGTCAACGGCGGGGCCTTGGCATCTGAGCGGGAGACGGACATCCTGGATGATGAGTTGCCCAACCAGGACGGGCACAGCGTGGGCAGCATGGGCACACTGTCCTCCCTGGACGGGGTCACCAACACCAGTGAGGGGGGCTACCCAGAGGCCCTGTCCTCACTGACCAACGGTCTGGACAAGTCTTACCCAGGGGAACCGATGGTCAACGGCGGGGGCTACCCCTATGAGTCCGTCAGCCGGGCGGCGCCTGCCCATGTCGGCCACCCTGCCCCTGTGCGGCCCTCCTACTCGGCACAGGAGGGTTTAGCCGGCTACCAGCGGGAGGGGCCCCACCCAGCCTGGCCACAGCCAGTAACCACCTCCCACTATGGCCTTGACCCCAGCGGTATGTTCCGCTCCCAGTCCTTTCCGGAGAGCGAGCCCCAGCTGCCCCCAGCTCCAGCCCGCAGTGGCAGCAGCCGGGAGGCTGTGCAGAGGGGTCTGAATTCCTGGCAGCAGCAGCAGCAGCAGCAGCAGCAGCAGCAGCAGCAGCAGCCTCGTCCCCCTCCTCGCCAGCAGGAGAGAGCCCACCTGGAGAGTCTCGGGCCCAGCAGGCCCAGCCCTCAGCCTCTGGCAGAGACCCCCACCCCCGGCCTCCCTGAGTTCCCAAGGGCGGCCTCCCAGCAGGAGATCGAGCAGTCCATCGAAGCACTAAACATGCTGATGCTGGATTTGGAGCCGCCCGCGGCAGCCGCCCCCCTGCACAAGTCCCAGAGTGTGCCGGGGGCCTGGCCAGGGGCTTCCCCGCTGTCCTCCCAGCCTCTCTCTGGCTCCCCCTGCCAGCCCCATCCCCTGACCCAGTCCAGGTCTGGCTACATCCCCAGTGGGCATTCCTTGGGAACCCCTGAGCCGGCCCCGCGGTCCTCCCTGGCCCTGGAGTCCTTCCCTTCTGGCAGACCATACTCACCTTACGATTATCAACCATGTCCTGCTGGGTCCAGCCAGAGCTTCCGTCCGAAAAGCCCAGCCTCCTCCTCCTCGTCCACCTTCCTTCCAACCACCCAGAGCCCTCCAGGGCCTCAGCAGCCCCCAGTCTCTCTCCCTGGCCTCCCTGCTCAGCCTCAGTTCCCACCAAAGGAGGCAACTTCAGACCCATCCCGCACTCCAGACGAGGAGCCACTGAACCTGGAGGGGCTGGTAGCCCACCGGGTAGCAGGTAAGAGCCTTAGGGACCATCAGCCCTGGGACTCCTTTCCTACTCCCTCCATGCCCGCCCTCTTTGGTCTTGGATGATATTGCTGGGGGAGGTACAAGAGTAGCCGTCACCCCCTGGCGGGTGCTGCTTTGACTGGAGAAGAGGCTGTCACGTGCTAGCCATCCCTCCCTGCATTCCTCATTCATTAGGCTCCAAGGCAGGCATTGAGATTCAAAGATCAGTGTCTTATAGTACAGTAAAGGGACAGGTACACATGAGCGTAAGCTGTACTATGACAGGGGTGGGGACCAAATCCCCGGAGCTGGAGGGAAAGCAAGGCTTACCACCTGGAGCAATCAGGGAAAGCTTCTTGGAAGTGGTGACTTTGGGGCTGGAGTGCAGATTTTCTAGGCAGAGAGAAGAAGCTCTCTGCAACTTCCTGCTGTCCTCAGACTTCAGTTCTTGGGGGAAGGTACCGAGAAGCCTGGAGGGAGGAAGGCTTCTATAGACTCAGTTTCCCCCTTGGGCCCTCCCAGAGGCATAACAGAGAAAGGAGGGCATCCTTAAGGCCAGGGCTCTATCTGAGTGCTCATCCCTGGTGGGTTCCCTCCAGGTATGTCTCATTTTGGTGGGGAGGCCAAGGTTCCCCTTCTTGTTCAACCCTCCTGTTAGTGCTTGCTTTTGGATGTGCTGCGTATGAGCTGCAGGTGCTGAGAAACATAGCTCCATTTCCTGTTGGAGAATGGGCTTCATTTCTGGAGGCAGGAGAGGGGATGGGGCGACCAGAGAGCTTACTGGGGAGATCTAGACAAGAAATGGCAGAGTGTTGCAGGGCCACGCTGGGAGGGACAGGAAGGGCTCTCCTCCTTTCTTGCTGGCCTAAGCCCATGACCATTCCATGGGGGCAGCCACACTCAGTGGGAAATCCTATGGGTTTGTTTAGCTGTGGAGGTCAGGCCAGGCAGAGGTGAGCTGGAGATGGGGGCTAGGGGACTTTTTGCCAAGCCCCTCAGTGGACAGGGTGGTGGAAGCTCAGGGAGGAGAAGAAGAGCTTGGGCAGCTGACTCTGCCCTCCACCCCTCCCCCTAAACCTAGGGGAAGCTGAGTCACCATACCAGCTGCAGGGTGAGAGGGAGACCCCTCCCTGGGGATGGACATTGGGTTTGGGGAAGCAGCTGAGGGCAGGCTGGCTGGCTATTGGGCTGGGTCCAGGACCTGGTGTGGGGGCAGGGATGCCCTGCTGTACTTTGGAGCAGAGCACCGTCCCTAGTTCCACTCTCAGTAACTTCAGATTGGCTCTGATGAAAGTATTGATGGCAGGGAGATTGGCCATCAGGGTTTCACCTCGCCTGGAGAGCTGGTCCAGAAGCACATCATTGCTTTTAACTGAATGTCAAAACACAGGATGAGTAGCTCTCTAACTCCAGAGGTGAAAGGCTTTGTGGCGTGGTCCACATGGGGCTGCCATCTTCTGCTTTTTCCCACCTCTGAACTCCTGAGAGAGGGACCCTTGGCTTCTTTGTCAGAGGTTTTATTCAAGGGAGAGGAATGGGGCCCTCTTACTACTTTACAGAGTTGAGGTAGCCTGGGGAATAGTAACACTCTAACCTAATGATGGACAGATTCTCTGGGGAATCAGAGTGAATTTGCTCTCCCTACCAGAAAATCCTTCTGTATAGTTCTCCTGGAGCTTGCTCTAAAGGAAGCCATATCTTAATAGCTCCAGAAGGATGCCCGTCTTAATGTGCATCTCCCCTCAGCCTTTTCTCTCCTGCCAGCTTCTGAAGTCTTGACTGTCGCTTCCATATCCTTCGCTGCTCAGGCTTTGGCTGCCAATGAGTCATAGGGAGGGAGAGATGTTGGTACAATGTCTCTGTCCCCAACCCTGCTATCATCTTCTCCCCCAACTGTGAGTGAATCAGTCAGGAGAAGGGTTGAGAGGTAGAGAGGGGACAGATATATTTGGTCCCCAGGGCTATAAAGGGGCCTCTTTGGTCCATGCTCTGTCATGAAAATATTTCTTAGGTCAGTAGGTCCTGTTTGCACAAATTCCTCCGTAACCCTGCAGAGTGTCTGCAGTACTGGTGTAAGCAAAGGTGCAAAGGCAGGATCATTGTGTACAACAACCTGGGAGTCAGGCAACAGGCCAGTATCACTTCTTCCTGCTGCTTCTACGTTCTTCTGCAAGAAGCTCAAACATAAGCTTCAGCATGTAACCCAGGAAGCTCAGATCTGAGGGAGAACCCCTTAATGGCCATGAACTTGATCTGGTTTCTCCTGGCTTTTCTCCTGCAGGTCTGCCTTTTCTTCTTTGGCTCAGTACCTCCTCCATACCTCAATACTAGATCCCTGGCTCATTCCATTTTGATCCAATGACTCCTTATCTCTTATTTCAGCTTGGATCTCAGAGAATATAGGGGTAGTTTTCTTAACTTGATAAAGAGTAGGTACCAGGAATCTGTAGCGTATGTCACACTTTCTTGTGAAACATTAGAAGCATTCCTGGTACACCAGGAACAAAATAAGAATGCCTGCTATCACCACTATCACTTAACATTGTTTTGGCTATCTTAGCCAGTGCAATAAGACAAGAAAAAGAAATAGGAGCCAGAGGTGTTGAGTCCATGTTATCTTATGATCCTGAGTCTGTGACTGGACTGATCTCAGATGTCTCTAGAGGTAGAGATTTCAATGCATGTTGGTGATCAGATGTGCATCTAATCTTTAAGGAGTCTAGAGTTTAGTAAGGGGAGAAAGAGCTTGAACTTTAAAATGAAGTCATTCCCAATAGTGAGATATGGAGAAAGTTCTGCGGGAGTGAAGAAAAAGGAAAGATTAATATCAGTGGTAGAGATTGAGGAGCATCTTGAGTGTGAGTT
This sequence comes from Martes martes, assembly GCF_963455335.1. NCBI lineage: Eukaryota > Metazoa > Chordata > Mammalia > Carnivora > Mustelidae > Martes > Martes martes. Next base: position 168,531,410 of record NC_137890.1, read on the forward strand.
TTAAATAAGAGCCTTGGGAGAGGAATAGGAATTTGGAAGTGGATGGGATCATGGGAGGCACAGGATTCTTAAAGAACCCAGGAAAGCATAAGTGTTTGACGAATATAGTAGATTGAGAGCATATTGGCAGTGAGAGAGAGTCAAGGAAGGTAGCCTGGGACCTGCCTCTGGTTGGTCTTAAAATACCAGACTAAAGAGCTTGAATCTTATCTAGTGGCAATGTAGGAAGCTGTGGCCATGTTTTAGTTGGGAGTATGCCATGACCAGAGCTGTAATTTAGGAAGATGTATCTGGTGGATCTGGGCAGAAAGAATGCAAAATAGGAGAGACTCTGAGTTGGGAGATGTCATTGTTTATTAGGTAGACTGGGTCAGGCGATTGTATTAGGGTGCTGACCATGGAGATGAAAAAGAAGAGATGGGTGCCAAGGATACTATAAGAGTAGAACCAATGTACTTACAAACTGACTGGGTGTAGGCAGTGAAGGAGAGGAAGACATCGAAGGGGATTCTGAGGCTCCACGAATAGGAACAGAATGCTAGTTCCATTAATAAGCCAGGAGTTAGGAGGAGCAGATTTCATATAAGATGAAGACGGCAGTGTTCCTTATGCTGAGTTTGAGGTGACGGTAGAGCCTGTACATAGACATGTATGGTAAGCAGCTAAACATCTGGAATTAGAGCCTGAAAAAATAGAAAAAACTGTAGAATTTGGAGTCATCCTCAGAAAGACATGGGTTAAAGGACTGGCCACAAATGAGATCTCTATGTCAGAGGGCATGGAGAGAAAAGAACTTAGGATGAAATGGCCATGAGGGGAATGGAGGGGAAGGGGACTGAGAAGAAGTGTTCAGGACAGTGAGAGAAGACAGGGACAGTGGGTCACCCCAGAAGTCAAGACAGAAAAGGATTTTCAGGAGCGGGGATGGGGGGTTCACAGTGTCACTGGAGAGATCACGAGGAGGAGGACTGGGGGAAATTCACTGGGCTTTCCAAGGAGGTGGCCCCAGGGATTTTCAAAGACACGTTTTCTGTAGAGCGGTGGTGGTGGAAAGCAGACGACAGGATTGAGGGGTGAGTTCAGAGAGGCAGTGCAGCCAGGATGCCCACTGTTCTTTTGAGTGGTTGTATGATAAAAGGAAAGAGGTTGGTAGCTGAGGAGGGCAGCAAGATATGGAGAGCCTTTTTTTCCCTCTAAATATAGAAGCCATGAGAATAATTTTAGAGAAGAAGCAGAAGTTGAATATGGAGGGAATAGAAAGAAGAAAATGATGGAAGAGAAAGGAAGAAGTAGCTGGAATAAGACCAGTAAGGAAGGATGAGGGGATATAGGCCTAGGAGCCCAGGTGGATGATTAAGGCTCAACGAGGAGGTGAGATACCTCCTTGTGGAGTACAAGTGAAGGATGAATACAGATACAGGGAAATATATGTGTCAAGCTTTGGGACCTTGAATTGAGAACCCAACTTGTACATTTCATCGTGGAAAGAGGAGATTACATCCAGGTCCATTCAGTCATTCATTCAGCATGCATTCCTCGTCTGTGTTAGTCTAGGGTCTGGAAAAATGGTGGTAAACAAAAGAGGTAAAAACCCTTGCCTTCATGGGGGAGATGGACAATAAACACATAAGCGAATACATATTTAATCTGTCAGATGGGTGGTAAGTGGCACAGAGATAAAATGAAGCAGGAAAGTGTAGAGTAGGTAGGTGGTTGCACCTGACATAGGATCAGGGAAGGCTGCCCTGGGCAGTGAAGGGACGTACAGATGGAACAGCAAGTGCAAAGGCCCTGAGGTCGGGGTGTACCTGATGTGAGGTGTGGAGCAGGGCTCGAAGTGAAAGAGGTAATGGGCCTGGAGACCAGCTTGCAGGGGGCCTTGTAGGTGATTCTAAGAACTTGGGCTTTTACTCTGTGTGCTGTGTACAGAGCAGTGATGTCATCTGACTCGTTCTAAAAGGATCGGTGTAGCCAGGATGGAAGGGAGGGAGACGGTGAGGCAGCTGCTGCTTTGATCAGAGTGGTGGCTGTGGAGATGGTGAGAAGTGCTTAGACTGTAGACAGTCTGGGAGGCTAGACATGGGAAATGAACGAGAAAAGTCAAGGACAGCTCTAGGGTTTGGGACCTGAGCAACTAAAGGATGGAGTTGCTCCTTGCTGAGATGGGTAAGGATGTGCGAAGAGCAGACCTGGAGGGAATGTCGGCAGTGTGATCTTGGCCATGATAGTTGGGAGATGCCCTCGAAACTGCCACGGGGAGAGGGTGGAACCTAGAAACGTGGGCATTGTGATGATGCCAGTGTATGGTGTCATGTGAAGTATGGCACGTGTGGTTGCACCTGGGGGGAACACACGTGCAGCAGAGGTCCCAGGGATGAGTCCCAGAGCCTCCTGCATTTGGCAATTGGAGGCACGAGAGGGAAGTGGCCAAGAAGCTGGTGTGGATTAGCTTGTGAGGCAGCGCGTTGGGGAAGGAGCAGGGTTTCCCGTGCAGCCCCCCGTGGGGACGGGGAGTCAGTGAAGGCTGATAAAAGGAGGGCGTAGCAGGTTTTCATAGTGCATCAAGGCGGGCTCATTTTAAGGACTTTCTGGTGGTGCCCAGCAGCCTTGGGCAGGAGTAGAAGTGGAAGGGACTCCAGGGAAGAGGGTTACAAAGGTGGGGGTGAGGGAAGGATAAAGGGCAGGGGGATGCTAGGATGCTAGGGACTGTGGCCCTTGTGCTTAGGCTGGTAGGGTCACCGCTGGGTCCAGAAGAGGCAGGTGACCACGAGAAGACAGAGGTCCCGGGATGGGGCCGTGTTGACTATGAGGACAGGTGAGTCGTGGGGCAATAGGGTTGCTCACCTGGTCCCGGGCCAGCACCTGCTTGCCCCATGCTGGGATTAGAAAAGCAAGAGATGTGGCATCCCGAGGGACAGCAGGAGGCCCACCTGCCCACTGGGGAAGCAAGACCCCGGATTCACCCTCTCTTCTTGTCTGACACCCTCCCACCTCCCTCCAAGCGTGTGGCCAGATCCCAGACTCAGAACACCAACTAATCTTGATTTTCTCTTTGTTTCTGTTTTGTTTCGTCTTGTTTAATGCCTCGTCCCTTGCGTTCTCTGTGTGTCCTGTGTCCATCTGTCCCCTGTGCTGTGGGCGTGGTGCTTCCCTTGCCTGGTGTCATCCCCTCCCTGCCCTCTGCCTTCTCTTCCCGCTTGCCTCCCTCCCTGCCGGCTCCCCGGGGTCGGGGTGGGCAGCATACAACGCCAAGCTGCAGGGCATGGGACACACCGGCTTCCAGCTGCGTCCTCTCCACCGGCTCCGATCTTCCTCCCTCTCCGGTTGGTTCCCCTCCACCCTTCCCCCTTACCAGTCTCTGGCCCTCATTGTAGCTCTCAGCTTCTCTTCCCCTCTTTCTCATGGACTACTTCTTCTAACCTTTGCCCGCTCTCATCCTGGTTCATTTTTTTCCATCCCCCTTACCTTTCTTCCTCCTCCTTCTGTCCTCTTCTTTCCATCTCTTCCCATTCTCTTTGCCTCCCCTCCCCACTTCCTTACACCCTCCCCCCTTCCCCCCCACCGCCACAGCCTACTTCTCCCTCCTGCCTCTCTCAAGACTCTCTCCCCCTCCTTTCTGCATGAGCGAGTGCTCCCACTTCTGCATGGACACAGGCCTGATGCTTTTGGCTTTGGCCTTACTTGCTAGGAACAGGGTCTGAGGTGACTAGATGAACTTTCAGGCTCCCCACGGACACACATGCCTTTGCAGTAAGCGTGCTTGGTGAAGGCGGGGACAGTCCAGCTCTCCGGCCACCCTGGCCAGACCACCCAGGCTGCTGGGCCAGGGTCTCAGCAGGAGCCATGCTGTGCTTTGCATGGGTCACCAGGCTCACGACAAAGAGTGGCGCCCTGGCACCTGCTATTCTGTCCACTCTTGAGCATGGTCCTCTGGGGACACGGCTGCCCCTCCGACCTCATCCCGAATCTCTGATCCTAGGACCCATGTCCAAGAGTCAGAAGCCCTGGGCATTGTCCGGGCTCTGCCAGTGACCACCTCTGTGACCCTGGGCAAGTCTCTTAGTTACTCAGAGCTCCATTTCCTACCATGAAAAAGGGAGTCATCATAGCCTGCCATGTGTATTTTGCATGGTGGCTTGACGGGCCCCAATATGGCGTACCCTGCATGGAGGGTGATGCCCACTAGCATCTGCCCATAGGCTCTTAGCTCAGGGGAGGGAGTTGCCCCATCATTTTCCCTGCCCCTCCAAGCCTGGAGACCCAGGGGAGAGATAGGCCGTGCTCAGGCTTGCCCCAGGTCATGGCCTTGAGCACTTCCAGGAAAAGGCGTAGGGGTAGTGGGGATTTTTGACTCCTAATGGCAGTATCTGGTGTTTGCATAGACCCTCCTCTTCCCAGTCCATGGAAAATGGGGAGATGGCTCTAGCAGAATGCCCCCTGTCTGCCTCCTCTCCCCTCCCTTCACCCTTTCTCGGCCCAGTGGTGGGGAGCGCAGTGTTCAGTCGGACCTGGGCGTTGGGGGCAGATCTGGGACAGTGGACCTGTCCCGAGGGGAGCTGGCATGGCTTGCCCTGGGGCTGCTAGTGTGATCGCCGTGTGGCTTTCTGGTGCCCTGGCCCAGCAGGTGGCCTCCCGGAGACCCTGGCTTTTGGAGCCCCAGGCATGCTGTTGGACACCCAGCCCCGTCGCCTGGAGCTGAGGAATCCAGGCTTTTGGAAATCGGAAGGCTGGAAAGAAGAGCTGGGTCTGCGGGGGTGGACGTGGCCAGTCCCGGGGCCGGGGGGAATAGGGGCGGTGTGTGATGAAACCTGACTCCAGGCGTTTGTCTATGGGACTCGGGGCACCTGTGCTCTGCCAAAGTGGGTGTTTGGGTGTGTGCTAGGGCTGCAGCCCCCAGAGCTCAGTGTGTGTGTGTGTGTGTGTGTGTGTGTGTGTGTGTGCGCGCGCGCTTGCACGTGTAGGGAGTGGAGCACATGGACACAGAGGCCTCGACAGAGACAGGGAACCAGGCCAAGTGACCGAGAAAGTCCTGGGGTTGAGGGTGGTGGTGTGGAGGTGTGTGGCAGGGACTAAACCTATTTTTACCATCGGTCAGTCTCTGGGACATGAGGGAGGGGTGTTCTCTCTGTGACACTGGCTGTTAGCTTGTGTCCAGCCGTCCCAGCTTGGCTGAGGAACAATAGGGCTCTCTTCCCTCCCCGCTGCCATGCCCTGTCTCCCCTCCTGTAGAGAAGGACAAGAGAGAGGGGACATGGCTCTCCAGCGCTCTGGGGCATATCTGGGCCTGCCAAAGGGAACAACAGTGAGATACTGTGTTCAGAGAATGTGAGAGGCTCTGACTGGCCACTGGTGCCATGGGGCACGCTGCAGGGGGAGCGGCCATCTCCGTGGGAGTGGAATGTGGGGTCTTTCCCTTCTGCAGAGTCCAGCTCTTTGGGGGTCGTCCTATCCCTCCCCCCGCCGTGGGACTTGAGGAGGCGTGATCGTTCTCGGATAGCTGACTATACCAGGATCTCGCATCCTCCACTGTTGAGAAGCCCCTCTCGGGCGGTCTGGCCCCTTCTGTGGGCGGCTACAGCCAGCTCAGCACCTGACTATGGAGGGTGCTTCTGGGCAAACCGGAGAGCGTTTTCTCTGTCCCTGGGGGAGATTTAGGGCCTCGAACGGAAACAGACCCACTTTTCAAGGGCAGACATCAGATCCCCAACCAGCGAACCCGGCCACCCCTTGCAAAGGCACAGGGATCTGCCAGAAAGAGGCTGCTGGGCTGGGTGAGCCGGAATTGAAACCAGCCCTAATGCATTTCTTTTAATCTTGGAGCTGAACTTAGCTCCAAACCCCTAGAGCCTTTCCCAAATGGGCCTCCTTTGTCACAATTATTATTAGAAAATCAATGGTTATGTCTGTTTCTTTCTAATGTTTTTGCCAGGAATGAAACACGCGGCAGCTCTGGACCAGGCCGCCCAGGAGGCAGGGACTCGGTGGAGGTGGGAAAAGTGGGGTGAAGGCAGGAACCCCCTGCAAACGTGGCGTGGTGCTCGGGGCAGCCCCCTCTCTGATGGCTGGGAGCCTGAGGTGGCTGCAGCCTGGGGTCCCAGGAGCTGCCCAGCCCTGGGAGAGCCTGCTGCGTCTTTAATCTGGCTTGATGGTCCTATCATGGTCCTAACAGACCCTTGTTAGGACTGTGTGACCTCCCATTTTTCTATTCGGAAAATCAGGGCACTTTAAGAGGAGGGCTTATTTGCTTTAAGTCAAGCGGTTTATGAGTCTGGTTCACTGTCCCTATCCAGGGCTGTTTTCTCTCGGTTGAGACAGCAGGCAGGCTGCCCTGAGTTGTAGAGAGTCCCAGGAGGAGGCCTGAAACCTCCCCCCGCACCCCTCTGGGTCCATCTGCCTTATAGACACTATACTAGTCCTGCCGCCATCCGGATGGGGCCCCCGGCTATGTGACCCGATGAGTCCGTGTCTCCGAGGGACTATGTGTGCATGTGCGCGTGAGCGAGTATATGTCCATCCCTAGTCTGGCATCGGCAGCCTGCTGTTCATGACAGGTCAGAAGGCTTCCCAGCCCGTGATTTTCATGGCAACCTTAGCAGCTGTGCCAGGAGCTGGAGCAGGGGACTCGCAGACCCCACTGTGGAGGGCAGGCAATTCAGTCTGGAGCAGGCCTCACAGGCACATCCTGGGGGGCCAGTGGTGTGTGTGTGCATGCATGCAGTTGTGTTTGTGTGCGCAGCGTGCCACAGGACAGGGCTTCCCGATGTGTCGGCCACAAGGCCGGCGCAGCTAGGGTCCCACGTGCCTTCTGGTGCAGCCCAGAACTTCCCCTCGCTTAACCTACCCTTGCAGGGGGTGTGGTGAAGTTAGAGCTGTGGACGTCCTGGCACAAGATCATGAAGACAAGAAGCCTGTCCTTAGGCCGGGTCTTGGCTTCTGGGCCGTGGGGAGTACGTTTTCTAGGATTTTGGAGCCAGCTCAGTGAGGCTCAGCCCAGCTGTGGGGAGACAGAGTAGGAAGGAAGGCAGGCAAGGCTAACAGCCCGAGGCGGCCTGGGGAATGGAAGGGAACACAGAAAGGCAGATGGAGCACATGACTTCAGGCCTTTGGCCTCCTGCTCGGAGGGGAGGGGCGGGGCCGGAAGCTGGACCATCTCTGGGGACAACGAGGGGAGGGTAGACAAGAGGCCAACATAAAGGCAGTTGGTAAAGGTTTTCAGAGGTGCACGAAAGGAAGGCTGGGGAGCCCCAGAAAAGGCCAGCAATATTCTAGGGTCCAGCTGGGGCTGGGGACTTCATAACAAGGCTTAGTCATTTCTTTGTTTCTTCTCGGGAGCGCCATCTGCGAGATGATGCATTATTTGCTCTCTCCCAAGTTCTTCCCCACGGGCCTGATGTTGCTTGTTGGTTGATGCAGTCACCTTGGAGACGGTCTCTTCTCTCCCCACCTTCCCTCACTTGCCTGGAAGCCCTGGCCCTCAGCCTCCAGGGTTTGAAAGGCATTGACATCTGTTTCTCGTATCAGCCCTTTGTGCTTTGAGCCCCAATCCTATGCAGGGCGGAGAATCCTGGGGAAGGCCAGCCCCACCTCAGCGGATCCCCTACCCTGCAGAGAAAGCCTGGGGTGTGGGCAGCGGGAGGCAGTGGGGAGTCCAGAGGTGAGACAGACCCAGCTCCAGCGTGGACCCTGCCTGAGACACACCGCCCTCTCTGGGGAACTGGGCCTGATCGATCCTTTCTCGTCTACAATGCTCATTGCCCTCTCTGCCCCGCATTCCTCCCAGGGGTGCAGGCTCGGGAGAAGCAGCCTGCAGAGCCCCCCGCCCCTCTCCGGAGGCGGGCAGCCAGCGATGGACAGTATGAGAACCAGTCTCCAGAACCCGCGTCCCCCCGTAGCCCTGGGGTTCGTTCCCCTGTCCAGTGCGTCTCCCCTGAGCTGGCTCTCACCATCGCCCTCAATCCTGGAGGGCGGCCCAAAGAGGTGAGTCCTTGGGCTACATCCTGTGGCCAAAGAGAGAGGAGTGGAGCCCGCCTCAACTGTCTAGGAGTCACAGTGTCATCTGCATGGCCCTGCCCTATCAGGAAACACAGTCCTCACCTTGTATCTCTTCTCTGGCACATGGAATCTGGCATTTCCTCCCTAAATAGCTTATATGCTCCCACTTTTTAGATTAACACTGAGATCAAAGTTCCCTCCTTGATTCCTAAAGAGTGCTGTTTAGTAGGATGGTAAGGGTATGACACAGACGACCACAGTCTCTAAGCTCCCAGCCAGGCCCTATAGACTGACAAGAGTGGTTTTGAATTCTTCCTAGGTGTGGGGTTTCCTTGGGAGATCTAATTTCAATGCCAAAATGTTTGCATTTCTGAGACCTGTCTGTCATGGGAGGCAGTAGCTCTCACACTTCAAAGAGCATAACAACCACCAGGGAGCTTGTTAAAAATGTTAATTCCCAAGTCCACCTCCAGAGATCCCAGCATATTAGATCTGGGGCAGGGCCTAGGAATAGGCGTTTTAAACATCCATGCTGGAAGATTCTGGTATGAGTGACCCATGTCCCATAAAATCCAGGCTTGCGAGTCATTCTGGCTAAAAATGGCTTTTGGACATCTTTTCTATGCTGCCTTCTGGCAGGACCCGAGTCCCCCATCCCCAGCCCCATTCTCTTTGGCCCTGTTGCGGAATATTTCCAAGGCAAATGTTCCTGATTTCCACCCGTGCTGGATCATGGCTTTGCAAATAGAACTTCTCGTTCTCTCAGTGACAAAGGAGTTGGGGTTGGGGGGTGGGCCATGAATGGTCAGGATCTCCCTTTGAACTTTGTGGTTCCTCGAGGAGGGGTGGGTGGTAGGGCTGGCAAGGGGACATGTGGGCTTGTTACCTGGGAAACCGGTGCTCTTCAGGGTCACAGCCACGAGTGGGCATCCCCTCCCACCTCCCCTCTTCTTCTCCCGCAGCCCCATCTGCACAGCTACAAGGAGGCCTTTGAGGAGATGGAGGGAACCTCCCCGACCAGCCCACCGTCCAGTGGGGGTAAGAGCTCCTCACTAAGCCTGTCTTTCCTGGGTCCCCGCAAGGCAGGCTCTCAGCCCCAGCCTGAGTAAGCACCTCGGGTTTGAGGGGAGATGCTGACAGAGGGCAGGGCTGAGATCTGTCGCTCTAGGTCCAGATGGCTCGTTTCACTTCACCATCCCTGCCCGACTCCCCTTCCTTCCATTGTCCACACACACGCATGTAGGGGTGCAGCAGCCACCCCCCACATCGGGATCCTCCCGACCGTCTGCGGGGTCTCTGGCCTCCCAAAGTCTAGAATTTTCCTAATCATTGAGAGGTTTTGCATCTTGTGTGCAAAACTCCACCCTCCCATCCTAAAGTGACTCTCTGTGACCTGCTGGTGTATCTCTGATCTTCTGTACCCCTTGATCTCCTTGCTCCTGAGCCCCATTTCCATCTACATCCGGGCACCTCTTCTATTTCATGCAGCCTACTAAGTTTTCATCAGGGGAAGAAAGGAGTCCCCAGCTCATCCGTCCACAGGGTCCAGGCAGGAATATTCAGTCTCTAGCCCGTGATGCACTCACGGGAGAGGCAAAGCCCTGACGGGCAGAGGCCTTTTCATCCAAAGAGAAGATCTGGATGAGTGCAGGGCTGGGGTAGTGTACCTTATTATGGTAGACGAGACAGGGGGAGCAGGAAGTGGGGTAGCCGTGGAATGACAGCGATGGAACATGCCTGAGAAGGACTCAGGGTCCCCGTGGCAGGCCTGGGGCAACCAAGAAAGGAGAGACCAGGGAGGGGTGGAGGGTGAGGACGGAGACCAGAGCTGGCAGTATGTTCTCCCGAGGGCTGGCTGTCCTGAGGGGAGAATGTGCCCTGGGCTGTGGACCTTGTGTGGGCTGCTGTCTGGGGCACACAGGAAGCCAAAGCTGGGAGTGGAAGCCATGACCCTCCCCAGGGCAGCGTGGCCCAGTGGAAATCCAGCCCAAGTCACGTTTGTGATGGAGCATTTCCTAGTGGCCGCATTGAAAAACATCATAGAAAACTGGAGAAGCAAACTGTAATTTTTTTTGTTTAACCCCAAATGTCTAAAACATTATCATTTCAATAGATAAATCAAGATAAAAATATTAATGAGATATCTTACAAACTTTTAAAAAAATTTTTATTGAGGTTCAATCAGCCAACACACTTTATCTCATCATTAGTTTCAGATGTCGTGTTCAATGATTCATCAGTTGCCTCTAACACCCAGTGCTCAATCTTTTTTTTTTTTAATGTGAAAAGAGGCCAGTGATATTACTTTTAACAGGTTTTACGGAATTCGAAAGATCTATAATATTATAATTTCAACATGGAATCAATATAAAGAGATACGTCGCATTCGTGTTTCCTACCAAGTGTTGGAGACCCGGTGTGTGTTACACCTGGAGTGGATCTCAATTCTGATTGGCTGTACAGCCGTCACCCTCCTGCCTGCCATCTCGGGCAGCGCGTGCCCAGGGCGGGCTACCCAAGAGGCAACTTTAGTGGCCTTTAGTGACTCCCTGGAATCGCTCTCCCTCCCGAGGGTGGTCTTAACCCGCCACCCTCCCGCATGCTCCGATTCCCTGTTGGTCCAGTCAGCCAGGATCTTGGACATCGCCCCATATGGGATGGAAGCCATTCGGGCGGAGTCAGGCTTAGGTTTTGTCATATGTGTCTGTTCCCATTCTTCACTCACTGCCCTGGCCAGCCCTGCTGCCCCAGCGGGGAGAATAATTCAGAGGTTTCATCAGTGCACAGGGTTGGGAGAGAGGACAGAGGCGGAGAAATGCAAGGAATTCCTCTCTCGGGAAGCAAAAACCTTGCCTGGCTTCGGGGCCGCCCACTCGTCTGCTTCAGCAGAAGAGCCCGATGCCGGGGGACGGGGGCACCAGTGACTAGGGAGCTGGAGGAGCTGGCGGTGGAACCAAGAGAAACCTCCCTCTGCTTCTTGTCCTCTTCATCTTGTCTCAGTGGTCGCCCTGTGCCTCTGCAGCACCTCCTTTACCAACACGTGCTCACCTGTGGGCTGGAGATGCTCCACGGGTGTTCAAGGGACTGTGGTCTCTGAGGCTGGGCTCATTCCTCCATGGTTAATTACATTCAGATTCATTCATTTGACAAACATTAATAAGGGTCTGTTGCAAGACGCCATTTTCAGTAATGGGCAGGGGGCTGGAGGGGGACAGAAATTGAATCTTTGTGGTGTGTGTGTGTGTGTGTGTGTGTGTGTGTGTGTGTATAAGGAGAGGGAGGGATAGAGACATGCAAGCTTAGCCTTACCTTGTTACTGGGATGTGTGCATTTGTACACATTTGTCCCCTCTGCTGTGCTATGTCCACTGGGCATCTGAGGATGGTGTGCGGACGCAGTCTGCCCCATCCAGAGCCCTGTGATTTCTCACTATTGCTGTGTGTACCTGTGTATACACCCACATGCGCACAGAGAAGCTATGTATGTAGCTTATAGTGAGAGACTGTAGCTTTTTGTTTCCAGTGGGTCTCTCTGTCTTTTGGGGAAAGGAGGAGGGGTCCAGGAGGGTCCTGGGGCTGCCGTGGGGGCCAGGCACCCGAGGGCCACAGCTCATTTGTTGGGGCCATTGGTGTGTGGCAGGCAGGCTTGGGCTCTGGCTGACCTGTGTGACTGCCTGTCCTCAGGGCCAGTGGCCTCTGCATGCTCCCAGCAGCCGTGATAGGAGACATGGCAGTTGCCACCGAGAAGTCGTGTGACTGGGCATACCAATCCCCCTGCTGTTCAGCTCAGAGTCCAGCCACGTCCTTGGCTGATGGGACAAGGCTGGACAGCCCTTTCTGACCTTGCGTGTTCCATGACACCTCTAGCCCAGCCGGGCAGCTTGGAAGGGCCCTGGGGTTTGCACAGGGAGTTGGTGCTCTTGCCAGAGGAACACCGAGATTTTGGGGGTACAGAGAGCCCCACACTAAGAAATTCTCTCTTCCTGGGGTTTATAAGTGGCATGGTTGGCTGGGGGTCAAAGACCTCCAGCCGAGGGCTGCCCAGGGGTCTCAGGGTTGGCATGGCTCCACCTGTGATCCCTCACTCCCTCCATCCTTTACAGGGTGTGCCTTCTTGTTTTCCCATTTCCTTTTGTTCTCAAAGCCCATCCAAGTGCGTGGTGTGGAAAGACTTGTGTGTGTATCAGGGGGAGTGAGAGGATGAGGGAAGAGAGAATATAATCCGGAGGAAGTCAGAGATAGCCAAGGAAAGCCGTGTGTATGCTGTAAGCTATGGCGACATAAGGGGACCGCAGTGATGCCCCTGGGGGCCCCAGGATAAAAGTTATTTGCTCAAGGTCGAGGGCCAGGGCCGGCTTGAGGGGCATTTGCTGACTTTTTCACTCTACCCTTGGAGCTGTGGAGAAACACAGAGACAGGAAAGGGCAGTGGGAGAAGGCAGTAATCCCTGGGGCTGGGGCCGGCTCCCCTGTCCTCCTTCCTGCTGCCCACCCCTCACCAACATGGGCCCACTCAAGGGTGTCCCCGCTCCTGCCCCTTTTTCCTCTCCCCACACCTCCCTCATCCCCAGGCTCACTCCCCATGTGTCCTCTCTTCTTCTTGGCACAGTGCGCTCCCCTCCAGGTCTGGCCAAGACACCCCTGTCTGCTCTCGGCCTGAAACCCCACAACCCAGCGGACATCCTGTTGCACCCTACAGGTGGTGAGTGACTCCAGCTGGAAGGGAGGTGGTAGGGGAGGCCAGAGGGAGGAATGGGGGTTGGAGGACCCCTGTGGTCCTGGGCCGAGCCTCGGGATCTCATCAAAAAATGGCCAGAGGTGATGGGTCCTCAGGACCCTTCTGGAAACAAGAAAGCCTGGCTTTGTGCCCACAGTGTGATCAGTCCTGAGGAGGGGGGCTCTCTGCAGGAGTTGAGGGGGATAGGTCCCTCTGCAACCTCGTGCCCATGGACAGGTAGGGTCAGTGCTGCTCCGAGGGGGCTCTGACTTGGGAATTTGGACGCTTGGCCTCAGTTTCCTTGGAGTTGGTTAGCTCCCTGCCAGAAGCCTGGCTCCATAACCCAGTGTACACACATACACACACACACACACACACGCAACCCTGTGCGTGCACACACACACACCCCAGTTCCCACCTCCCACTTCCTCACCACATCCCCCAGCTCCCCTCCTCCCTGTGGGCAAGGGGAGAGTGGAGGGCCCTGGTCCCTGAGTGGCCATTTTGAGCAGGCTGAGACCAGAAAGTTGTCTCTGGTTTTAGGGCTGGGCTGGGGCTCTTGGGGCCAACTTTGCTTTTCTTCCTTAGTCACCAGAAGACTGATCCAGCCAGGTAGGAGGGCAGTGACACGCATGTGTGACCCACATGGACACACAGCCGGCACAGCCTCCCCCTTGGAGGTGTCTGCATGGCCGGGGACACTGAGTCACCGGGGAGCACAAGGGGCCTGGGGCTTCCTCTCACCAGCCAGCACCCTTCTGCTTGAGATGCAAGCCCCAGGCGTAGGGGCTGGGAGTGGGGGCCGGCTTTGTCCCTGAGACCGAAGCCCTCTATCTAGACTATGTGTCCTGAGCCCCCAGGGCCGTGTCAGGGTGGACTTCACCTCTTACCCTGGGCTCCTCTGCCCCGGTCTCACCCCTCCTTTCCTGCCTCCTTTTTCTCAGTGGATTGTCTTTCAGGAAATAATCTCTGTTAATCGATCTCTCTCTCTCCTTTCTGCTTTTCCTCTCCTCCTCACCTGCCTCTCTTTCCTGCCTCTCCTTCCTCCTACCTCTCCTCTCATCTTTCCTCAGAGGAGGATGAGGGGAAGGTGGTGACGGAGCTTCCCAAAGGTAAGTGTGGCTTTGCTGTGTGGCCGCTTCCTGCTCTCTGGGTCTGGGAATGGCCGTTCTTGAGGAGCTTGCCCGGGCTGGCTCAGGGGTAGCCCTCTTTCCCGACAGGTCTCAGATGACCGGGCACATAGCCTTCTGTTCCCCACCCCCCTGCCCTGTGATGAGCTGTCACTCACCCTGGATGCTGCCCGAGTTCTGACGGGCAAGCTTGGCTGGGGTTCAGGCATAGCCGGCTCCAGGCGCCAGGGCAGTGCCATCTGGTGACAACCCCCCCCTACAGCCGCACCGCTGCTAGCTTGCCTGGGGGTGCTGCCAGCCCCCTCAGAGGGCGAAAGGATGATATTCTTCTGCTGCCTGGGGCACACTCCACGTGTGTCACTCAAAGCAGGACTTCTCAGCAGTCTTAGCCAAGAGTGGGCTTCTTGAAGCCCCTGCTTGGTGTCATATCAACACAGATGGTAGGGAGTCTGTCCTTCTGGGAGCTTGGATGCCTCTGGGGCTCTCAGAACAGCGATGGGTCCACTCCCACATGAGTGAGTCGGGACACCCATGCACGTAATTTTGATAGTTTCCTGGAGTTCGTATGTTTGTGGCTCAGCTTAACCCTCGATTTAGACGAACTCTGTTGTACGTGAAGCAGGGAATGGGACGTAAGCAGAGAGAGGAAAGCAGAGAGGGGACTTGATTGGGTTGGAGGTCTTTAACTTATTAGGGATAGAATTCAAATGACAAGTCAGAGCATGAGGTGAAATGAAGAGGGTGCCAGCCTAGGCCTTCTGTGTGTGGCTCTGGGCATCCGTGTCCCCCTCTCCTTCACCAGGGGGCCTTGGATGGTGGGGAGGCTGAGGTCCCTTCCAGCTCTGACATGTTAGATGTTCTGACCTCCCACCTGGGTCCTGGTTCTCTGCAGCCTGGTTTCCTTAAAGGTTCTATCAGCTTTTCTTTCTTTCTCTCTTTCTTCCTCTCTCTTTCTTTCTTTCTTTCTTTTTTTTTTTTTAAAGATTTTTTATTTATTTATTAGTCAGAGAGAGAGAGAGAGAGAGAGAGAGCGAGCGAGTGCACAGGCAGACAGAGTGGCAAGCAGAGGCAGAGGGTAAAGCAGGCTCCCTGCCCAGCAAGGAGCCCGATGCGGGACTCGATCCCAGGACGCTGGGATCATGACCTGAGCCGAAGGCAGCCGCTTAACCAACTGAGCCACCCAGGCGTCCCTCTTTCTTTCTTCCTTTCCTTTCCTTTCCTTTCCTTTCCTTTCCTTTCCTTTCCTTTCCTTTCCTTTCCTTTTTCCTTTCCTTTCCTTTCCTTTTTCCTTTCCTTTCCCTTCCCACAAACGCTCTTAGTGGGAGGGTCTGAGGGGAGATTATCCCAGGAGCTGACAGGCCCTGGATGCTGTGTTTCTCGCTTGGGGGCGATGCTTCAGAGAAGTGAGTATTAGCAGTTATGAACTGAGACCTGCCCATTTTGCCTCACAGATGCCTCTCAGGCTTCACGGCCCCGAGGCCTCCGGCCCTCTTCCCTGTGTCCTGGAGCCACAGAGTTTGGAGGGGAAGGTTCTTGCGGATCTCCTCAGCTACACCCATCATTTTCACGGATGTGGGGCTGAGGCCTGTGTTGTGGGGTTGGGGGTCTGGGGCTTCTGCCCAAGGCCACAGTGAGGAGGCAGCAGGACCCAGACTGGACCTACTCTTCTCTGTCTCCTCATCCAGGGGCTATTTCAAGGCCCTCCTCCTGCCTCCAGGCACTGTGCCCTGGGATTCCAGCGTGGGGTTGGAATTGCTGTTGCGGCCTGGGGGGCGGGGCAGGAGAGGGGCAGGGAGCAAGGCTGTGGGCAGCCTGTTCCATTTTCCCTGACTCATGTATCGCCTCCCGGGTCAGACTAAAGCACATTCTTTGCTGACCCTCTGAAGCTCTGCTTGATTTCCCTGCTGAGACTTTGATGAGAAATTCAGAAAAAGATGCCTGTGAGGAAAAATGATCAGAGGCAGAATTACCCAGCTAGAGGAAGAGCAGACTTCAAGGGAATCTGCTGTGGTCAAGGCACCGTGCTAAATGTTTGTCGTGCATTCATTGTCTCATTCACTGATTCATTTATTTAGTATTTTATGTGCCTACCGTGTGCTGTGCCCTGGGCCAGGCTCCGGGAATGTAGTGATAAAGCAGTACTGTGATTCCTCATCTCATGGAGCATAGGCAGGAACAGAAGCCAGGATTAAATTACTTGGAATTACCTATTGAGAGAGAGCGCCAAAGGGAAGGGATATAGTTTAGGAGACTTCTGGCCAAGAACCTGACTTTGGCAGAAGAAGTAAGATGTGAGGGTGAGTGACATTAACTTGGTGAAACTGGCAGGTGAGAAGAGCATTCCATGTGGAGGAAAATCATGTACAAAGGACCTGGGGTTGGAGAGGATTACATTTTTTCCCCCCTAGGAACAGCATAATCAGTGAGGCTGAGAGTAAGAGGGAGCTAGAGGACGGAGCAAGGGGGAATGTGGTCCGGATGAGGTTCAGCAGGAGTGGACCATGTAGGACCATTGTCACACCATCTTGTTTAGCAATCACAGACGCATCCAAAAGAAAGTGGTAGGAACCCCATTTTACCAAGGAGGAGATGATGTTTAGGGCTGTTAAATGTCTTGTCTAAGGCCTAACACAGTCAGTCAGGGGCACGGCTGAGAGTGAATGCCCGATCTGTGGAGGCTGCCCCCTTTTCCATGTGACTGCTCTGGGCACAACCTCTAAACAGTGGGCCTGGGGACTGGGCACTCTCCTCCATGAAGGAAGGAGAGGAAGAAAGCCTGTAGCAGTAAAGATGTGAGGTCAACATCAAGAATATCTTCCCAGGTGAAACAGGGAAAGAAGGTGTGGAAGCTTCTTTAGGTTAGATTCTGTCCAGATGACCAGCAGACTAGATCCTTGGGGGTGGGTGTGCAGTGGCAGGAAATGCACCTCAGGGTGGTGAAGAGCTGACCACACCCTGGGCCTGGTGGGGCCAAGTCACTCTTCTGCTTGCTTCTGCTCTCAGCAGCCAACAGCCACTTAGAATAAGTCTGAGTTCTGGAATGTTCTTTGTGAAGCACCCTCGGGCCCCACCTCTCCTACTCTTCCCAACTCCTTTGGGTGCAGCTGCCCCAGGACTGGATGAGAGGAGGAAAGTAGCAGGAGAGGTTGGGAGAGAAGGGTGGAGGGAGGCAGGAGCGGGTGTGGCCAGGATAGAGGCAGGCTCCGGGAGGGCTGCTTAGAAATGCTGGTGTGAGGCGGAGCAGGAAAGAACGAGAGGGAACTTCCCCATCTCTGTCACTTGATCCTGGCTGCGCTGGTGAGTATTCTCATTCCCCTTGTACAGATGAGGAAACTGAGTCCCAGCAAGTTTCAGCAGCCTGTCTCAGGTCACCCCCTCCAGGAGTTGAAAGAAGGGAGATCCCGTGAATCGTATGTTGTCCTGTGGTTGGGAAGAGAGAAAAAGCCAAAGAATGGGCAGATAAAGGAGGTGTTTTCAATATAACTGAGTCTGAAACTGGTGAAACTGTTTTTGGCCCTAAAGATTGGTTTTGAACAGTTCTGGAGATGGACTCCAGAAAGGAAGTAACTTCCCAAAAGTCCGTCCTGCTCCGGGTTCATGAGAAACAGAGGACTTTGTTCCTCTCTGCCCCCGGGTGGGCCTGGCAGGCCAGGAAGGGGTGACAGATGGTAGCAGACTAGCTGAGCAGAGACGAGGGTGGTCGTGTGTCTGGCAGGACCAGGGAAGGGAGGGGAACAGGTGAGGACAGGGCCGGGTGGGCTGGGTCACAGAAATCCTGCAACCTGGGAGCAGAGCCCTGAGGCTGGCTGGCCTCTGAGCCTGAGGACTGTTTCGTACCGTGTGGAAGGAAGGCAGCTGCTGCTTCTCCCTGGGGAAGCGATCCTGTTCCCCGAGTTCAGGCAGAACCTCGTCTGGCTTCTGTGGCTTACAATCCATTGGCCGTGGGGAAGGGACCGATGACACTGATGCCTTACAAATGTGACCACCCTGGGCTTCCCAACAGCCCAGAATTTCTGATCTGCCGTCCCACCGCCACCCTGTGCCAACTATGTGCAGGCCCCCGGCCTGGAGCTCAGGCTGTCACGTTCAGGCCAGGAGCTGTGAGTGGAGGACACAGCCTTGTGTACTGGAGAGCAGGCGGGATGGGAATCAGTGTCCACGGTCCCTGCTGTGGCTCTGTTCTGACTAGGGGACAGGGTGGTGAGGCCTGTTTTATCTGTTTTACTGCTGGTGGAAGGGATACATGTAGTTTTTTGTTTTTTTGTTTTTTTGTTTTTTTTACAGGTGGGGTGTAGGCTAATGTGTATTGTTTACCCAGTGTCTGGGCCCCGGTCCTGGTAGGAAACGGATGGCTCAATTCTATGGGGCAACGGAGAGGTTCATGGACTATTTAAAAGGTCTGGGTAAAGCAGTGATGGATGGTGAACACCCCCGGGTGATCCCGAGCAGGAAGAGGGAGCCATTCCCATGCCAGACCTCAAGGAAAGCAGAGAGCTGGTGGAGAGTAGCCCTGACCGGAGCTGTGGTCTTGGGTAGAGGGACGTAGGCGCTGGCACCTTGACCTTTGCTCGTCACTCTCTCTCCCATCTCCTGCCAGTCTCTTTCACAGGCTGAAGGCCAAAGCCTTCTGGGACCCTGGGACCTGAGGGTCTGGGTGATGCGGTCAGTAGTGGCCTCCAGCGGCTCAGAACGGGCTGGCCAGTGGAAGGGGGACATTGATGGGTGGGAGAGCACAGACTTCAGGAGTCACCCACGGGGGTTGAGCTTGAACTTCTGGGGTCAGCATGAATTCCAGGGGATGAGAAAAGTGAACGCGTGCCTCTCAGGTCCTAGTTCTGATGCATCTCTGCATGGGGGTGGGGGGGGGCTGGAGGGTGAAAGTCAGGCATCTGCTAGCTTGTACGGTAGACACCTGTCAGGGGCTCGCTGTGTGCCCCGGGGTTGTGTGGGGCGCAGCAAATAGAGATCAGCAAAGAGCCTGGGGTGTCCCGGGAGCAGATGGAGCCCTCACTGTTTCTCTGTTGGCGGGGGGGAGGGGTGGCGAGTATTGCAGGCACGCAGGTGAAGCCCAGAGCCTAGAAGGGTAGGAGGAGTATTCAGGAAGTGACCCAGAACGGCGAGGGGTGGGAGGGGACGGTTGGCCCTGGCATCGTGTCTCCACTGATGTTTCTATGGGGTCCTTGTTGCATGGCAAGGACACAGCTAATCCCCCAAGACTAGACTGGCTCCCTGATGTTTAGCTCACTGGCGTGTGTGCCGTGGGTGAGGGGGCAGGCTCTGGGCCAGACTGCCAGCTTTCCTGGGCCAACTCTGCCCCTTGGTGCTGTGTGCTGGGGTGAGCTGCGTACATTCTCCAATTACTGACGTTCTCCTACTTTCCTTGTGTAATTGTTTGCTATTTTTATCATTATTAATAGTCGTGGCCGACATGCTGGCGGACTGGGTAGCTGCCAGCTCTCGGCATCCCCAGGATGCTGGGGCCCTTTCTAGGCCACCAGGAGCCAGCGTTGACGGTCAGGAGACCGTGGCCACTGATTGGATGTGTGTTCTGAGGCAGATCTCTCTACCTCTCTGGGCCGAGAAGAGGAGTGAGGTCAGGGGGTCAGCCAACTGTGGCCAACTCTGGCCTCCTGCCTTTTTTTTTCTGCTTATTTTTTTTTTAAGATTTTATTATTCATTTGACAGAGAGAGAGATCACAAGTAGGCAGAGAGGTAGGCAGAGGTGGGGGTGGGGGAAGCAGGCTCCCCGCTGAGCAGAGAGCCCGATGTGGGGCTCGATCCCAGGACCCTGAGATCATGACGCGAGCCGAAGGCAGAGGCTTAACCCTCTGAACCACCCAGGCACCCCCCTGCCTGTTTTTTTTTAAAGAAAGTTTTATTGCAACACGGCCCTGCTCTTTTGTTTACGAGTGATGGCTGAAAAAGCAGACTTGACTAGCTGCTCCAGTGACCATTTCCTAAATGGCCTGAAATATTTACTATGGAATCTTTTACAAAACAAAATGTACACCTGCGCCAGGCCAGAGGGTCTCGGCAGCGTCTCCAGGCTCCAACTCTAAGGTGCGGGCAGCACAGAATCCAGGCCTTTGGAGGGAAAGTGGCCTGAGGCTCCTGGGAGGTGGGTGGGTGGCCCCGGTGGTTGAGGAGACTTTGGAGGAGGCCTCTTACAAGGCTGAGCTCCGCCTATACGGACACCAGCTTCGGGCACCGAGCTGGCTGGCTCTGCCTCGCCCCGTGCTTGTTTGTCCCTTTGCTGACGTCCCGCCCCACCCCCACGTGCCCTGGCCAGCAAAAGTTCCCGGAGCCTGGCCTGCCCAGGGCAGCACAAACCCTCTGGTTCTTCCCTTTCTCAGGCTGGTTTCAGCAGATGCCCTGATTGGGGTCAGTGTGCGAGCTGTGCTCCGATCACGTCCCACTGGGGGGAGACAGGACGGGGCCGGATTTGGAGGTGGTGGGAGCATCATCTATCCCTGATCATGTCCCAGAAGAAGCCAGGAGTGTCCTGCTGCTTCTCCCTGTGTCACTCTGAGTGCCTTTCAGGCCTGGCCCCATAGGTCTGGGAGGAGGGTCGGGTAGACCCCGGCTGGGAATCAGATCTCCCGGTCTGCCTCCAGATGTCACATGCCCCAGGCCTCAGTGTCGTCACCTGTAGAATGCCCATTCTGGCCCTTGTCCCCCAACTCCCCAGATTCTTAGGCTCTTCTAAACACCAGGCAGGGGTAATGATGTCAGTCTCCAGAGGAATGCTAAGTGTGTCAGGCACGGTGGGTGGGTGTGTCTTGGCATGGAAGGGGCTGGGCGTGTCTCGCCGGCATAGGCCTGTTGCTAGGCCAGCAAGCCTGTTTCTGGATTCTGGGCGTGGGTGGAGCCCACGGGAAGCCTGGCGCTGTTCCGAACATGGGCAAGGCTGGTCTGGAGCAGACTCCAGCCATGCCAGGGGGCACCTAGGAGGGAGGAGGCAGCTAAAAGGGGTGCCTACCTATAGGAGGGAAGATTCTATGATGACTGTGTTCAGAGGCAAAGCCGGGGTCCATTTCTGGGAAGCTTCTGTGGGGTTCTGTGGGGGCTCTCACAGCTTCTTCAAGACACTGGGAAGTGGGGTAGGCATGGGCCGGCTGATAGAACCCCAGAAGTGCCCTTTGCATGCTTGGCTGTCTTTTTGGGGCTGTCCCCACAGGCTGGGGAATTCCCTGAGAGGTTGGGAGGGGTCTGCACTCTGCCCCCGTGGATCTCAGTCTCTCTTCTGCCCCCTTCCAGAGCCCCGGAGCTATGTGGAGTCAGTGGTGAGAACAGCAGTGGCTGGACCCCGAGCTCAGGACCCCGAGCCCAAGAGCTTTAGCGCCCCAGCTGCCCAGGCCTATGGCCATGAGACGCCCCTGAGGAACGGGACCCTGGGAGGCTCCTTTGTCTCCCCCAGCCCCCTTTCCACCAGCAGCCCCATCCTCAGCGCTGACAGGTAAGCGGGGAGGAGGACCCAGGCCTGGATCTGCCTAGAGCATGGTTGGGCAGAAATCATATCCAGATAGCTGTACCTTGGAAACGGGTGCACCAAGAGAGTGTCCTGGGTGCCAAAGCCCACGGGGAGCATGAGCGTGGATGAAATATAATTCCCAGGCTGAATTCAATCTCACTGTCCGAAACTGTGCTGGAAGGAATGAGGGCCACCATGGGGAACCAGTCCTTCCCCCAAGTTCAAAACCTAGTAACAGCAATCACTCTGTAGCGAGTGCTTCTGGTGTGCCAGGCACTTTGCTAAATGCTTTATCTGGTTATTTTATTTAGTCCTCTCAGCAATCCTGAGCAGTAAGTACTCTTATGATCCCATTTTTAGAAAAGGAAACTGAGGCATAGGGAAGCCACGTAGCTTGCTCAAGGTCCTGCAGCTAAGCAGTAGCAGAAATAGGATTCAGACCAAAGGCGTCTGGTTCTAGAGCCCCCGTCTCTCCTCTCGCCTGGGCCTGTGTCTCTGTGCCTGCCTGTCCCAGGGTGATAGATGTGCCCAGAGCAGACATATAAGGGTTTGGAGCTGCCCCGCGAGGGGCCGCTATTTCTGGCTAGGGATGCAGAGAGGGTTTCTGGGGGCTGGAGGTATTGGAGGTGAGGCCAGAAGGATGAGCAGTTGCGGAAAGGTGGAGGAGGAGGAGGGAACGGGCATTCTAGAAGGAACAGTGCAGCCAGAGCAGAGGGCTGGGGTGTGGATGTATTGGTGCATGGGGCTGAGGGCACGCACTTGCAGGTGGGAAGGTGGATGGACAGCTGGCATTCTCTGTGGGTCAGACAGAGAGGAGAGCCTGGAATCAGGCCGGGGAGGGCTGTGAAGAGGGAGGCCCCGTGTGTGGACTGCAGGGGGAGTGGGCTGTAGACTTTGTGACAGGGAGAACGGGATCTGACATGGGAGAGGGAGCTTAAGATCAGCCCTGCCATAGGGTGCCAGGCCTGGGGGTGCTGACTGGGCTCGCCTGCCCGGACCAGAGCTCTCCTGCAGGAGGGGAGACTGCTGCGAGGCGTCCCTCTGCATGTCCACCCTCTTTCCTGCCTTGGCCTTCCACGGGGCCCAGAAACTCTCCAGCCACCCTCTCCTGTTGTCGCAGGCCAGGCCCGGTGCTGAGTTTGCTGTGTGCCCTATGCCCTACCTTGGCCCGGTGCAGCGTGCCCCTCCAGGTCAGGGTGGGGGTGGCCCGGGGGGCAGAGGCTGCGTTCACCTGTGTTCTGAGAATTGAGAACTTCAAGCCGAGCAAGCACCCTGGTCCATCTCGCCCCCTCTCCAGCCTCTGCACAGGGCAGACGGCTCCATTTCTCGGCAAGTCTGCTTCTGGACAGAAGGTGAAATCTTCCTTTAAAGGAAAGGGGATTTTCCTAACCTGGCCAGCCACCACGGCTCCTGTTCAGGGCGCCCTGACATTAGGATGTCTTCACTGGTTCTCACTCAGCTTCCTCCTGCTGTAGGGTTGGCTCTTTTCAGGGCTCAGGAAGCTAGCGGTCCTGCCGTGGGGTTAGTCTTCCAGAACTCCATGTCAGTGGCCCTCACCCCGCCCCACTCAGCTTGACACATCCTTCCGTTCCTCAGAGTCTGTGTTATTCCGTCCCAGGAATGGCATTCCACTCTAGCTCCTTCTGGGATTCGAGGTAGACTTTTTCTTGGCCTGGCCCGTGACCTGCTTCTTGCCCTTGGCTCTTGCCTGACCCACCACCCCACGTCCCCCCAGGGACCTGAGCTTATCCATCCTGGCCTCGAGATTCCTTCCAGTCTGTAGCTCCAGACTTTGACCCATCGTCTTGTGTAAGGACTGCCCCCCACCCCTGGCCCCTGTCCAGGGGCTCCTGCTGCAGACCCCGCCTGCTATCGCCCTGCAGCCACAGCTCAGACAGGGTCCCTGTCAACCTTTGCCTCTCCTACCATATCATCAAGGGGTAGGACTTTGGGTCTGGAAGGAGTTGGGGTTATCTAACTCAGCCCCCTTTTTTGCCATGTGAGAAAAGTTAACCAGGTTTTTCAGAACCAAGGTTTCCCAGCTGGTGGCCGTTGCATTGTCCTGCTGTACAGAGAGTTGTACAAAACTTCAGAGGAGAATCTATGGTTGTGGCCATTCCCCCAGGGCCAGCCCCTTCTGAAATGAATTTTATTGGAATCTTAGAATGGGGAGCGACCTCTGAGCTCATCTAATCTAACCTCCCAATAGAGAAGATCCCCCCCCCCACAACATTCAGGTCAAGAAGCAGGTCAGCTTCTGCTTAAATACTGCTAACCACGGGAGTCTCATTACCATGCAAGGCAGCTTGCTGAATTAGGGGCCAGATCCAACAGCTGGAAAGCAGACCTTACAATAAGCTGAAATCTCTTTCTGTGAGATTTGTTGTCTTTGCCTTTTGGAGCTAACCAGGAATGAAAGCCCAATTCCAGCACTCTCTGTGTCCAAAGATGATCATAGTGTTCTGGGAAAAGTGAGTCAAGGTGGGGATGCTCCCAGCAGGAATAGGAGCGAGGTGGGTCGACCCCTCCCTGGTGTTCAGTTTTGGTGATATTGGAGGTGACATGAGGACAGCTATCTTCAGTGTCCCTAGGGAGACCCCCTCATTTTGACTTGCAGTTTAGGAGTCAACGGGGGCAGTGGGGGAAATATGGGTTTTGATCAGATGCAGTTGAGCTGGAACCCTGGTCTTCTACTGTGTGGTCATGAGCTCAGTGCTTCACCTCTCTGAGCCTCCGTCTCTTCTGCTGCTGCTTCCATAGGGTGATGCGCAAAAGCCATGACGTTTTGGCACACATGCCAGTGGAACTCTTATTGTTGCTGGTGGTGGGAGGGTGGGCTGTGTGCTCACGGAGAGCTTGTCCTTCACCTTGACATCTCACTCGGCCTCCTCTCTTCCTAGCACTTCAGTGGGGAGTTTCCCGTCCGGGGAAAGCAGTGACCAGGGCCCCCGGACACCCACCCAGCCTCTGCTGGATTCGGGCTTCCGTCCTGGCAGCCTGGGCCAGCCCAGCCCTTCAGCTCAGAGAAACTACCAGAGCTCTTCTCCTCTCCCACCTGCGGGCAGCAGCTACGGCGGTCCCGACTACTCCCTTCAGCAGTTCGGCTCCCCCGAAGGCCAGGCGCGGTCTCAGTTCACTGTGGCCGGTGTCCACACGGTGCCTGGGAGCCCTCAGGCACGCCACAGGACAGTGGGCACCAACACCCCCCCCAGTCCTGGCTTTGGCCGCCGGGCCATCAACCCCAGCCTGGCTGCCCCTGGTAGTCCCAGTCTGAGCCACCGCCAGGTGATGGGTCCAGCAGGAACTGGTTTCCATGGCAGCACCGTCTCCAGCCCCCAGGGCAGTGCAGCGACCACTCCGGGAAGCCCCAGCCTGGGCCGGCATCCCGGGGCCCACCAGGTTCCTGGCCTCCATGGTGGTATGGCCACGACGCCGGGAAGCCCCAGTCTGGGCCGGCATCCTGGGGCCCACCAAAGCAGCCTGGCTCCTGGTCTCCACGGCAACGCGATAGCCAGCCCGGGAAGCCCCAGCATGGGCCGGCACCTGGGAGGGTCTGGATCTGTGGTTCCCGGCAGCCCTAGCCTGGACCGGCACGTGGCCTACGGTGGTCACTCCACCCCCGAGGACCCAAGACCCACGCTGTCCCGGCAGAGCAGTGCCTCTGGCTACCAGGCTCCCTCCACGCCCTCCTTCCCCGTGTCCCCTGCCTACTACCCGGGCCTGAGCAGCCCTGCCACCTCCCCGTCGCCGGATTCAGCAGCCTTCCGTCAAGGGAGCCCCACACCAGCCTTGCCGGAGAAGCGGAGGATGTCCGTGGGAGACCGCGCGGGCAGCCTCCCCAACTATGCCACCGTCAATGGGAAGGTGTCCTCCTCGCCTGTGGCCAGCGGCATGTCCAGTCCCAGCGGGGGCAGCACTGTCTCTTTCTCCCACACACTGCCTGACTTCTCCAAGTACTCCATGCCAGGTGAGCCCCTCCTGCCGCTCCTGCCTCTACTGTGACGGGTCATCTTCCGGTTCAGGTATCTGTCTCCGCCTCTGTTCTGACGTCTTTTTCACACATGACCTTGAGCAGATCACTGACTTCTGGGGCTCAGTCTCCTTGTCTTTACAATGGGAGTTGGAGGTGTCCTCAGAGAAAGTGTGCTGGGTGCAGGTTCCGTGATGAGGACGTGGGTGTCCATGAGGATGATGATGAGGAGGAGGAGAGTAATAATGGTGACATTACCTTGAACGATGATCCTCTCCCCCAGCCTGGCTTCTGTCACCTTTGAGCACGTGCTGTGTGCCAGGCTCTGAGCCACTCATGGGCTCCTTAGTCTTCGTGGCTGTCTGGCACAGTAGGTATTCTTGCCCTTGTTTTATTTTATTACTTTATTTTATTTTTAATTTAATTTAATTTAATTTTTAAATTTTATTTTATAGATTTTTACTATTTGTTTAAGAGAGAGAGAACACGAGCAGGGGAAGGGACAGAGGCAGAGGGAGAAGCAGGCTTCCTGCTGATCACAGAGCCCCATGCGGGTCTGATCTCACGACCCTGAGATCATGACTTGAGCCCAAGGCAGATGCTTAACCCACTGAGCCATCCCGGTGCCCCCCTTACAACCCCCATTTTATGTAGGAGCAAACCGAGTCTTAGGGAGGCTCAGTCATTCATCCAGGGTTACACACTTGATAAATGATTTCTCATCTGGGCCCACGTACCCTAAAGTTTGTGCCCTTAAAGCGTGATTGGAGTTGAATGATCATGTTTCCATACTTGTGATTTAGCCTCCCCTTGAAGATCTGCCCTCCCAACCTGGACCTCCTACGTTTGGCACTCATGGGACTCTGTCCCCACCTTTTGATCCCCCTGTGTGCATGTCACTAATAACGGATCAAGCAGCCAGCTGCCCTGTGGGCCGAGGCTGGGGGGTGCGCACGTTTGCCGGAGTCTGGTTCCTACCGGCCCAGCTTTGCAGAAGCCCATGTGCGTTCGCACACTGAATTCTTCACTCATCAACAGAATTAGGCATTTTTCTCCTCTGTGGAGAGGGCTCATTATTAAACACAAAGGTCGAGGCCTCAGCTGATCTGCAGCTCTCAGCCAGACCTGGAACATGACTGTTGCAGAGTGGCCCCGGGGTTCTGGGGCATTCAAGGATGATTTAGACAGTTTCCGGCAGTCCAGGGTGGGCCTCAGCTGCCTTGATGCTCAGTGTGACTCTCCAGGGTCCTGCCCTGAGCCTGCCAACTCGGGACACCTACAAGGACCTCACACACCCCTGCTTCCTGCTGCCCACCAGGGACATCTGGTTCCCAGCCCCTCTTGGAGGATGGAAAACTTCTAGTAGTTGGGACATTTCCTGTTTCCCACCATCTTCCCTGCTTAAAATAGCCATTGGAGTCAACACAGGAAGGTACATGGGGCTCCAGCCGCCTCTGACAGCTCATTAGGCCCCAGCAGCAGTGGGGGCCTGGGCCTTCTGAGCAGAGAGAGAGAGGCAGCAGGCAGCCCTTGTGGCCCAGATGCCTAGCCCAGAGCACCCCCCTCCATGCACAGCTGCCAGGAAAGGGAGCTGGCCTACCCCCTCGCTGTCCTCCGGAGGCCGGTCCCAGGGGTCGAGCACAGTGTAACTGACAAGTCGAAACGAACTGAGCGTTGGACACACAGTCTAACTCTTGGCTTGGTCCTCACCATCAGCTTCCCAGCTTCGTCAGCACAGGCTCCCTCTGTCCCAGCTTCTCTTCCAAGAAAGGAGAGCAAAAACACATATGCAATTGGAATCTTCCTTTCTCCCTCTTCCTCCAGCCCCCCTTTTGTTTCTTTGGTGCCAAAATGTGAAGGAGGAGCTTGGAGAGTGAGAACAACACATTGGCGGCTATGTTTCCTTACCTGGGAAGGACTTACAGGAGCCTTTCCGGAGAACCAGCTGTGTGATTTGGGCAGGTCTCTCTCCCTCGTTGAGCCTCACTTCCCTCATTTGTAAAGTTAAGTGGTCAGACCGGATGCTCTCTGAGCATCTTTCAGAATCTAAATGCTCCATAAAGCGTCTCTGGTCTGTGGAGGGTCTGAGTGAGGGTCATTTGCCAGGGAAGTGGGGTAGGTATGTCATGCACAGTAGATAGCCTCTAGGCCACCCCCTCCTCAGTTCCAGGGCAGGTCCTCCTCTGTTCCAGGGCATGGCTGAATTTGTGACGCAGAACACGGGCTCTCCATATAGGGCATGAGGGGCTGGGGGGGGGGGCTGGGGAAGAAGCAATGGGAATATCTCTTTCTTCCCTCAACTTTGAGGTGGTTATGACACAATTGGGAAGTCCATCTTGTGCAGAAAGAGGCCAGAAAGTGGGGTGCCTTAGCCTGCGGGAGAGAAGCTGCAGGAAGAGTTTAGTCCAAATCACCTGGAGAGAGGAGGGGACAGGGTGGAGGAGGCCTTTCCTCAGCCCGGGGAGAGTGCTGTGCCAGCCTCTTGGACAGGAGAGCAGCTTCATGATGCGCGACAGTTGGCAGGAGAGGGGAAGGATGGGCAGGCTGCTCAAGGTCCCCTCCAGCAGTGAGGACACTGCCTTCCTGTGCTAGTTTTCTGTGACCACCATGACCGAGTACCACACACATGGTCACTTGAGACGACAGAATTCAGTCTTTCCCGGGCCGGAGGCTAGAAGTCCAAAGTCAAGGTTTTGGAAGGTTTGGTTCCTTCTGGAGGCTCGAGGGAGATCCTGCTCCAGGACTCCTCTTAGCTTCTCATGGTGGCTGGCAATCCCTAGTGTCCCTTGGCTTATAGATACACCCCTTGGTCTTTGCCTCTGTCTCCATGACCCTCCCCACGTGTCTCTGTGTCTTCCCCTCTTCTGATAAGGACATCAGTCCTATGGCATTGGGGCCCCTCTCACCCAGCACGACCTCACCTTACCTTAATGACATCTGCAGAGACCCTATTTCCGAATAAAGTCTCATTCACAGGTACCCAGGCTTAGAGCTCCAACAGACCTTCTTGGGGGCTACAGTTCAACCCCTAACGCTGTTTCTCTCTCTTCATCTCTCGTAGACAACAGCCCCGAGACACGGGCTAAAGTGAAGTTTGTTCAGGACACTTCCAAGTATTGGTACAAGCCTGAGATCTCCAGAGAGCAGGGTGAGTCCCAGGTGGCACCGAGGGTCCTGTGGTCCATCGGAGGTCACTGCTGCCCACCACCCTCTGTGTCTTCCTTGGGCACGGAACACAAGCAGACTTCCTCCTTTTTGTTACACGTGGCGGTCACAGGTCAGACAGTAAGAGGCACCTCCCCACGGTGAAGCGTGGGGGTGGTGCAGAAGCCGGATTTGTAGACCCATGAAGGGTCCTTAAAATCAGCCAAGTCTGGGTTTTCCAAGTAAAGTAAAAGGCTGGCTAATGTAATAGCAGATCTCAGCCCCGTGTCTACACGAGGTGGGAGATTTGTGCACGTTTTACAGAAAGAACAAACTTGGGATAGTGGGGCTGGGGATGAGGCCCACCTCAGGCTCCCCAGGCAGGCAGGTGTTGGCGACAGGTTCGAACCAGACTGTTGCCTGTTGGTGTAACTGCGGTTTAGGGGAATGCACCGTGTCGGCTGGCTTCCTTATTGTGTGTGGCTGCCATCGGGCGGCTGTGGTGGCCCTGTGCTCGCAGGAGTATCTACTACCTGGCTTTTCATAGAAGACACTTGTCTCCTATAGTAGAGGAGGACCCTTCTGAACCTTCAGTTCTAAAGAACGAGGTTCGATAGGCCTCGAGTCACAACTAAGACCACGGCCATCCCTGTCCTCTCCCCTTCTCTCCTCATCTCCTTCCCATCCCAGCCATCGCACTCCTCAAGGACCAGGAGCCGGGGGCCTTCATCATTCGCGACAGCCACTCCTTCCGAGGGGCCTACGGGCTGGCCATGAAGGTGTCTTCTCCCCCTCCGACCATCATGCAGCAGAATAAAAAAGGTAGCTCCCCCTCCTCGAACAGGGCTTCTGGACAACATGGTCAGTCCTGTGTCCTCGGAGACAGAGGTGCCTGAAGACCCCAAGAGCAGCAGGGGCCTGGTCCCTGCTGAGTCAGACTCTTCAGGAGGGCAAGTCCTGGGCCTGGTGATGGCTGGGGTCAGAGCATAGGGAAGCAGGATTATGGGGACCCTGTGGTTCTATTTGTCTGAGTGGTCATCTCTCCATTCTGGGGTTCCGGCTGTACTGTCCATCCCAGCCTTCTCCTCTCTCAGAGCCGAACTGGGGAGAAGTGATGGAGTGCCATTGGCAGGTGGAGGGAGGGTGCCACAAAAAGTGCTCTATCCTTCTCTCTTTTCATCCCAGGGGACATGACCCACGAGTTGGTGAGACATTTCCTGATTGAGACCGGCCCCAGAGGAGTCAAGCTCAAGGGGTGCCCCAATGAGCCAAACTTCGGTGAGCTGTCCCCCACCTCCATAACCTGCCCGCAGAGTCTCAGGTGGTCCCTGGTCCCCTTTGTCATGGGTGCAGGGACCAGTGCCCCCTCCCTCCCGCCCCATCCTCTGTACTGTGGCTGCTTCGCTTAGCCACAGGCCTTTTCGCATTTGTCCCACTGCCTGAAAAGCTTGATCATTGGAATTTGAATAACAACCACAGACGGCCCCCTACAATGTGAAAGTCACCGTCTGGGAACCTTTTATTACTTCTGGTCTCCTCACAGTCCTGCCTGGGAAGTGTTATGGCCCCATTTCCCACATGAGGTTCACAGAAGCCAGACTTACCCAAGGAACACAGAGCTGATAAGTAACTGAGCTGGGATTTCATCCCACGATTCTCTGCTACCTCTGCTGCACTGTCCTGAGAGGGGCCCCAGCAGCCGGAAGGACTGAGGAGAGATGTTGGGAGGAATTTTCTGGAAAGATCCTTTGTGGCTGCTAGAGGGAACCTCTGGAACCTTCTCCCTTGGATCTTGCTAACAAGAAGGGGGTGGGTTTTCAGCTTCATTGTTGGGCTGAGGGAGAGGTGATAAAGAAGCCAGAGATTATGGATAATGGGGTGGGGTGTCTGGGCTCCTCAGCGCCCTGGCCCGCTCCCAGGGACACCGGTCCTGACGTGCTGTCTCCTCCCACAGGGTCTCTCTCTGCCCTCGTCTACCAGCATTCCATCATCCCACTGGCTCTGCCCTGTAAGCTGGTCATTCCAAACCGAGGTAGGAACGTGAGACTCCTTGCTCTCCAGCTACATCTCCGAGCTGGCCTCCTTCTTGTGTCCGCTCTGCCAGCTACTCCAGAACACAGGCCAGGGTTGGAGGACATGGGTCATTTTGCCAGTCTGGGGAAATTCAAAACTACTCTCCTTCTCTGCACCCCCACCCAATACAAAAGAAGGAAAAGTTCTTTAAAAAACTTAACTCCAGGAACACACATAATTGACTTGCCAGATTGTTCTGGAAAATTCTCTGGTGGCTTTAAGGAATTCTTTCACGAATCTTCAGAATAAGCCCAGGGGAGGCACTAGAAGTAGGAAACAGTCAGGGGGAGGACCACGTGTAGAGGCTGAGATGGGCATTGGTGGACGGGGCTGAGGGGACGGGGAGGGGAAGGAGGATTTATGTGGTGGGGGGACGTTCCCCGGTTGGAGGTTGGCGTGAGTGAAGAGGAGGGAATGCACTCGGAGGAAGAGGTGGCCAGGCTCTGCCTGGCGTGGGAAGGAAACGGGGCCAAGATGTCCTTGGAGTTTCCGGTCTGCTTGGCTGTGAGGGTGTTCTCTGACCGAGGGGTTGCAGAACTGATGGGAAGGGCAAGGCTTGTTTGTTGTGGGAAATATAAATGGAACCCAAGAGCCTCGGAACTTCTAGGTGAGAATCTGAGTGGGACCATGCGCCCAGCGAAGGAGAGTTTACCCCTTGTCAGAGAAGTGTTTCAGCTTCGGAGGAGGGCGGACAGATATCCAGGACAGACACGGGATGGGGTTCTGCCACCCGGCCCCACATACAAGGGCCCTGCGTGGGGGATTGTGCTCAGCCCTGACCTCGGATTCTAGGAACTAGAGACTGGGTCCCTTCTCCCCATCCTCTGTACAAAACTAGGATATTCAGAAGTGTCTCTGGGACTTTCTTTCAGTTTTTCTCAGGGATCCTGCGGTTATGCCCACACATAAAACCCCCAGTAGTATTTGATATTTTCAATGTATCCAACTCAATTCATTGGGTTATTAATAATTGACCAACATTATTGGTTTAAAGGTTCAAATACAACTTAAGTAGCATTATTAACCCCACATTTTGGACACCAACTAAATTATAGTTCTATGAAATTTATGAAAGTAGTTGAGCAATTATAAAACTGTTTGATATTTACATTGTAGAAAACAGCGCTTCGCAAAGTATGATTCCCAGACCCACAGGGTTGGCCGTCCTGGAAACTTGTGAAAAATGCAAATACTCTCAGGCCCCACCTACTTAGGAACTCGGGGGTGGGGCTCGGCCATCTGGGTTTTCGTAAGCCTGCACACCAGAGTCTGGTACAGACAATACTCAGTTCTTATTAATATTGAAGTTATAGCTGTGCCGCATTAAGGACTTGATGGCTTAGGGCCCTCATGGAGCTAAACAAAGACATACCCATGGGCAATGACAAGAGCAGCATCCATTGCCATTCAAAGACCTGCTTTATGCCAAGCACTGGGCTCCCCCTGTGCGTGGAACATCTCAAAAACCCAGCAAAATGGGTACAATCCCATCTCCGTGCTATAGCTCCTTGGCAGATGCTGGGGTGACAGTCTGAACCCGCACACTGTTGGACTCCAGAGTGCTCCCCCCGTGTGCGGCACACTTGCCGTCACTGTTGGAATGTTCCAACTGGACACACACGTGCCAACTGCCAGGGCCTGTTATGAAAAGCGGTATCCATTGCACAAAGTATTTGCAGAGCTTGCCTGAGGCTCAACCAGACGTGTGCTGCTTTCCAGCTCTCGAGTTTTAATTACTGGCTGAATTAAATTTTTGTTTCAGACCCCACAGATGAGTCGAAAGCTAGCTCGGGCCCTGCCAACTCCACCACTGATCTGCTGAAGCAAGGGGCAGGTGAGTGGCCACCCCATCCTGGGTCCCTGCGCAGGCCCCTCCCCTCTCCTCTGGCCCGCGCTGTCCCTCCCTGCAGACCCGAATATCGCCAGGCAGTCCACATGTCCCCGTGCAGATGCCTGGCCGGGGGGCTGGCCTAGAATTCATCCACTCCTTCTCCCCAGAGAGCTGATGTGGTGTGTCATCCCCTCCCCACCCCATTGCGGCCCCACTGACTCCTCTCTGGGTGGGCTTATTCCAGCCTGCAACGTGCTCTTCGTCAACTCCGTGGACATGGAGTCACTCACTGGGCCACAGGCCATCTCCAAAGCCACTTCTGAGACACTGGCTGCTGACCCCACACCAGCTGCCACCATCGTTCACTTCAAAGTTTCTGCCCAGGGAATCACACTGACTGACAACCAGAGAAAGTAAGCCTCTTCTACTTGCTTCCATGTCGGGCTCTCTCCCGGTGACCATCTATCCATCTACTTACCCACCCGCTTACCATTTGCTCCTTGTACTCACCTGTTCACCCACCCACCCATCCACCTACCCATCCATGCATCCATCCATCCACCTGCCCTCTCATCCAGCCACCTATCCACTCTTCTACCCACCCACCCATCCATCCACAACCCACCCACCCATCCACAACCCACCCACCCATCCGTCCGGTTACTCATCCACTCACCAGTTGATTCGCTCATTCCTGCATCCATTCATCCTCCATTTATCCTCTCCCACCCATTTATCCCATCATCCATTTCTATCTCTATCCATCCATGCACCCATCCTTCCTTCCGTCCATCCATCCATCCACCCACCCACCCTTTCATCTATCCATCCATCCTTCCATCCTTCCATCCGTCCATCCTTCCATCCATCCATCCATCCATCCATCCATCCATCCATCCTTCCATCCATCCATCCATCCATCCACCCATCCATCCACCCACCCATCCTTCCATCTTTCCATCCACCCACCCATCCTTCTTCCATCCATCCATCCATCCTTCCATCCACCCACCCATCCTTCCATCCATCCATCCTTCCATCCATCCATCCTTCCATCCATCCATCCATCCATCCATCCATCCATCCTTCCTTCCTTCCATCTTTCCTACTACAGTTGTGCCTGGATTGAGCACACAGCCATAAATACAACTGACAAAAGTGCCTGCTTTCTAGAGCAGAGCCTTTCCTCTCAGACTCTCCCTCCTACTTCTTTCCTTCCTCCTCCTGGGTCTGCTCATTTTCTCCTTCTTCAATACCAATTTCTTCCTTCTTTTCCCACTTACTAGCATTTGGGACATGTTTCAGTGACACGTCTGTTTGTCCCTGGACATTGCTTCTACGAGTGGCCCAGGCCATCTTGCGTATAAGGTGGAGGCTGGGTCAGTCTGTGACAGCCACACATGGTGGCCTGACCCACAGGGGAGGTTGGAAGAGAGTGGTCACTTCCACGCTCATTCTCTGTTTACCTGGTGTTTGTACCTCAGGCTCTTCTTCAGACGACACTACCCACTCAACACTGTCACCTTCTGTGACCTGGATCCTCAGGAGAGAAAGTAAGTCTTTTGCAGATACCTTCCCTTCTGCACACTTTTAGAACACTGGAGTCTCCGTGTGTGCAAGTGTGTGCACGTGTGGCTGTGGGTGAATATTCTTGGTTCAACTTGAAGGTCTGCCTGTGTCTGTGAGACTGTAATTGTGTTGAGTAGCTATCTGAGTTTTTTCTGCCACACATTTGGAGACCCTCCCAGGGACTCAGATGCATTCTTCCATGCCCTCTGCCATATCCTTGACCTTGAATGTGCTTCTCCTCTTCACACCAGAGAGCTCCTTGGGAGACAGGCTGCAGTGTTCTCTCCACCCTCAGTGCCTTCCCCTCATTTGAGGGGCCGGATTCTGGGGGGTGAAAAGGTGTAGTGTTTTATGCGATGGTGTGTTTCTCTCCACAGGTGGATGAAAACAGAGGGAGGTGTCCCCGCTAAGTAAGTGTCTTCTCCCCTGCCCCAGCGGGCTGCTCCTGGGGGAGGCCTAGGATCTGGGGCCAGGGGTAGGCAAAGGGTAACAAAGGCCTTCGTGCTGGGGTCAGTCACTCGAGAGAAAAGCTTGGCCAAGCAGCGAGGACTTTTGCCTTCTCCTTTCTTGAGGCTGAAGCCAGTCTTGTCACCTTGCCTCTCCCAGGACCAGACTGTCAGGGAGCTGGGGAAGTGGACAGAGAGTTGGAAGTATATTGGAGGCTGTGGCCACGGGGCAGGGGGTTGTTTGAATGGTCTTTCTGCCCAAATCCTGGCTTCCTTGATTCCCATTCTCACTCTTTAAGTGAGCCTCTGTGAATCCTGTAGTGTGGAGGGAATCTTGCTCAGCACTGGAAAGCTCCATGAACGCCCTTGGGAGCATTCAGAGGGGCGGTGTGGGATGGAGGGGACCTCGCCATGCCCGAGGTCATAAAGAATGGGCGACCCAGCTGAAAGGAGGACCCATGCCTCACACCTGCTTTAGGTTTCTCTGAGTTCCCAGGGCTGTTAGGGTCTCCGAGTCCCTGACCCAAGCAAGCAGGCCTGAGCTCTGTGTCTGAAGGAATTCATCCGTGGTCACCAGTGGTCCCCGTGATGGGGAGATGATGGGTGGGGGACAGAAGTGGGCTGCTCCCAAGCCTGGAAGTTGTTCTCCTCATTCTGGAGCTGGTTTTGTGCTGAGCTTTCTGCTGACGCGGCCTTGCTCTGCAGGGCAGAGGCCCAGGAGAGCCTGGGGGGGAGGGAGGGGAGGGTAGGTATTCGAGGCGCCTGAGGCCCCAGATTTTAGGAGGCGTGTTCTCAGGTTCCTGCAAGTGCTCCTCCCTGCCCTGGAGCTGAGGTTTCCTGCCTGGATCCATTCCCCCCAGCAGAGAAAGGACCTGGCAGTCATTGAACTGGCTGGGGGAGCTGAAATAAACAGCAGGGAGGGCAGGCGGGCCATGTTTAGGCTGGTGTGGTTGGCTGGCTCCCCACCCTGGCAGAACCAGGCGGCCAGGCTTGGCTCGAGGTCCTGCGGTGGCTCGGAGCCACTCCCTCCCTCTGCCCTTACTGCCCTCCTGGGCACCAAGGAGCCTGAGCGGCCTGGAAGGGAGGTGCTGGGGCTTGGGCCATGGACCCAGGCATCCCCTGCACTTGGGTAGGTCATTATCCCGGACTTCGGGCCCTAGCTTCTCCAGGGTCCTGAAACAAATGTGGGGAGAGCAAAGCTGTAGGAAGTCCTACGTCCGTGTGCGTGTGCGTGTGCGTGTGTGTGTGTGTTTATGTGTGCGGGTGGTGGCAAGCAGGACCCAACTTTGCTAATTTTAGCTGTTGTGGTCCAGTCCTGGGGAGAGGGGTTTCCATCGGAATCTCCAGCTGTCCCGATTTCCCCATCTCGCTCTAATTAGCAATGTGCCGACTGGGAGGGGACCTGGGCTCACATTCTGTTCTCTGCTCATATTTTTAACTCTGTTTTGCGGAGAGAATGCCAGGTCACTCTGGTGCAGGGAGTGGGGGTGGGGAGGAACAGGTGTGGGGTCCCCCATCCCCTCCCATTCTCTTGAGCCAAGGAGAAGTGTGTGTGTGTGTGTGTGTGTGTGTGTGTGTATGTGAGGGGGGTGGCAACCCCTTGTCCTTTTGTCTCCCTGATCCTCTCCTGGTGTCTGAGGAGGCCAAGCACTCTGACGGCCGTCCGTGTTTTCTTCACGTGCTTCTGTGTTGTGTGCAAGAACGGGCGGGCCGGGTGGGGCTGGGAAGTGCCGCGAGAAGCCTGCCTAGGAATGTCCCCGTTTTATTTTTGGTCTGCTCCCCACCTCTTGCTGGCCAGTCTCCTCATTTGCTTCCAGCTCCTCCTCCCCCATTGCTCCTCAAAGGGGCATGACCGCCTACCCTGAAACCAGGGACACTCTCATCCCTGGGACCTGGTTTTCTGGGGCTGGACGAGAGGATTCTCTCCCATCTGCATGTGCAGGGGGAGGTGGGAAGACCCAGGAGGGGCTTCAAGCTGAGGATAGGCCTGCTCACACGGGCAGCTCTCCCAGGTCTCGGGTGTCCCCCACCCCCAACCCTCCCCTCACACCTGTCACCCCCTCTCCTGCCCCCGCCAACCCCCACAGGCTCTTCGGCTTCGTGGCCCGGAAGCAGGGCAGCACCACCGACAACGCCTGCCACCTCTTCGCTGAGCTTGACCCCAACCAGCCCGCCTCCGCCATCGTCAACTTCGTCTCCAAGGTCATGCTGAATGCCGGCCAGAAGAGATGAATGCCACCCCTCGCCCGGGGCCAGGGCAGTGGGGATGGGGCATGTGGGGAGGGGACCCATGAATCCTGACCACCCTTGAATCCAGAAGGAGGACTTTGGGCCAATTTTGGAGAAGGAGAGAAGAAAGTGCAACGTGGGGAGGGGGAAGTGAATTGCAGAGGGGAAGGGGGAGAGATTGAGAGAGAGAGAGAGAGAGAGAGATGGAGGAGAATAACTCGGATTCCCCTGGGTAGATGGATACTGTGGAGCCCCCAAAGCCTCCACTGCCCACCAGGTCCACCTGACTCCCCCCGTCCCTCTGAGAGGATGAGGCTCCTCGGAGGAGACCGACCAGCTCCTTGGGGATCTGTCATTTGGGAGTGGATGGAAAAGCTCTGTCTTCCTAACCCTACTGCTTGGCAAGGAGAAATCAGATTGAGAGCATCCTTTTCTGGCCGCCTCTGGGGTAGATGGGTGAACCAAATAGAGCCAGCATGGGACATCAAGTGGCTGAACTTTTGCCTTTGAAAGTTTCTGAGCCCTGGGGTACCCCGGGGGTATCCGGACTGTGCCTCTGCCCTGAGGTCTGTGCTGGTGTGTGTAGAGGGTGTGTCATGAGACCACACCCTTGTCCTCACACACTGACTTCCACGTGCCTCTTAGCCAGGGTTGTATCACCTAGCCTTGTCTGTGCCCCGCATGTTTGCACACACATGTGCCTCCTGTCCAGAGAAGGTGACAGCAGGGGGTGACAGGGCAGCCCGAGGGGACATAAGCCCCCTTCCCCAGGATTCTGGGTCACAGACCGTGGGTCTCTGCACCTGCGCTCTCGCGGCCCTGGGCATTGTCAGCCCCTTCTCAACAAAGACCCCAGCGGGGCAGGGGAGGCCAGAGTATTGGTTTCAGAGGGAGGTGCAGACACACGTGTAGTTTTGGGGAAGAGAGCCACCAGGAGGGGCGGCCTCGGCCTCGGAGCTCAGCGGACTGGACAGATTGGACGTGTGTGGTCCCACAGCAGCCTGGGCAGGTCGCTCCCACTGCCCCGAGCCCTCAGCCCGTTCTTGGGTTTTGTGCCCCAGACCAGCCTTTCCTCACTTGCTTATCTGCTTGTTGCCCTTCTGGGTGTGGGGGATTGAGCCTTCCTGCCCTGCCCTGTCCTTCAGGGTCCCCGTGTTGGAGCTTGTCCTGGGGAACCTGCTTTCAGAAGCCCTGCCCAGCAAGTCCCAGGAGAGGTCCCCGAAGGGCTCGTGGCTCCCTCTGTGAGTGTTTTGGGGTCTGATTTCTACCGGACTGCCCGGGATGTCCTTAGCAGATTTCTTGTTGCTGCTGTCTGTGCATCCCCCGTGGCCCGCCCGCCACGCCAAAGCCTTGCTGTCCCCCTCCTGCCTTGGTTTCCCTGGCAGAGCCAAGCTCCCCACAGAACAGAGGGGCCAAGGGATGCCTTGAGGTCAGAGGGCCAAGAGGCCATCTGGGCAGTTGGGGACCCCTCAGACCACCACCCAAGGACTCTAAGCTGGAATGGAAAATTCACCAGGACTCCATTCTTGAGTCCCCTAGAGAGAGGCGTTGTACTGATATATAAATATATATATAATATATATGTGAGACATACTGACAGAATCTGTAAGCTAATAAAATATAAGAAAAGGTTAAAAAAAAAGAATAGGTAAATTGACGAGAAGTATTTATTGTTTTCCCATATTGCTTTACTGCCTCCCCGGGCATAAACCAATTCCCATCCCTTTTTTATGTCTAAGTGAAGTCGGAAATGTAGGGGCCCTTTATTCTTGGAGGAAGCAGGGGCTCAGTGGTGGCACCTGCTCCATTCCCTTGGCCCCCTTATTTTCTGGCAAGCCCCGGGGCACAGCAGTCAGCTCCCAGAGAGGGCGGGGGGCTGTCCTCCTCCCTGTGGGGCTGCTGGGACAAGGGTGTGTGTGGTGGATGGGGGAAGTGTGTGTCTTTTGCATTTTTTCTCCTCCAAGAAGCTGTATCTGTGTGGACATTCTGTTTTCAGGGAGTTGGAAAGGAGAGTGTCTGACGGTGGGGAGCAGGCCCCCGCTTCCTAAAGGTTGCAGCCTTGTGCTTGGTGACCGAGGCTCCTCCAAAGTGCTCTTCCTTCTGAGGCATTCAAGCCAGATACCCAGAAATCCTCCCCTCCTCCTTCCCACCCACCCCAACTCTCTCCCCAGAGGGGAGATATTTCCTCCCCACTTCCTCTGTAAATATCTTACATCTCCCACTGGACGTGGCCCCGGGCACTTGCCCCTCCTGGTCTGGATGGCCTCTCCTCACTCGGGGCCTGGCGGCTGCAGACCCTTCAGCAGCCAGCCCTGGGCCTTCACCCACGCTTTCCTACCGCCCACCGGCAGCCCCCGCCTCCCAGGCATGGCCAGCCTGCCCCACTCAGGCCTGAGCCCAGTGTGACCCTGGGAAGGACCAGGGCATCCTGGGAAGCTGAGCAGCTCACTCCTCACTCCCTCGCATCCCTCTGGAAGGAGTGGGTTTCCAGAAGAATGCTAGGGAAGGGTACCCCAGTCTCCAAGTGGCCCCACCTTTGGGTCAGACACTGGTTGGGAGGACACTGTGGCCCTCTCATGTCTCACAGGTTAGGTCTGTGCACCCCTGCGTGCGCGCGGACACACACACACACACACACACACACAGCACCGCAGTATATTCTTGCCAAAGATTTCCTTTAAGAGAAAGCACTTTTAATCATTATTGTTATTATTGTGTAAATGTCTAACCTTTTCTCTCCTCCCTCCCCCGCACCCCTTTTTGCTGTTACTGTTGAATCTGTCTGTCAGCCAGGAGAGTGCTGTCTGGTCTTGAAAACAGGCTGGCAGGGCCAGGGTCCGGGGGAGGTTGGCAAGGAGGAAGGGGAGAGGCAGGGTCAGGTTACAGGGCGGGGTGCAGACGCCAGGCAGGCTCATGGCCCCCGTGCTCCAGCCAGGCATCTGAGGCCGGCCCAGGGCCTCCCTGAGGCTGGCCTGCGTGGTGTCTGGAGGGAAGAGGGCAGGGAAGTGACATCTGTCTGATTCGGGGAGAGAGGGCCAGCGAGGTGCAGGGGTGTTCCATGCCGGTAGACCAGGAGGAGAGGGCAGAGCACGGGAACAATGGAGAGGTGACCCCAGAGGGGAGAGAGGAAGGAAGGGAGCTGTCGGGTCCACCTCCAGGGGTTCCTGGAATGCCCCTGCCCAGCAGTCTTGGTGTCCTGGCTTCCTTACCCAGCCAGATGCTTGAGAGCCACGTACGCTGTGTCCGAGGTTGGGATGGGCCTTCTGATCCCCCTCTTCATCGGAGTCTCTCCTAACAGCTCTGAAAACTCGTGGACCCCTTCTCCCTTGGGTTTTGAGGAATCCCTCTGTGTATCAAAGACTGGCAGGATAGGGACTGTGGGGCCTGGTGGCCAGAAGAAGCCACTGCCCGCTGGACAAGTGTGATCCTTATAAAGGGAGCTCGAGGTGGGGGAGGGAGGATACTCCAGTGTGCCCCAGTCCGGGTTGGGCAGGCTCCTCCTGCCACACAAGGTGTGTTGAGGCGTCTAGAAGCAGAACACCTATGCCTTCGACATTTGTCCACCAACCCTCCCTCCCGGGTCTACCCCGCTTCTTTGGAGCTTCTCAACTTCAGGCCCTGGGAAGGTCAAGTAGGTCCATGCCCTGTCTGGGGGCTCCCTCCGGCCCCTACATCTCCCCATGCTCAGGGTCCTTGGAGAAGTTGGAGGCAGAGTCCAAGAGCCATGCCTCATCCAGGTCCAGGCCCCAGGATCTGGAGACTGGAGCTCCTGGCCAGTGTAAGGCTGGATGTAGGCGTGTGCGCGTGTGTGTGAGGGGTATACGGTGCATATTTTGCTGATCTCTTTAGGAAACGTGGGGTTAGCGTCAAAGGGAGTGGGTGGGCAATAGGACATCCAGTTCAATGTCACCCAGCCGTGAAAGGGATCAGGAGGGCCCCCGATGGGAGGAACCGCAGTATTGTTGTTGGGGACGACTCGCTCCCCTGGGTGGGGCTCTGGCAGATGGGCTCCTTCCTGACTTCTCTGTCCTCGGATGTCCAGACTGTTGGAGGACTTCCATGTACGTCCCACACCTGGCCTCTTCCTGGCAGTGGGGTCTTTGCCGACGGATATCCCAAGTTTGGTTTCTGATCAGTGTTAAACAGGTTGAGACTCTCCCGGGTGGCCGTGTTTGGTTTGTGTGTGAGAGTGAGCACATCGGTGTTCACACGCCGTGTTCCCCCATTTTCTCTCCTCCCTCTGTCATGCCATCCAGAACAAATGTAAGAGATTCATTGCCTCCGCCTCCAGGCCTCCCCGGCCCCCTGCAGGAGAGACGGATGAACCCACCCTTCTCCCCACCCCCTGGCTGTGTATTTATATAGATGGAAATATCCTTTCTATTTTGTATCATCGTGCCTATAGCCTCTGCCACCTGTGTAAACCCCGACCTGCTACTTCCCTGGATATGAATGTATCGAAGCCCTTGCCCGCCTCTTTCTGTACAGCTGCTTTGTCTCCTTGCGCCCATTGTATGGCTTTATTCATGATAAAGCGAAAGAAAAATCTGTGTCTTTCTCTAGCTGTGTTCTTTGGGAAGGGGTCTGCTCAGGGGTCTGCGGTGAGCACAAAGGGCCGCTCCCCCCCAGGCTCCGGATGTGCAGTGGGCTTCAGGGGTGCCTCTCACACACAACTCCCCCATCATTCTCCCAGAGGCTTTCCCGGCTCTCGAGGCCCAGCGGGACCCGACAGCTCCAACGGCGGAGCCTGAATTGGTCTGCATCCCGCAGCTCTGGGCTGGGTTCACGTTCAGGCAGGTTGTGCCCCAGCGTCGGGCCACAAGGCCCTCCCAGTTCGTATCTTACCAGCGCGGCAGCCACCGCAGGGAGCTCTTTTCCCCAGTATTTTGAGCAAATGTTAAATGCTAGGGCAAGTGCTCTTTAACTCTGATGGGCCCTGCTTGGGTCGTAGGACCAGCTCAGAACCAACCAGTCTATGCAGAGCTGGTTCGCGGGATAGCCTCTGGAGCCTTCTGGACCATGGCGAAAGCAGGTGTCGTTACATTGAGGTGACAAAGAAGGAAACCGAGTCTGTGAGAAGTCACCTAGCTTCTAACAGGCAGAACTGGAACTTGTCACCACTGGTAACAGCTGGCATTGAACAATCCCGCTAAGTTCTGGAGGCCGTGCTGAGTGTGTCTGTGTGTTTTGTCACAGACGCGTGCCTGGGAGGAGGAGGGCTGTCTTTGAAAGAAACAGAGCTTCAAAGACGTGGAGAGATGGCTCGAAATCATAAGGCTGGTAATCAGCCAAGCAGGTTGTGAACCCTGAAAGCCCATGCGTTTCCTAGCTCACACCCCTTCCTTGGCCCTTAGGGTTTTGTTTACGAGGGAAGGACAGACTCTGATGAGTGAGAGGCAGGCAGAAGACCCAATGGGGGGCATTGGCCAGATGGGGGGCCTGGCCAGTTTCCCACGGAGTGGACCAGGACTCCAGGTGTGTGAGCAGGAGATCACCCTCCAGTGCCCCCAGGTGTGGATGGATGTGGCTACCTCGAGCTGGGCCTGGGCCAATGGATGAGAGAGACCGAGGAGATGGCAGGCTGGGACCTGTGGCTGGGCTCTGAGGCCTGGCTTTGAGGGGTCCCAACAGGGAGGTGGCGGGGAGGGGCATCTGTGCTCCCAGTGTGCCCAGAAGAGGAGGAGGAGGAGGGAGTGAGTGGGCTGCTGCTGGAGGGCTCTGAGGCAGGGACTTGAGTCCTGACACACCTTACTACATGGAAGACCCTCCATTTCTTATGTGAGTGCGGCCCCTGCGCTATCAGCATCGGCATTGCCCAGAGCTTATCGGAAAGGCAGAGGCCTGCAGACCAGACCCTCAGGAGACCCCCAGGTGACCTGCGCGCATGCTGAAGCCTGAGCGGCCCGGCGGGACTCACATGCCCTTCAGGGCTCGCCTCCGCCCCGCCTGAACGATGAGGACTGTGACGGCCCTTGTCTGGGCCTCCACTGGACACCAGGAGTCCTAGGCCCTACCGGCTGGTGGGACCCCGGAGTGTCTGCAGCCTGGGCCAGGCGCAAGCTAGGCGGGGGCGGGGTCTGGCGCTGGAGTCCGCTGGTTGTGGGCAGGCGTTTGGAGTGTGGGCAGTGCTTGGAGAGGCTGTCCTTGGAAGAGGCAGGAGCAGCAGCAGGAGGGCAGGCGGGGCAGAGGGATGGGGTTGGGGGCCAAAGACGAGTTGTCTCTCACTTGGTCTCGAACTTGGCTGACAAGTACTGAAGCCTGGGCAGGTCACCCCTTGAGGTTCTGAGTGAGTCTAAGGTCCTGAGGGGGCACTGGAATCTTCTGCCTCTCCGCCGGGGACCCTGTGGCTGGAACCAGTGTGGAAGACCGTTGTGCAAATGGAATCCTCCACAGCAAGTGCATGTGTCCACACACACAAGCATGCGCACTGGTGAACAGTCTGGAGAAGGAGCAGGGGAGGAAGAAATCCCCTCTGGATGGGCTCGGGCGTCCCCATGGCCTCCTTCCCCGTGTGCCTCCCTTGTCCCCTCTAGGGCCTGAGCCCGATGTCCCTCCTCCTGCATCTAGAGGGGTTCCTAGCCCCAACCCTCCTGAGCCAGAGCTCTTTGAGGAAGGAGAATCTGTCTTTGTCCCCTGGGGCCATGCCCAGGCCTTCTAGATGTGAGCAGAAGCGTAGGGTCTGGGAAATCCAGCTCCAGCGGCTCTGAAATTTTTCCTCCTGGGGGTTAAATTCTGCCTTCCTCTTTTAAAGACCTGGATTTTCCTCATTCCCTGGCGAAGATGACTAATGATTAGTCTCAGCAGTTTCTAAGCAAGCCAAAGTATGGGAAGGTGACAGCTGGTTCTAAACAATGGACAGCAGGAGTACTATAAATGCACCTGTGTGCGTGCAGACAGACAGACAGACACACACACACACACACACACGAGACCTAGCCCACTGGGCTGTACTGAGTCCCCACATAGGCATCTCTTTTGCCACCTTCTTGC
This sequence comes from Martes martes, assembly GCF_963455335.1. Lineage (NCBI taxonomy): Eukaryota > Metazoa > Chordata > Mammalia > Carnivora > Mustelidae > Martes > Martes martes. Next base: position 168,574,970 of record NC_137890.1, read on the forward strand.
TGCCAACAGTCTGGCGTGGAGACTCAGTCCCAGGGTTACAAGCCGGCGATGGGTCAGGGCTGCTCCCGCAGCGAGCTGACCTCTGGCTGTGCTAATCCGCGGAGCGGCACAGTCAGAGAAGAGAGACAGCAGCCCTGGGTTCTGCAGGTCAGGCCAGGGGCCTGGTGCACAGTGGCCGCAGGATGTGGGCAAGCAGGAGTTGGTGGAAAAGGGCCAGTGGGCTGCAGCCACGAGGAGCCTAAGGACTGGGACAGCTCAGCTGGGAGACACAGAGGCGTGGGGAGGCCAAGAGGCTGGCTATGCCATGTCCTGTGGCCTCTTGCAGACAAGGGAGCCCACACTCTCTGGGCTTCACACCTCCTAGGGGAGTGCCGCAGAGAGCACAGAGTGGAGGGGAGCTACTGCAAAGCGTGCCCTGGGACCAGTGAGGCCCTGACCTTGCAGATGCAGGAGTGATGACTGCGTCCATCCCAGGTGTGGCTGCAGGCACAACCTAGGAAAGGCCCCTCTTCCAGCCTGAGCTGGGAGTGCCCATGCAGCCAGGCCCTTGGACCAGAGATGAGCCTCGTCCGCTCTGACCTGCCTTGGGAGAGCTGGCCTCTGAACCAGGCACAGCTGATTCGGCTCTGGTTTGCCAGGGCCTCAGGAGAGCTTTGTCCTTTCTGGGCCCTAGTTTCCTCATCTGTAAAACAGGAGAATGCTGACCCCAGAGGCGGGGTGTGCAGGTAGACCCCCGTCGACTGCTGGGCTCTGGGGCCTTAAGGAATATGCACCCCGCTCCTCCTCTTGTGCCTCTTGCCTCCTCCCCATCATCTCTCAGGCCTCTGGGGGGACTTGGCAGCAGAACAGACTCATGGCTGAACGCCTCCCTAATGATATTGATCTAGCTGGCTCCTGACTCCCGACCACAGGCTCGGGGCGGGGGTGGTACTGCCGCCTCTGTGGCTCCAGCTTTTCTGGGGGGTTAAAAATCATCTCTGGCCATCAAGACAGGATGTCTAGGTTCCGGACCCCTCTTCTCAGCCCCTTCCCATTCTCTGACTTCTGGGTTGGTCCTGGGAAACCGGAGGTGGGGGGTGGTACATAAGGTCACAGGCTCTTTGCCCCCTACCCCGGCTCTTATCCTGCATGAGCGGACCTGAGCTGCCAAACCACCACCCCTTCCTCATGGGACTCAGGCTGGTTGGGGACTTCAGGAACAGAGCCTGTGTGGGCCAGGGGTCCTGGAGGAGGGCAGGAGACCACCAGGGAGAGACAGGGAAAAGACACCCCCTAGAGCTGGTGGAGACCTTGGGGCTCCCTTGGGATAAATCGATTAGCCCATGAATTCGCCTGAGATGTACTGAGTACCTACTAGGTGCAGGCATTGTACTAGGCCCTGAGTACCTAACAGGTGCAGGCATTGTACTAGGCCCCGAGTACCTGCTAGGTGCAGGCATTGTACTATGCCCTGAGTACCTACTAGGTGCAGGCATTGTACTAGGCCTGAGTACCTACTAGGTGCAGGCATTGTACTAGGCCTGAGTACCTACTAGGTGCAGGCATTGTACTGGGCCCTGAGCACTACTGGTGTGTTTGTTTCTCTTGCAGCATTCTGGGTCTCATGACAGCTGGGAGAGGGAATGGGGACAACATAAAGAAGCATCTAATATGTAATTACAGTGTGATAAGTGCCCCGGAGGACAGGTGCATGGTGTGGCAAGAGTTTGTAAGCAGATTCTGATGGTCTGGGGAGAGCAGAGAAGGCGTCCTCGAGGATGTGACTCTATCCAAATGTTAGGGTCCACAGACGGAACAGGAGTTGATTGGGCAGAGAAGAGAGAAAGGGTATTTCAGGCGGAGGGAACAGCACATGCTAAGGTCCAGGGGCAGGAGGGGCATAGCATGCTTGAACCTCGGGTGCCTCCCCTGGGCAGTGTGTATTATAGTGTTAATTTCACATTCAACTGCGGGCCAGAGAGAAAAGTGGTTAAACGCACAGACTGTGGGCTCTGGGTTCAAATGCTGCTCCATTCTTATTAGCTGTATGACCCTGAGCACGTTGTTCGACTTTGCTATCAGTGTAGGATGGTAATGGTCATCTCTGACTCGGGTTGTTGTAGTAATTGAGAGTCTCTGCCTGTATGAACATTTTGGGCAGCACTTGGCAAATAGTAAGTGCTCAATAAATGTGAGCTGTGTTTATTATCTGCTTATTTGACCCCTCCCCTCAGACTATTAAGTCCTTAAGACTTTTTGAAAAGTCCGAATCAAGGAAATGGTGGGGACAGATTAGTATTTGGCCAAGATGCCTGGGGTCTCTGTTTCAACCTCTCTTGCAGCTCAGCCCAGCTATACGTTAGACGATGTGTCTGATGTTACCTCATTTATTTATAAAACGACCCCAGGAAATAGGTAATACAGCTAGGGAAACTAAAGCTTGGAAGATTCAGTAGTTTGCCCGAGATCTCATAGTTGGAAAGTGCTAGAGATAAATGTGATAGGTACCTAGTTTCTTTCTCTCTCAAGTAAAGGCTTTAGCTCCTATCAGAGCTCTGCTTATGAAGTTGCTTAGGAACTCAGTTTTGTTGCTCGGCCATCCTCAATATGTGGCCAGAAAGGCTGATGCCCTCCAGCCATTGCAACTGCATTCCAGGTGGTGGAAAGCAGAGACGGGAAGGAAAGATCATGCCTGTCTCTTTAAGGACACGATACACTGCTTCCATTGTGTATATTTGTTTCTGCTCAGAGGGCAAGGGCTCAAACTACCACATGGCCTCAACTAGCTGCTGGGAAATATAATTTTTATGCTGTGCAGACAAGAGCCTGGCCATACGTCTGGGGACTTCTTATTAAAGCAAGAAGAGGAGAGTGGGTGTTGGGAGTCACTGTTGGTTTCTGACTCACGCACCTGCACCTGTGGGAGGGAGAGCCCCTCTGTGGCTCCCGGGGCAGGAGGGGAGTGCCCGTGCCATGCTTCCTTCTGCGGCCTCACTCAGACCATGCTCAGCAGGTGGACATGGAAGAGCTTCATCCCTGACCCAACACAGAGGCGACGGAAGACCTGTTGAGAAGGACTGGGCCTGGCGACAGCACGCTGAGTTGGGAGGCATGGGTTTGAGCAGAAGTTGAAGACTCTGGAGGTGCATGTGTTGAGGGAAGCCGCCATGGGACTTCCGGTGGAAATGGTCACTGGGCACTTAGGAGTGAGGGGTCAGGATCCTGGAGTTAGTGATATCACGTGGCGTAATCACGCAGCTCAGCGGTCATCCTCTTTCACGGGAAGGACCTGGCCTCTGGGCGTGCCCCCCAGCAGCCATGTCTGTGCGTTGGGGTACCTTGACCGCTTCCTCCCCATGATGCTGCAGGGTGACCCAGGGGCCAGGATCCAACTCCAGGTGGGCTCTGGGGTGGCGGATGGCTGTAGGAGCATCTCAACTTTACCCTCTGAGAGGTGACAGGACACAGGGGAAGGATGGTCCTGGGTCTCATTACAGAGGACAAGGACCGGGGCAGCAGGACAACAGAGGTCCCTGTGTTTTGGGTGTGGTCCAGAAACTGCAGAGAGCGGCCTACCCAGGGCCATGCCTCCCAGAGGACACTGCAATGCTCTCTAAGGCTCAGGTCCCCCCGGCTGCTGAAATTCCTCACTATTTCTGTCCAGAGGGCTGGGTGACCAAGAAGATGAGCTGAATCACGGAAGAATGGTTGTGTGTCTGTGGGTAGAGACTCATCCTGATCTAAAGGCATCGTAAGGATGGGGAGGGTTGTGAATGGGACCAGGGCACGTGAGGGTGTAGGGAGGAGGTAGAGGAAAATGGCCCTGTGAAGAAGACCGGAGCTCTAGAAGGGGAGGAAGAGCTCGTGTCTCCATAGGCAAGGGGTGAGAGTTTTGTGGAAGAAATGGACAATCGACAGACAATCCAGCTGACCCCCAACCCCCACCCTGGATTGCATCAAAAGCCCTGGGAGAAGGTCACTGAAGTGACCACAAGGAGGTCATCCTGGCTTCCTCCTCTGGGGACAGACGGCAGAGCGTGGGGGCTCGGGGTTGAGGAAGTGACTTAGCACAGTGTCTGGCTCCAAACGGCTCATGGTATTTCTAGAATCGGTGACTCCGTGAGCGAACAGGAGGTGGAGAGAGACAGCCAGTGTGGACAGCTCTTTCAAGAACCCTGACCTCTGCCCACCGCGATTTCACTTCTCTTCCCTAGCGTTGCTCTCTGCTTTCAGGTGCTCAGCCTGCGTTCAGGGCCCGGACCGGGAAAGGGAGTGACTTGTCCTGGAAATCGGAAGCCCCCTGGGGTTAGCTCTGCTGAAGGAGCTGTCTGATACCACCTGCTGTGGTATCAGCAGGTGAGAGCTGGGGAGGGAGAGGCCTTCTCTGAATGAAGCTCCTTCAGATCACTAGGACTACCAGACTCTACCCCAAGTTGGGGAGATAAGGGAGGTGAAAATCAGGTGACAGCCAGCCGCCTTTGTGTGCGCCTGGTGTGACATTACAGCCCTCTCCCAGCCCTTCCTCCCGGATGTCCTGCTCCCCGGGGTGCTGATAACCCAAGCCTTGGATTGGTGTTGAGGAGGGCGGGCCGAGCTCCAGCCAGACGCAGAGAGGGGTGTCTGGGCCCTGCAGGGCCAGCCCCATGGAGGAGGCCCAAGGTAGACGTTCAGCTCAAGGTTTCCTCCCGAGGGGCCCTCCCTCCCCTCTTGCCTTTCTCGCCTTCCCTACCCCTTCCCAGCTGCTTTTTCTCCTGTTTTCTTCCCTGGGTCCTGTCCCCTCACTTTGCATCTCATTGCTCCATCTCTGTACCCTAGGCCACCTTCCCTATGGCCACTCGTAGACAAGCTGCAGCTCCTGGCTATGGTCCTTTAGGATGGGATGGACCAGGGACCTCAGGGAACAGGAGGGAACTAGGCATGGTTTGGGGGTGTGCTGAGGGAGGGCTTTGGAAGTCCAGACGGGGCTGCTATTCTGATATCTGAGTTTTTCTCCTCCAGCCTTAGGGCCACACCACAGCTTCCCAGTGCCGTCCCAGGCCTAAGGCTCCCTCCAGTGGCCCGCAGGGGGAACTGCAGGCACTCCTGGAAGAGGTGTCCGTGCACCCCGGGCAGAGCCAACTTCCAAGGTCCTGAGAGACCCGTTTACTTAGAGCTGGAAGCCAGTCGTTGGGCACTTCGAGGCAGGCTGTTTATTAAAATCTCTGGGGGAGTGGAAGGGACAGAGACCTGGAGGCCTCTGTTTCCATCATGGATCCTCCTTTCTGGCTGACTGGAGCTGGTCCAGAGCCCCTCCATGACCTGCTTGGGGGCAGGGCCAGAGACCCTGCAGGCAGCCGGCAGCGTCAGGAGTCACTGAGGCCCTGACCAGGGGATGGCTCCGTGGAGGGGTACTGGACTAGTAGCCAAGAGATTTGGGTATACGGGGGCTGACCAAGAGAATTCCCCTCTCAAAACTGCGTGTCCTCGTCTCTAACTTGGGCCTCTGGGCCAGTCGATGGGTCTGGGTGCCTTCTCACAGCCCTGCACAACCCAGACCCGTCTTCTAATCTCCTGGGTCCACAAGCCCCATCTGCCCCCAGCAGCCAGCCTGCTTTTGTCCCTCCTCTCTCGGGGGGCAGGCGAGGGTCTCTCAAGGCATACAACGCAGCTGGTCCCACTTGCCCCTTGGGGTGACCGGATGCTCTGTAGATTCTGTTCTGCTCGCCGCTGTGCCTCTGTCCCCATGGAGCTCATTTCTGCAGGGTCCGGCCCTCCAGCAGCTTCCCGTTCAGAGGGTCATTTACCTCCCTCCTCTTCAAGGTCAGTGACGCCCATGAGAGTGAGCGTGAACTTCCACGTTCCTCTCGAAGACTCCCAGGCCATTAAGCTCACCAGATGTCCCCAGGTCTTTATGAAAGAGAAGCCGAATGTGACAAAAAATGAAAATAAATAAGTGAGCAGGCCCTCTCCCCTCCGAAAGGAGTGACAGTGGGCGCCTCTGTAGAAACAGGACTGAAGTTCTGATAACCCAGCTGAAAAACAAAGATGAGACGTTTCCATCGGTCTGCGTGTGGAACATGGCAGCGAACTGCGGGTGGGGCAGTCCCTCCAGTGTGCTCGGCTGCTTCCTAGCCCCTGATTCCAGGCCAGGCATTTGACCTCTCTGTGCCTCAGTTTCCTTGTCTGTAACACAGGGCAGTCATGACAAAGGAAGTCCTTCATGTAGGGTGTCCAGCTTGGAATTCTGGGAGGGTGGTCACATCTACTGACCGCCTGCGATGTGTGAGAGACATAGGATCTCATGTTCCATGAACTCAACAAGGTGCTCATTATCACCCCCATTTCACAGATGAACAAAGCAAGGCTCAGAGAAGTAACGATTCATAAGAGCCCATCGAATGATTCGAACTCACATCTGTCTGCTCCCAAAGACTCAGCTAGGAAAGTACAGGTGGAGTGGAGGCAGGAGCCTCCTGAGGGCAGGGTCCCAAGAAGGTGGAAGTCCTTGTGAGACCAGCCAGGGACTGGACTTAGGGAGAGGAGGACTGGGGGCTCATGAGATCTGGTTACTGCTTATCTCACTGTGCCCTTTGTGAGCAGGACAGCTGAGCTCAGAGAGGGGAAGGGACTTTCCATTGGTCACTTGGCCTATGGAGCCTGGATGGTCCAAAGATTCAGGGACTGAGAGGCCTAGGACGGTCCTTAGGAGACTGAGAAGGCAGATGTTGTCTGTGGGATGCTTCTGGGGAGACTCCAGGGCCTGAGCATGGGTGGCAGAAAGGACAGCAGTGACACCGTGGACAAGGGTGGTGGTGGTGGTGGTGGTGGTGAGAAGACTGAGGGTCGACATGAGGCCAGAGCTGGGAGATCCCCGAAACCACACTAGAGGGGTCACCTCCCCTGCCTCTGGTGGGGCTGGGATGCTCCAGGGCTTAATGGGAGAGAACCTCTGGGAATGTAGGGGAGAAGGGAAAGAAAAGCCGCAGAGAGGCAGCTCCGGCCAAGGACATCGTGGTTAGAGTCTGTGTCCACTGGACATCCAGCTGTGGCCACGAGGCCAATGACCTGGCCCAGAATCCTCTTCCTCCCTTAGAAGAGGGAAACGGGCAAGCCGCCTCATTCCACCCTCCCAGGGTCCTGGGGAAAGTGTTGGTTTTAGGAAACGAGGCTGCAGAGGCTTAGGAAGGGGGATGTCGCCCCCTTATGGCCATGCCCTGGTGCTACAACGACAAGGCTGGATGATCCGAGGAAGGGCAGCCGGCAACCAGCCCACAGGTCATCACAGTTGAAACACATTTTGAGTTCCTCCTGGGCCTGGGGCTCCCTTTGTGGGAGATATCCAGGAGCAGGGTGCATGTGAGACGGTGGCAGCTTTCCGGTTTCATTGTTGTGAGTGGTTTTCTCCGGAGGAACGTCGGGCTCCAGGCACCTCACAGCGGCAGCGGTGGGGAGGACTGTACTGAGCTCTCCGTGCGAGCAGGGCCCTGTGCGGGGCACCGGGGACCCAGAGATGAGCAGGACCTGGACCACGCCCTCCACCATCCCTGCGGGACCCAGGGAGAGGCCAGCTGACCAGCATGCAGCCATGTCCAGGGTGGAGGGACACAATATTAGGGGCATGACCTCTTCTCCTCCGGAGGGGTTTCTGCGTAATACCTTGGCCTCTCTCCTCACCCCTCTTGGGTTGGGGAGTTTGGGAGGAGAGATGGAGCTCCCCGCACTCTCTCTGCCCCCTTAGAGGCAGCATGCTCCTAGAACGGTTGCATTCCAGTCTCCTCTGCCACGTGGTTGGGGGCCTGTCCTTGGCGGGAGCCCTGGCGTTGTCCCGAGCCACTCATCCCTGGTATGGGAGGGTCTCACTTTATGAATGACACAGAGGCCAGTTAGTGTGGCCCCTGCTCTAAAGTCACCTTGTCTCATCAGCTCTGTCACTAACGTTTTGACCTTCCTCTTCCCTACTTCGGGTCAGTCAGTTGTTTCTGAATTCAGGTGTGGAAAGAGGACGTTATTGACTGCTTCTCTGAATCTCTAGAGCAGTGTTTCTCAACCAGTGGTGGTCTTGCCTGTCCAGGTGATATTTGTCACAATGGACGGTGGAATCCTCCTGGTGTCTACTGGGCAGAGGCCAGGGATGCTAAAAAAAAAAAAAAAATCCTAAAATACTCAGGACAGACCCTCAGAACACAAATTATTCAACCCAAATGTCCATAGTGTGGGGCTTGATAAACGCAGACCTAAAGCATAGGGTGTTAGGAGAAATTACAGGACAGGTGTCCAGTTCAGCCTCGTGGGGAGAGGTTGTATGAAGTGGGAGTTCAAAGAAGGCTCCTGGGAGGAGGTAATATCTGGCTTGGGTTTGGAATATAAGTTGGTGATTTCCATGCAGATGAAGAGTGTCAAAATCAGACACATGGAAGAATATCCAGGCAGTGGGAACAGAGTGTGCGAATGCATGGAGGCAGAGAGGCCGTGGTGTATTTGTATGGGGCATGAGCACATGGTGCATGAGTATGTCTGGGGCAGGCGCTGCCTGAAAATGGTGAGATTAGGCTGTGGAGGTGGGTGGGGCTGAGCATGGAAGGCCTTGTCCACCTTGCTATGGAGTATGTTTTTATAAAGTATAAAACCCCACAAAATGCATTAAAAAAGTGTGCAAAACACACATGTATATAATTGTTGAGCACAATTAATTATCAATCACATGGTGGTGTTTCCATTTTTGGCTACTACAAGTAAAGCTCTCTCTGTAAGCATTTTTGTACTCGGGGTTCATTCTTTTTTTTTTTTTTAAGAAATTATTTTTAAAATTTAAATTATATTAATTAACATATAATGTATTATTAGTTTCAGAGGTAGAGGTCAGTGATTCATCAGTCTTATATAACACCCAGTGCTCATTACATCACGTGCCCTCCTTAATGCCCATCCCCCTACACCCCTCCCCTCCATAACCCTCAGTTTGTTCCCTATAGCTAAGAGTCTCTTATGGTCTGTCTCCCTCTCTGATTTCATCTTTCTTTTTTCCCTTTCTTCCCCTGTGATCCTCTGTTTTGTTTCTTAAATTCTACATATGAGTGAAATCATACAGTATTTGTCTTTCTCTGATTGACTTATTTAGCTAAGCACAATACCTTCTAGTTCCATCCACGTTGTTGCAAATGGCAAGAGTTCATTCCTTTTGATGGCTGAGTAGTATTCCATTGTATACACGAACCACGTCTTCTTTATCTACTCATCTGTTGATGGACATCTGGGGTCTTTCCATAGTTTGGCTATGGTGGACATCGTTTCTTCAGCCATTGGGGTGCAGGTGCCCCTTGGGATCACTACATTTGTATCTTTGGGTTAATTATCTGGGGTTCATTCTTATGAATCTCTTTTGGGCATAAACCTAGTAATAGAAGGGCAGGGTCATGGGGTATGCATATATTCAACTTCAGTGGATATTGTCAAAGAATTTTCCAAAGTTCTCATAGGAATCTATACTCCTACCAATAGAGCTAGAGACTGCCCCATTGCTTTCCATCCCCACCAACACTTCATATGGACACCTTCTTGGAAATTAGCTCTCCTGGAGTGAGTGCGAAGACAGGAAATTCATTGTGTGTTTTTTTTAAAATAAGGTTTATTGATATATAATTTGTATATAACAGAATTCACTATTGTAGATTGACAGATCTATGAATTTTCATCAACCTCCACATTTTCGTGTATAAATATAAATATAAATATGTATAAAAATACATAGTATTTCCAACACCACTACACCGGCCTCCGAAGGTCCTTGCTTCTCTTCATGGTCAATCCCTTCTGTCACCCCCAGGACCTGGCAACCACGGATCTGTTTCCTGTCGTTAGAGTTTTGCCTCTTCGAGAAGGCTATGTAAATGGAATCTTAAAGTAAGTGGCCTTTTGAGTTTGGCTACTTTCACTTAAGCAATACGTTTTTGAGATTCATCCAGCTTGTTGCCTGGATGAACAGATGGTGATTTCAAAAGTGAGGTGGAAACTATAGAAAAAATCAAACGGAAAGGCTCGAAATAGAAAACACAGTAGCAGACATGAAGAATGCTTTCGATGGGCTCGCCTCTCTCTCCTTCTGTAGCATCATTTTTCACATGAATGGTTGGCTCATACGGGGAAGTAACATGAATGAGGAAGAATGTGATCAGTTCCTTGGTTGTGTGTGTTTCTTAGAGCAAAGTTTCCTTTTGTCTGGATTCAAAGCAAGTTCTGGTTCAAAAGGAAGGCGTGGCCTCCCAGTGCTATCAGGCCCTGGCTTACCCAGTCATACATACATCATGCTGGTCTTGTACTCACTTTGAATCCTGCTGAATTCCAGCGCAGAACACAGCCACTGGATTCTGGGCTCACTGGGTGTTGCCAATGGCCGTGTGTGTCTGGGCAGTAAAGACTCATGGATAAGCTTATTGCTGCATCTTCTCTGCTCATGGGCATTCTCCATAGGCTTCTGGGCTTGAGTTACGAAACTCAAGTTCAAAGGCAAACCATCAAGAATTCATGACCTTGATAGCAGAACATGAGAACGAGCTCAATGGCAGAGTTCACACACCTGTGAAGCTGACCCGTGAGCCCTGCCCCACCCTTCCTTATCTCAGGCCCATTATCCAGAGGGAACTTCACGTTTATGATGCCCTTCAACAGAGGAATGAATAAAGAAGATGTGGTCCGTATATACAATGGAATATTACTCAGCCATCAGAAAGGATGAATACCCACCATTTACATCAACATGGATAGAACTGGAGGGGATTATGTTAAGTGAAGTAAGGCAAGCAGAGCTTTCTCTCAACTATCATATGGTTTCACTTATATGTGGAACATAAGGAATAGACCATAGGGGAAGGGAGGGAAATCTGAAGGGGGAGAAATCAGAGAGGGAGACGAATCATGAGAGACTATGGACCCTGGGAAACAAACTGAGGGTTTCAGAGGGGAGGGGGCAGGGGTAACAGGGGTAACAGGGTGATGGGTACTAAGGAGGTACATGTTGTGATGAGCACAGGGTGTTATACGCAACTAATGAATCATTGAACACTATACCAAAAACTAATGATGTACTATACAGTCGCTAATTGAACATAATAAAAAAATGAAGTTTTGTTTGTGGTTCCCTCTTCTATAATATGCTCCTGTTGCTTGATGATTGTTTCAGAGATTATGCAGTCATTTTCCACAAGGATACACTGACAGCTAACTCATATGATCCCCTCCCTTTGCCTTCCACCTCTTACCAATATCATTACCTGTAGTCCATCTTTTGTCTCTTTTGGAACTTTCTAGAAGATGCGTCTTTATTTCTGGTTACATAAATTATAAAAATACATCTTGACTCCCTCATTTTGTAAGTTGAAGATATTTGGGTCCATTCCCCTCACCAATTTTTCCCCTTGCACATTTATTTTTTTTCACGTGTGCTTTTACTGACTTTATGAGTTGGTTTACAACTAGATGAGGAGACAAATACGTCTTGAACACAGTGGAAGTTTACTTCTGGCTCCCAGCGCAGCACTGGACGGTGACTAGGTTGGCAGTTCATTCGTTGATTTAGGCTGATGGAAGCTTGATGAATTCAACCATGAATCATGGGGGTGTCCAAGGTGATAATCTGCTTGTCAGCCAGCAGGAAAGGATAATGAGCACGAACAAGAGGAGGCGGGCCATGTCTCTGGGCCAGGCACATGTCACGTCCCTCACACCCCATCGGCTGCAGCTCAGACCCAGGGACACATTTTCTTTTGCAGGGGATTTTGGGAGATGTATTCTGTTTAGCTGCCCAGAAAGAAGAGGAAAACAAAACAGTTAATTTTGGCTAATAATTAGCAGTCTTTGTCCTTCGTGTATCACCAAGTTTGTAGTCTTTCTATTTTCTTCAGTGATTACTTCAGAGGCTGATTCTTATTTATTTATTTAATTTTTAAAAACTTTAATTTTATTTTATTTACATTCAATTATTTTATTTACATTCAATTAATTAACATATAGTATGTTATTAGTTTCAGATGTAGAGGTCACTGATTCATCAGTTGCATACAACACTCAGTGCTCATCACATCACGTGCCCTCCTTAATGCCCATCACCCAGTGACCCCATGCCCCCAACCCACCTCCCCTCCAGCAGCCCTATTTGTTTCCTATGGTTAAGAGTCTCTCATGGTCTGTCTCCCTCTCTGATTTGGTCTTGTTTTCTTTTTCCCTCCCTTCCCCTATGCTCCTCTGTTTTGTTTCTTAAATTCCACATATGAGTGAAATCATATGATAATTGTCTTTCTCTGACTGACTTATTTTACTTAGCATATCCTCTAGTTCCACCCACATTGTTGCAAATGGCAAGATTTCATTTTTGATGGCTGCATAGTATTCCATTACACACACACACACACACACACACACACACACACACACACACACACAACATCTCCTCGATCCATTCATCTGTTGATGGACATCTGGGGTCTTTCCACAGTTTGGCTATTGTGGAAAGCCAAAGTGTTGGCTTTCCAATACTTTGGATTTCCACAATACTTTGTGGAAAAGTATTCCACAAATACTGCTATTTGTGGCTGCTATAAACATTGGGGTGCGGGTACCCCTTCAGAGCACTACATTTGTATCTTTGGAGTAAATACCCAGTAGTGCAATTGCTGGGTTGTAAGGTAGCTCTATTTTCAACTTCCTGAGGAAATTCCATACTGTTTTCCAGAGCGGCCGCACCAGCTTGCATTCCCACCAACAGTGTAGGAGGGTTCTCCTTTCTCCACATCCTCCCCAACACCTGTCGCTTCTGACTTGTTAAGTTTAGCCATTCTGACTGGTATGAGGTGGTATCTCACTGTGTTTTGGTCTGTATTTCCCTGATGCCAAGATATGTTGCGCATTTTTTCATGTATCTGTTGGCCATTTGTATGCCTTCTTTGCAGAAATGTCTTCTGCCCATTTCTTGATTGGATTATTTGTTCCTTGGGTGTTGAGTTTGACGAATTCTTTATAGATTTTGGATACCAGCCCTTTATCAGATAAGACATTTGCAAATATCTTCTCCCATTCTATCGGTTGCCTTTTGTTTTTTTTGACCATTTCCTTTGCGGTGCAAAAAGATTTTTATCCTAATGAAGTCCCAACATATGATTTTTGCCTTCGTTTCCCTTGCCTTTGGAGACGTGTCTAACAAGAAGTTGCTGCGGCCGAGATCACAGAGGTTGCTGCCTGTGTGTGTTCTCCTCTAAGATTTTGATGGATTCTTATCTCACATTTAGGTCTTTCTTCCATTTTTGGGTATGGTGTAAGAAAATGGTCCAGTTTCATTCTTCTGTATGTGGCTGTCCAATTTTCCCAACACCATTTGCTGAAGAGACTTTTTTCCATTGAATATTCTCTCCCGCTTTGTTGAAGATGAGTTGACCATAGAATTGAGGGTCCATTTCTGGGTTCTCCTTCATAGGCTGACTCTAAAGCTGAAAGTCAATGTCAGGGTTGACATGAACACAGCTGTGTGGTCAGGGTTCTGCACAGGACAAAAGCCACTCTAGATAAGCTTGAGTGGGAGGGAATTTTCTAAACGAATTTCAGCATATATGAAGAGGAGGAAAAAACAGACTCCAGGTTAAAATTTCAGGAACCGCTCCCCAACCACCCCCAGGGTTCTGTGATGTCCACACTCAGGGGGCCACCATCTCCAGAACCACACTAGCCAACTTCTGTTCCTAAGGGGAGGAAACTGTCTAGATGGGGGAAGCCACCACCGCCACTGGCTCTAGAACCACCCGGAGCTGCTCTGAACCCATCAGTCGCGGATCGGCTGCGTCCAGCACCCCCTCGGCACTCCTGAAGTTTGTCGCTGGACTCCCTCCCCTTTCTGTTAATCCTGCTCACAGAAAAACCTGCATTTCCGCTGCTGCTTGCCCCAGCTGGAAGCTGCACCGCAGTAACAGCCCCACCCCTGCTTTAAAAAACCTGAGTGCATCTATCTGATTGACAGAGTACCAATCACATTTACAATTCCAGGTGTATGGGAACCTGGGAAATGCAGCTGTCCATTCTCCAGCCTTTTCCATATGGAAATATTCAATAATATTCAAACTATGTATATGCCTATGTACACAGGTATATATTCAGGCATTATATCTATAGTCACATGTTTATATTTGTATTTATTCTTACATCACCTTATGTTGGAAGCTGAGGTCACACCAACATATCTACTTCCTTGCCTCCTCCCTTGCTAGATTTCCTAGTCCCATCCCCAATAGTGAGAAACACGGCTCCCATTATCCTCAGTCTATTCCGTGTTTGTCCCATCTCTCTGGGTAACACATCTATTTTCCTCCTGCTCGCAACCCCCACCCCTCTCGCCCAGACACCCTCTTCATCTTGCATGTGACATACTTCTGTTAGAAAATTGTTCACCCTTTATCTGAAATTCCAGTTTAACTGAGCATGCTCTATTTTTTATTTGCTAAATCTGGTGAGTCTGGATGAAGGGCTGTCCCAACATCAGAGCCCCAGAAGTGGGGGACTGCCAAAGCCAGCCTGCTTGTGCCCTTTTCCAGCACGTGTGTGTCTCTAGAATGCTCCCCCATAAACTTCCTGCTTGCCCATCTCCACCTCAGCGTCGGCCTCCCGGACACCTGACCTGCAACACCAAGTCTCTGCTTTATTCCTTCCCTGGTCCTAAGACTCCTGACCACACTGGTGGAAGTCAAGTTCCCAGAGCAGCCTGGGGTTTACTTTGGAAGGAGGACCGAGTAAGAGCTCAAGATGCCGGCCTGCAGGTTGTAATGACTCTGGTGACCACCAGGGGGCAGTCTTTACCCACAGGTGAGCAGAGCGCGTTCCCGGGAGGGTGAGGGGTGGGCTCAAGGAGAGGGCGCTTTGGCTCACGTGTGTACGTGCGGGAGGGCACGTTTGGGCTGTGCGGAGCCAGAGCCCGAGTGTGCACGGCCCGCGTGTGTGTACACGCGCGTGTGCCCAAGTATGTGCTCAAGTGCCTGACCCTGGGCGGGTCGTTCCTGTTATCTTGACCTCAATTTTCTCATCTGTCTAATGCGGGTCTTTCCGTTTTGACAGTCTGTGTTCCTTTGTCCCTCAGCACCGCTGGGTCAGCTCTAGACATTTCTGTTTCCTTAAAAGAATGGAAGATTCCAGGCCACTGAGTGGAGGTGGGGGCTAAGTGGAGAGAAATGGAGAGGTTTTATTTTCTGCTACCAAAAGCAATGCTTTAATTGCTTTGTTTTTTAAAAAAGAAAATCTCAATTTTCATTGCAACAAAAGTTTTCTTTCAAAATAACCAGAGTCTGTAAGGCCTGTGCAAAGGTGCTCGTACCCCTGGACGGTGCTTCTCTACGCATTTGCAGGGCGCTGGCCCCGCCACCAGTTCCCAGAAGCGCTGGGACTTTCCACCCAAGTGCCCCTTAATGCAGCAGAGAAAAATGAAGAGGAAAGAGCTAAGGCGGCGGGGTCACCCTTCCTGACCTTCCTGGGTCATTTGACGGCTGTGTCTCAGGATCTCATCTGTAAAGTGGTAACAGTAACATTAACACGAGTATCACTATTATTTCTGGCCTTTTATTTTAACGTATGTGATTTCCTGGAGACTTGAGTTCTTCGAGAGGTGAGCTCACTGAGGAAGAGTGCACAGCAAATGCTCCCTGGGCCCTTCTCCTTAGAGGCCAGCCTACCTCTCAGTGCTTCCTCGTTGCCCACCGTGTGGGCTCGGCGGCGAGAGGCCAGGCTGGAGTCTGCAGACGGCAGGTGCCTGGAGATCATTCCCCACGGTCCAACATCGGCAAGCTGGTCTTCTTGGGAAAGGTGCAGGGATGAATGATGACAAGCAGAGGCACGGGTCACTGAGTGCTTGCAATCTGCTGGGCTTGTTTCTGAGCCCTTTGGGCATATTATCTCATTAGTCCAGGTAATGGGCTGTATTGTCTCCACTTTACAGATGGGAATACTGAGGCGAGGACAGGTGAAGTCCATTACCCAAAGTAAAGGAGCTAGCAAGGGGCAGAGCCAGGACTCTCACCTGGGGGACCGGAGCCCAGAGCCCCTCACTCGAAGCATCTGGAGCAAGGAAGTGGACTGGCTGAATGAATCCCTAAGTGCAGAAATGATCGATTAGTCAGATCAGGGCATGCCAAGGAAGGGTGTGTGCATTTCCTGCCTTCTACATGTCTCTCCAGGGAGCCTTTCCCTCCCTGCTCCCCTCACAGCCCACCCAGCCTGTGGGGACAGTAAGGGTCCCTTGTCCGTCTCTGCCGGACCCTCTGGGGCTGCTGCTCCTAGCTCTGGGCTGGGTGGCGGGAGCCCTGGTGCCTTTTCTGTCAAGGATGGACAGAGGCATCTTTTTCTTCTTTCCCCAATGCCATTTTGTTAAAGCAGAAAATCCTTGAGGAGTGAAGTCACATTTTCCATGCCCCTGAAAGCTCCGGCGAGCCCACGAGTATTATAACCAGAGGAGGCTGGGGACAAAGGAAGCTTATAATTTTGTGAACAGAGGCTTGGGAGAGGCCTGCCTAAGATGGCTTTCCAGGGGGAGGGAGAGGGGAGAGGCAGAATTGAGAAAAACCCAGAGTGGGGTAAGTCGCAGGCCTGGTCAGCGAGGAGGCCTGGTACCCGGGCAGCGATCCACTGGGGCTCGGGTTGGTGTCTCCCTATGTCACCCGCCTCCTTGCCCAGTCCCCCACCCCTCGATGTCCTGGGGGATTTCTGCTAAACTCAGTGCTGTCTTGCTGAAGCCACAACTGGGCTTGGGCCTCAGAGCACAGCTAATGAAAAGCCTTGGTTCTTTCCCTCAGTTTCCTCATCTGTAAAATGGGCTGGCGAAGGCTCTGTCCCGGAGTGTGTCCCCTTAGCCTGGTGATGGGGTGGCACTCCTCTCTCACCTGCTCAGAGTTCTCACCACTCCTCACTGTCTTTGGGCCAGACCACAAAGGAGGGGCTGTCTGCTGATGGTACTGTTGTTTTTTTGGGGGGCCTGGAGGCCAGCTCTTGGCTCGAATCAGAAGGACAATAAGAGCTAATAGCAAATGCTCTGGGCCAAGTGACTTCCTCTGCATCTTATTGTGCATGACAAACATGACAAAATTACAAGGTAGGCGCCTGGCCACCATTTGCATTTGACAAGACAAACACCACAGAGGTGCAGAATGGGGACATCAGGATCCCCATGCCAGGCAGCTATCCCCATCTGTCTGCACCGTCCACAAGCACAACCACTGCATGGCTCTGCTCTGCTCCCCTCTGCCCACAGCCTCCCAAATGTCGGGCTTGGACCTGGGACACTTGTCACAAAATGCCTGTTAACATCCTGGAATACAGCTTGAGCAATGAGGACAGGAGGATCTCTGAGACCAGTTAGAGGCTTGGCTCACCATGAGAAGACTCCACTGAATTCGAAGGAGGGATGGAGAGACAGAGACACTGAGAGACAGAGACACTGAGGGACGGAGAGGGATGGAAAAAGGGGGAGCGCCACCGTTATTGAGGAGACGAGTGTCTTAACTGAACATAGTGCTCTGGGAGAGAAGAGGAAGGTGACCTCCTGTGCATGTGTGTTTTCATCCACAATTGGAGGGTGCCAGGGGCCTTGCCTAGGGAGGGAGGAATCCTCACAGAGGAAACAGGTCACCAGCTTGGGGCGGGGAAGAAGCTGGAGCTGGAGCTGGAGACTGAGCGTCTCTGCCACCTGCCGAAGGGGCGGGCTTCTGGGCTCTGAGACTTAGAAAAGAGAGAAGGGGGCCAGAATTAGAGGAGGGAAGGGAGTCTACGCTGCTCACCAAGGAGACCGAGACTGACCATAAATATGCTCATTCTCCTCAAGAAATGTTTTCCCCCAAAACACTCATGTGCCTGCCCCTCCAGCCTCTGACACCCTGCCCCCCCACCCCGGCTGCAGCCCAGACCACCTGCTATCAGGACCCACAGCTTAGGAGCGGGCAGATGGGAACCCCGGAAGGTGGGCTCTAGAATGCTCATGTCTACCTGATGCCCTCATCTCTCTGGTCTGGGGGACAGAGAGCTGACCCCCAAGGCAATGTGCCGATCCCATGGGTCCCGCTTTACAGTCCACTACCCCCACCCCCACCCCGGGAGCTTGCTTGAGTGCTGTGGAGTGAAGGCTAGGAGTCTCCACTCCAGAGCCAGACTACCTGATCTAAATAAATCCCAGCACTGCCATTCAATACCCAAAAAACCCGTGCCTCTGTTTCCTCCTTTATAAGTGGGGGCCATGAGGGTGCCCTCTTCAAAGGGTTTGAGATATAGTTTTCGGAACATAACCCAGGCATGGAAGCCATACCAAACGTCACCTGAAGCTAAACATCACCCCTCCTCTTCGAGCATCTTTAAAGTTTAGTCTGCATGCTCAGGGGGATGGGGAGATCTGCAAGAGCTGGTATTGTAGGAGCATTTCTGAGAGTTATTTGCTCAGAGAAACCTCCTTCCATGGAGTATCTAGTGGGATTAGAGTATCTGTGCTCATGTCTGGGAAACATTGATAACCCAAGTCTTTCACTTTGACAGTCCAAAGAAAAGTGACTGGGGACCAGCTGGGGCTCGTGATCAGGGGCATCTGCTCCAACTGGGAGAGCAGGCTAAACTCCGCTCCAGGATTGTGCCAAGGGCATCCTGTTGTGTTCTCAGGAGCCTCAGTGGCTAATGTCTCTCCAGGGTGTCTCAAAAGACCTGCCAGGCTGGCGGCATACTTCCCTACAGGAACGACTCTGCTGTTGACACGCAGGAGTGGCACCCACACTCCAAGATGGTGAACGTGGATATCAGGGGAGGGCTAGCCAGCTCTGACCCTGGAGGAGCTGGGCTCATCAATTTTTACTCCCAGGACCTGAGCATGCTTGGGAGAGGGCAGCAGAGGGGAGACGGCACACAGCAGAGCTGGAAGGGTCCTTGGCCATCGTTGGGTCTAGAGATTCTCATTAGCTGTGCTACCTTTTCTTCAAATGAAAGTGCAAATGGAACCACACTAGAAGAAACAAAATGAGGAAAGTAAAGCATTCTGGTTGAAATATGCATGGGGAGGCCAGAAGAATGTGATCTTGTTCCGCCCCTCCCTGTTATGGACAATGGAGGTCATTCAGAGCCATGTTTCCAGATCCTTCCCACCTGCCTCCACTCTTTCTGTAATACCTTCTATTCTGGGAGGTACCATTGGACATGTCTACTGGGAGTTGGGGGTTGTCAAGACTCAAGACCTAGGCTATATGGGTGAAAGCAAATAGGCTGGCTGGACCCCCCTCTTCTCCTGAGCCAGTCTTCACCCCTTCCTGGCATTTCCATTGTGGGACCTTCTCTGCTCCAGGAAAATTGGACTCTCAGAATCACATACCATCCTTGCCCCCTATCTGGGGTCTGGAAGCTGGAGTTGCCATACTCCGTCTGAATGGTGTCCTCTTTGGCACTGATGTCCAGGAAAGATGATGTCTGCTTATCAGCAACTCTTGAATCCCACTCTCCCTCCTTGGGAAACATTCCCACGCTCTAGCTGCCATCATTTCCTTGTGATTTGTGCCCTGACGGCTTCAACTCAGAGTCTTACTGGGTTCCCAAGGTCAATGTGACCTCTCTGTCTTACCCCTGCCCCACCTTTCTCCTCTCAATGCAAGTGGTCTCCTAAAGCCACTGTTTTCTCCTGAGCTTCCATTTCTGGGTCACCCTTGGTTTGCCCATGTTCCCTTGTTGGAAACTTTTCTAAATGGGTCAGGAGACCTTGGTGAGAGAAGATGCCATCCTCCCACAGCCTCCCTTCTGGGGGGTCAGGTTGGCCACCCCAGCATCAGAGGTCCACTCAGATTTCTGTAGCCCTTGTTTGTCTTGTCCTAACTTGCTCATTTGCAGGCCATCCTTGTGACTGACTGGGAGAGTCACCCTTCTCTTCCCAGCCTGTTCTCTCTACCCAAATGGAGTCTCAGCCCTTGCAGAGGGTGGATAGATGCTGATGATGGACCAAAACTAGGTCTTCAGGGCCTCGAACATCATGCAGGGGCCTGAGAGAGTCCAGACTCTGCTAAGCCTGTTCACTCAACTGGAAGCTGGCATCTGCCTGGTCCATGAGTGTGGATGGCTCTTTTTTTGTGTGCATGAGAGGGAAAGCAGGGGAACGTGTAGCATCTTCTTGTCCCTGCCAGGGCCCTATGATCCTGAGGGTTAGGCCTTATGGGATGGTTCACTGCTGGGGAGGGTAGAGCTCATGGAGCATGGCATCATTGTATGTGACATTGTAGTTCCCAGAACTTGTCACAAACTCAGAGTGCTCAGGAGTCCTTCACCTGCGCTGGGATTCAGGGGTCCCAAAGGACATACCTCAGTCCGGGGCTAGGCACACACAATGTTCACATGGGAACCAGAGATAAAGCCTGTGTGTAGAATCACTCCTATGGAAAGGGCCAGGCTTTACCCTGTCAGCCTGCAGGCTGTGGGGACATACAAAGTCCTGTTTACCATCCCATATGTCCTTCCAGAGGGTATGCCAGCGGCTTGTGGGGACTGTGGGCTCTCACTGGAAAGCCAGGGGCTGGGTCCAGGAAAGTTGATTTTTGTCTCCTGAGATGCTTGCCCAGGCCCCAGGCCAAGCTTGGCTGAGGGCTGGCAACCAACTGGGAAATGTTCAGCTCCCCTGTCATTGTGGACTCCAGAAACAGCCTCTAGGGAGGAGAAAATCCTCATGGAGGGCAGCGAAGCCTAGCCATGCTGATGAGACAAAACAAAAGGGGGTGAGTTACTGAAGAGGGGATAGACAGATGTTCCTCTGGGCTAAAAGTGCTGACTAGTGAATCTGATCAAGGGAAAGGGGAGGGGAAGGGAAGGAGGAGGGAAAAATAATGGAGATATTAGAGAAGCCCAGGAGGGCACAGTTGCCCCTTTCTGGAAGGGAAGCCATGGAGAGCAACAGCTGGAACATGAACTGAACTTGAAAGGAGACAGTAATCTGCAAGATGCTCTGGTATTCAAGATGGCAGCACTAGAGAGGTTGACTCAGGCAGAGGAAATCTCTGAACTTTGGCTTTGTCTCTGTGGGGCTTTCACTAGAACACAAACCCCGGAGGGCAGGTGTTGCTGTCTGTTTTGTTCATTGCTTCAACCTCAGCATATAAAATAGAGGCAAGTACTGATTAGGTTCTCAAAAAAAAAAAAATAAAAGGGTTGTTGAATGAGTAAGTAACTTGAGGGCAGGGATATACGCGAAAGAACATTATATCTTAGGAAAAGAGCTGAAAGTCTCTTCCAAATCTACTCGGGGGTCCTAGAAATTCTTGTGAGGGGTATCTTAGAGAATATTTGGGTCATCCCACTGTAGGGAACAAATTGAGGCCTATAACTGGGGGAGAAAGCAGTGAGAATATTGAAGGTTGACCCCAATTTCAGGGAAAGCAATTGAAGAGAGGGCCAGGGATTTGGACTACCAGGATCTCCGACCTTGAGCAAGACAGGCAAATGTGCGCCTTTCCCAGGCATGGGGAAGCTATGGGTGAAACCCATCCATCACTTCCTCAGAGGACAGGAGAGCCCCAGCCAGCCCCAGAGCAAGGCAGGCAGCCCCCTCCTGGTGCTCCCACAAAGGGGTCCAGTTTCTGTTTACACTTACACAGCCTGCAGGATGTGAAGGGTGGTTCTGCTCAGGGGATGACTTGACGAGTCAGCACCTTCAGGGTGGGTGAGGAAGGATGAAGGACGCTGCGGAGGGCAGACCCTTTTTGTCGGCTAGTTGCTGCATCCTAGAACCTTGGCCACAAGTACCTGCGGGAACGTTTCAGGTGCTAGTTCTACAACCACTCACTGAAAACTGACCCTGTGCAGGGCACTGGCTCAGGAGTCTTGTAAACAGTGGCAAGGAAAGGTAGGTGTGGTCCTGCCTGCATGGAGCTTAGTGTCAAGGGGAAGAAAAGACTTGGTTAAGTAACACAGACTGGGGAGTGTGTTCTAAGGGGCATCCAGCTCCAACACTTGAAGAAAGGACTATCAGAGGATTTGTGGACCTATTTAAAACCACTACACCATCCAAAACCAGACTTGTGTGAACTCCTCCTCCCCTAAACCCGGTCCCACCCTCCTGGTGCCTATTAGAGCAACGGGTGCCCACTGAGCAAGCCACGGGCACACCCTCAACTGTGGGCCAGATTTAGTAACCTGCTTATAATAAACAGAATACTGTGACGTTCTCTGACTTCCAAGACTAGGTCATAACAGCGTTGGAGCTTCCATCTTGTTATTCTGCCTTGAGTCCCTTGCTGAGGGGGAAGTTCCCACCATCTTGTTGAGGTCTAGGTGGTAAGGAGCTGAGGCCTCTAGCCAACAGTTGTGTGGGTGCCATATTGGAAATGGATCCCCCAGCTCCAGTCAAGACTTCAGAGGACAGAAGCCCCAGCCGACATCTTGCCTTCTGCTTCATGAGGGACTGTGAGCCAGAACCTTCCAGCAGAAACTGTGTGAGATAAAACAGAAATAGACAACTAATACAGTTGGCCAGGAGTAGGTGTTGGGTAGCCATTGTTGTGACCTGAAGTTAAAATTTGGAAGTTGACAGCATTTTGATGGTGGTTGAGACATTTAGGAAAACATAAGAAGAAAGAGGAGACCCAGATTGAGCCATGAGAAGTTGTATCCCTTCTGGGCTCTGTGGAGAAGGGTAAAGAGAGTTTCAAATCGTGTTCCATGTTGTTTATGGTTTGGTGGAGGGGACTCTGTGGACGGATGGAAGAGCTAGCCCTGCTAGGCCTCTGGTCTGATTCATGGTCCTGCCTTTCTGTTTCTGGTTGGGGTTTAGGGTAAGGTTCATTTTGGGGGGAAGCCAGGATTTGACTCTAAAATATCACAAATGGCTAACCCGAGGCAATTTCTGGTTTTATAGACGAGGAAGCTGAGGCTCAGGCTGGCAAAGTGACTTGGCTAAGGGCGGGTAGCCTCGGAAGGAGGTCTGGGTCTCCATCAGGTGTTCTTGCCGTGGAGCCCCCTGTCTCTGGCACCTTCCGGTGGGTCCTGGGGGAGAGAGCTGGCCGAGAGCAGAGGATGGGATGGGTCTCTGCCCTTGGCATTGTACCCTTAGGCCTGGGAAAACAAAATGCTTGTCCACCATTACACTGTCCTCTCCCCACCAGTGTCCTTCTTCATGGCTTTCTTGGAGTGATGCTTGTCATCTGAAGCCTCCCACGTAGCTGTCCTTCCTTGGCCCGCAGGCCTACTCTAGCCTGTTCTTCCCAGACCATCCAGTCTATGGTCATGTGACCTAGCTTTCACCTTAACCTTGCTGTGCCACTATTGGTGCCCACTGCACTGTGCTCTTGAACCCAGTCTGAACTTGTGCTCTGTGGCTCCATGATTTCCCCTCTAACTGCCGAATCCCCTTCCATGTGGGACATGCGACTCTTGAGTCCTCCCAGGGTGGGTGAGGAGCTCCTAGAAGAGGAGCCAGCAGGCCTCTGGGTCTGGGCTCCTCAGCCCCATGTCTGGCTGTCCTCATCCCTTTCCACCCCTCATCCTTCCTCATCCCTTTCTACCCCTCCTCATTGCTCCCTATTTTTCTCCAGCCTTCTCCAACCCTCCCCAGCCTTTCCCAGCCCTTCTTGTCCTTCCCCATCCCCCCTCATCCCTCCCCAGCCCTTCCCAGTCCTCTCCACACCTCCTCCTCCCTTCCTATTCTTCTCTATTCCTCCCCATCTCTCCCCAGCCCTCTTCACCGCTCCCCATCATTCCCAGTCTTCTTCAGCCCTCCCCAGCACCCCCAGCCCTCCCCACCCCTTCCCATCACTCCCCATTCCTCCTCAACACTCTTGACCCCTACTCATCTCTCCCTGTCTCTCTCTAGACCTCCCCAGCCTCCCCATTTCTCCTTATCCCTCCTCATCCCTCTCTATTCTTCTCTATTCCTCCCTATCTCTCCTCAGCCCTCCTCAACCCTCCCCATCATTCCCCAGCCCTCCTCATCACTTCCAGTCTTCCTCATCCTTCCTCATCCTTCCCTAGCCCTTCTCATCCCCCCTTCCCTCCCCAACCCTCCTCAGCCCTCTTCAACCCTCCCCATCCTTCCTCATCTCTTCTCATCTCTTCTCACCACCCCCATCCCTCTCTATCCTTCCCTAGCCCTCCTCATTCCTTCCCACCCCTCCCCATCCCTTCCCATCCCTCCTCATCCCTCTTCACCCCTCCAGCCCCTCAAGCCTCCAGGCTGTTTCTGAGGTTTGGAACAAGCACAGAGTTTCCCCTGACCCTATATTTTCTTCTGCCACTTCTCTTTACTTGAAACCATTTGTAAGCAAAAAACCATTTGGGGTGTTGTGTTTATTTTTCCCTAGTTCCACGGGAAATTACTCAGAATGTATAAGTATGTGTTTTCCTTAGAAAATAGATTCCTTTACATTTTGGCTTTGTGGTTCCCAAGGCAAGTGGGGCCTACGGAAGCCTAGGCTGCCAAGAGGGCTCCCTATCCAGGAGTCCTGTTGGCCTCAGGATTACATCCTTTTTCCTCTAGACTAGCCCCCCCACCCCCCGCCTTGGGCCCCCTCTTGAACCCCTCATCTTCTGAAGTCCAAGGTCTCTGCCCCGGTGGGCTAGACATCTTCCCATCAGATTCTCCCAGATGTCTGAACTCCAGCTCCTCCTTCTCTCCGGGGGAGATGTTGAGGCCTATCAAAGTAGGGGAGGTTTCTGTCTGGGTCTCCAGCACAGATCCAAAGCCAGAATTTCCAGGTTCTAATCCTGGCTCTGCCTCTTGCGTGCTGGTGATGTGGGCAGAGCACTTCACCCCTCTCTGTGCCATGTTTGTCTGTCCTGTAAATGGGGGAGTTGCCAGTACTTGTGCCGGAGGCTCCCCTGAGGGTTGGGGAGAGGGTGTGTGTTGGGCGGTGAGCACAGACCCAGCAGGAGTGGGCAGGGCTTGTTTTCTCCATGTCTCTGTCTGACCTGTGCTGTGGTCTCAGCCCCTTCCTCCTGGCCGGCAAAGGGAGACCCAGACAGGAGGGGGCAGGCGTGGCTTCTCCCTAGCACCCCAGGTTCAGGGGTCCTCTCCCAGGCTGGGCTCCCTGACCCAGAGCCCTTTCTCATCCCCCTCCAAAGTCACCCTTCTGTGTGCACACCCATGTTCACA
Organism: Martes martes; assembly: GCF_963455335.1. Lineage (NCBI taxonomy): Eukaryota > Metazoa > Chordata > Mammalia > Carnivora > Mustelidae > Martes > Martes martes. The sequence goes on from NC_137890.1 coordinate 168,600,039, forward strand.
GCAGCGGTCTCTGCTCGCCATATCCAGAAGTGGGAGCAAAACATGGGTTGTCAGTGGAGAGGTAAAATGGTGTCTTTGATATATAATATTTGTAAGTATTACATGGAACAATATTCATGTAATATTCCATACAAATCGAAAATTATTCAGCCTGAAAAAGAGTGAAATTCTGACACAGGCTACAATACAGAGGAACCTTGAAGACATTTGGCTAGAGAGGCGAGCCAGACATAACAGGACATAGTGTGTGGTCCCATTTCTAGGAGGTCCCTGGAGTAGTCAAATTCAGAGACAGAAAGTAGAATGGTAGTTACTGGGGGCTTAGGGGCTAGGGTGTGGGGTTTGTTGTTTAATGTGTAGAGAGTTTTAATTCGGGATGAACATTCTGCAGAAGCATCATGGTCATGGCTGCATGACAGAGTGAATGTACGTGATGCCCACAGTTTGCTTACACATGGTTAAAATGGTCAATTTTATGTTTTGTATATTCTACCACAGTCAAAAAGGCAGAAATAAAAATGCATACATCACTGGTAATAATAGATTAGCCTGTTGGGACCTTCTGAGAGGAGCCACACAGGGGTGCTCCCACTCTGTGGGGGGCACGGAGCTGGATGCGTCCTCCTGGAGGGACTTTGGGGCAGAGGATGGATACATAGTGACCAGAGTGCATCCCTTTAGGGAGTTGTTCTAGCCTTAGAGCTGAGTTCTGGGGGGCAGTTGAGGGAAATCGGAGGGGGAGACAAACCATGAGAGACTGTGGACTCTGAAAAACAATCTGAGGGTTTTGAAGGGGCGGGGGGTGGGAGGTTGAGGGAGGCTGGTTGGTGGGTATGATGGAGGGTACGTATTGCATGGAGGGCTGGGTGTGGTACATAAACAATGAACTCTGTTACACTGAAAAGAAATTAAATTTAAAAAAAAAAAAAAAAAAGAAAGTCTGCCTGAAGCAGGATGGTGACACGTGAGCTGGGCTTTGCAGGCTTAGGCTGATGGGAGAGACGAGTAAGGGCTGGGGAGCTTGAGTTTGAGGCACAGGGGATTATCTGTGTGGCCAGTGGGAGGCTGGAGGAGACGGAGCATGTGACACAGGACAGGAAGGTCGGGACCGGAGTGTGAGGCCTCTGGGGGTCTTTTCAGGGCAGCTGACCCCTCCGAAGATCTGTGGACCAGAATGGCCAACCTCTCTTCTCAGATCCCAGGATGCCACTAAAGGAATGCAAATTTCTTTTTCTTTTTGTTTTTAAAAGGGACAATTCCAGGCACCAGGACAAGCTTTTAGGTGATATTTGGCAGATGTCCAAGTCTTTGTTACCTCTCACCCCAAAGGTGGTCATGGGCTGCCTGATCCCCACTTTGCCATTGTCTCCGTAAGTCGTGCTCTGGGAAGCCTGTTCCTTCCCGAGTTCCTTAGTGCCCCTGCCTCTGCTTTCTCAGGATTCATCAGAGCCTGCCTGCTCCAGGATGCCCGCCTGGGCTAAGGCAACGACACACAATGGAATCCATCTACTTGGAGTCAGGCTAAGCTTTCTTCCTCTTAAGGGAGGAGAGTGTGGTAATGAGGGGCCTAAACTCTGGGGCCAGAAGGGTGGGGTAGGCTTCAATCCAAACTGCTACTCAGGAGCTCTGTGAACTTGGGTAAGTGACTGAACTTGGGTGCCTCAGTTTCCTCATATGTAAAATGGAGATCATACTTGTGTCTGCCAGCCATGCAGATGCCAACGAGCCTTGTACTCATGCTGCTGCTTCCTGACCACAGAATGGGTTGCATGTCGGCAGTGATCCCAGGAGAGGGAGGATTCTCCCGCTGGGGTATTTCTAAGCTTGCCCATGTGATGCAAAGCAGAGTGTGCCTGGAAGGGGGGTGGCTCCTGACTCCAGCCTGGCTTCTGGAACTGGCCGTGACTGTGAATTCTTCATGGGCCTGCCTTCTTGCTTTTAACCTGCTCCCCTGGCCAGCCTCTTTGGGGGATCCTTCAATTCCCGAGGCTGTATTGCTTTTGTAGGATGCAGCCTCTTTTTCACAGAGATGCAGTGTCTCCTACGCCTTTGGGGAGCCAGGGGCCTGGCGTCTGGTGACGTGTGTGTGTGTGTGTCCCTCCAGGTGCCCCCAGCTCTCCACTTGGAGCATGTGTGTGACTGCATATCCATCTAGTATTAATGAGGCACCACTGTATGCCTGGTAACATGCCAGGCACTAGGGGTGCAGAGTCAGGTGGTGCCATACCTTTGAGGGGCTTCCATTCTAATGGTCAGTGGTCAGTTCTGAGTGTCAGGACCTGGCCCAGAGCTTCACGTACTTTCCTGCCTTAAACTCAACTAGCAGCCCTGGTAGGTGGTATTGGGCTCTCACCTTCAGAGAAGGGTTTCTGTGATGGGGAGATGCCTAAACCTACTTAGAGATGGGAATGGGAAGTTTGGGGGCCCTAGGAATGAGAGATTGCCCTCCTGTCTCCATCTTCCCCATTAGACAGGGGCTTCTTGCCTTCAAGACTTTTTGGTCATTTGAGAGCCTCCTCTGGGGCCAGCGATAGGCCCTGTAGCCCCCACAGCCACCCTCTCCTGCAGCCTCCAGTGACCTCTACACTAGGTCGGGAGTGGTCAGCCCGCAGAGCAAGCCCAGCTCAGAGCTCACAGGGCTAGCTTTGAAAGTGGGGTGCAGGGTGATGGTGAGTTGGCCAGGTACAGAGGACAAAGACTAGAGACTCCTCCTTATACAGGCCCTAGGGATAGGAGGCCAGTGCCTGCCTGTCAGTACCCCATTCCCACGACGGTGACTCAGTGGCTGGATGCCCCATTTGGGGGACAGTCGCAGGGTGGACCATGGTGCCCGGCCCCATGGGCTGCCTGCACAGAGACAGAGATGCCCCTCTCGTTACCTCCTTGTTCAGCCCTTCTGTTTTCACTAGCTCTGCTTCCTGCTAAATTCCCTTCCCAGGCTAAAAGTTTCCATCTCTGGGCTTGGCCCCAAAGTGGAATATTTTTGGAAACTTTCAGCTGAGTTCATTTAGCCTTCGTGGGGTGGGAGATGGTGGGTGGGAGAGCCAGTCCAGTTCTGCTCATTTCTGATCATTCAAATGCTTGCACAGCGAGACCTGGAACTTTCCCCTTGGCTGCTCGGGATCTCAGCTGGGGTAGTGGAAGAAAGGAATGTAAAGGAAACAGTTCAGGGCAGGGGGCCTGGACCCATTGATTGCAGCCCTAGATGAGGGTGGGTCTTGCCTTGCCTATCTGCTGGTCAAGGTGCTTTAACTTTTCAAACCGATTTGCTGATTTCTAAGGCTGGGATTTTTTGTATGAAGGATCTTTGCACACAGCCCCGATGCTGGCTCATGGCTGCTTTAACCTCATGGTGGGATTTTCTTTGAAATGATTTGGGGCAACCATCAGAAGCTTCTAGATTCTGCAGATGCCCGTGTAGCTTTGTCATTCTCCAAATCCTAACCGACCATGGATGGACCACAGAAGTCTCAGACTTGGCCTGATGGAAATCAGGCAGCTGGCCCGGAAGGAATGAGCCTTCTTCTGCCCACCCTTCTCTCCTGTTTGTTTGGTTTTCCTTGTGTTCTGCGTCAGGGATGAACTGGTGGGGAGAAGGATATGAAACTTAGATCCTAGATCCACACATGTTGTTTGGTTTGGGAAATTAAAAACAAAACATTGGGTTGATTTTAGTCCAAGAAAGTAATTTTTTTTTTTTTTTTTAAAGAAAGACAGGTTGTTGGTCTGGATGTAGCTGATTTTTTTTTTCACCCTAACATAAAAAGGTAAAAAAAAAAAAAAATCAGCCTTTTTAAAAAAAAAAGTTAGAAAAATGGTCTGTCAGTTAATTTCCTGCTAAGAGGTTCTTCTGTAGGTGGGAATGCTGCGGTACGAGTCAGAAGAATGGGGAGTGGCTGGAAAGAACTAGGGGGACAGAGGCCAATGTGGGATTTTCAGAGTCCCAGAAAGTTCTGGGGCTCTGACAGCATTTCCGGGACATATCTGTGATTTATCTAACATGTTCAGGCAGAGAAGAAGGGGTTGCAAAGTCCCTGTTCCCCAGAGACCATAACAGCAAGACGGAGGTCTCCTGGTGTCCCTGGGGTTTCTTAGGAGTCTTGCCTGGAGATGGGGGATGGTGGATGAAATGCCCTCTGTAGGGCAAACAGGGACAGGATCCCAGCTCTCAGGAGGAGTGCGCAGGATTACGGCCCCCCAGCTTGCTGGAGGGGACACTTTCACAGACTGTCTCCCTGAGCGGACTCTCAGCTCTTTCCTTCTCTTTCTGTTCCTGTCCTGGGCTGGGAATCTGTCTAGATTATTCCAGCAACCCTTACTCAGTGCTTTTAAAGTATTGCGATACAGTGGACATACAACAATGTGTTAGTTTAAGGCATAAAATGTGTTGATTTAATACACCTTATGCTGTGCTTTTCACGCCTTGTGGGTGCCACGCCCGCCCTGCCCCGTCATTGCTGTTCTTCCCTCTAAGCCCACTCTCTTACTTGGCCCTAGAGATTGTCTACATTTTCACAAACAAGATGACTTTGAATGGCCAATTTGAAGATATGAGAAAGGGGGTGCTGGTAGAGAGATATTTTGGGGTGGGAGGTACCTCTCAGTTACCCTGCGGGCACCTGCCCTTATCTCACGGGGAAAACGTCAGCATCCCGGAGCAGCAACCACGTGTGGGGCTCTGTGCTCCTCTCTGAGCAAATGCATAATTTGCATTCGACAGCTTGAGAAACGCAGGTTCTCGCCCACAGTCACACCTTTGGTGAGATGTAAAGCAGGCACTGGCATCTAGATTTGTCCTTGCAAGCCTAGGGTCTTAAGCAGCTGAGGCAGCCATTTCTGGGATCCAGTGGACTTGGCCATCACCAATAATTCCCAGTAATTGGTGTTGCCCGCTGGTGTCTGCCCGCTGCCAAGTACTTTTTATCCCCACATGCCATCCTCCGCTGCTCCACTCCCAGCTTCGGCAGAGCTGACTGATGCTGAGCAGGTCCTCAGACCGGGGCCGTGTCTCTCCAAGGGACTGCAGCCCCATCAGGACCTCTTGCTGTCGGCGGACCCAGTCTGATTTCTATGGGTCTGAGGCACCTTGCCCTTGTGGGCCCCTTCGTCCCTAGAAAACTGTTCAACGTCATATGACGGCATTGGTATAAAGACAAACACAAGTCAGGCTAAATTCATGATTACATATTCCTTCTTCTACTTCTTCTTCTTTTTTTTTTTTTTTAAGATTTTATTTATTTATTTGACAGAGAGAACAAGAGCATGCAGGGGGAGCTGCAGACAGAGGGAGAGGGAGAGGAGGCTTTCTGCTGAGTAAGGAGCCCGATGCAGGACTCGATCTCAGGATCCTGGGATCATGACCTGAGTCAAAGGCAGACACTTAACTGACTGAGCCACCCAGGTGTCCCATATTCATTTTTCTGTACTGATTTTTGCTTTACAATTTTTAAAGAAGCTAAAATAAAGGCATCTTCGAGGGGTCCCCAAACTGGCTGTGTGTGCTGTCAGTGACGGGATGACCGTGCCTCCTTATCTGTCTCTAGGGCTCTGAGGACTTCCCTGGACCCAGCTGCCTCTGCTGCCACCTGACATCGAGCTAAACCCCATGCCTTCAGGCAATGGCCCCAAGGTTCAGGAAAAGCAGGGCCATCTCTGCTTCTTCCTTCCCCATCTCTCAAAAGTCTTGTAAGCCTTGCAGAGAATCACGCTCCCAAAGAAAGTAACCTCTCTGGGCCTTCTTAAGTCCCTATAGATATCCTCCCTTCTCCCCACACAAGTTCTTTGATCTAGTCTCTTACCCTCCCCCCCCCCCCCCGCCTTTGGGAACAGCTTAAGCTCAGTGACGTGGGCAACTCACGGTATCCCTAGGAAGCTCTTCTTCCTTCTGACAGAGGAAGGCTGGAAGCTCGAATTCGGGGAAGCCCCTGTTGGGGTGAATCCTGTGGAAATGGGGTTGCTGCTCTGGGATTTGGGGAATCCAACCCTAGCCCCCACAAGCCCCTTTGCAGGCTTAGTATCCCTGAGCAGTGGCCCCCGAGGACTTGATGGGGAGAAGTGACTTCCCATCCAGACCCAACCCTACTATCACTGGGGTCCAGGGTGGGAGGGAGGTCCATCTAATATATGGCTAAGTTTTCAACAGTTATAAACAGTTCCAGACTGTGTGTTCTTTCCTCCTTCCTTGACCCAAAACTCTTTTTTAACAACCTGGAAGATGGCAATATATCACAACAGGGAGAACTGTCCTTGGTCCCCACCCACCATCTCCACCCCTCGGCTCTCCCTTCTCCCGTCTGTCCCCTGAACCTGGAGATCCTGTGTGCATGCAGGTGGTGACAGCACGCCCTGCAGCCCAGCTGGGTCACCCCTCAAGCCAGGTGTGTGTGTGCCAGGAGAGGGGGTTGGTCTGGTCTTGGCAGGAGGATGCCCAGGCAGCGGCCCACGCAGGTGCCCACAGCATGGTGTGGAAAGGAGAGCTGAGCTTTGGGCTAGCATATTCCCTTTGCCCCCTAAGTCCTTGCCCTGTGGAGGGCATCGAGGCCAGAGGAAGAATAGGTTAGGGCCTTTGAGTGGGGTCCATGGGGCCTGGCTCTGGGGGTGGTGCAGTCTTCAACTTCTGCTGGGATACTCACTGTTTGACCGTGTATTTCGATTTGCTGACTCCACTTGTCAGAAGTGTGTTCATGTCCTCAGAGAAGTGGGCTGCCCTCGGGACCTGGGGCAGCGGTGGCCTTTCATCACACAGACCTGGTGCCCACAGCTGGGGAGCAGGGAACGAGCAGATCTCTTTATTGAAACCATTTCTTAGTCAAATGAAGTCTTAAGAAGCAAGTTTGCAAAGAGGCCAACCCTTAGGAGCATGAAGGTAGCATTCTCCCTCATACGGATGGCAGTGGGAAAATGTTGGTAATTTCATAATTAAAGCCTTTGTGGGACATTTCTTGTGGCGTGCCCACTTCAGTCCAGCTCTACAAGGGTATGAATAACTCCCAGGCTTCACAGCATCTCGTCTTACTCTCTAAATGAAGAAAAGCCTTGTGAGTGGCGAGTGGTGGACGTTGTCCTGTTTTAATCCATGACTGAATTATTTGAATCAGGGACATTCCTTGGTTTCTCATCCTAACACTGCCATGACCAATCTCAACTGCCTCCTGCGTCTTGCCCGCATATGGACACAAAATGGAGACAATACCAACCTTGGTGCCAGGCCCTTTTCCTCCAGAGGAACGACTCTCCCTTCTCCTTACCCGGTTAGGTCAGCTCTGATTAATGAGAGCCAACCAGGTGCCCAGACCCTAGTTGGCACTTGGAAAGCAGTGGGAATCACGTAAGTGTCTTCCCAACCCTCATGATGTTTGCAAAACCCAATTTTTTTTTTAAATGAGTAAGAAAATCCTCTGTCTCCTGACAAATCACTCTACTGCTTTAACTTTAAATACAACGAAGCATCTTTCTTTTGTCTCTTTTTTAGAATTTAAATTCAGTTACCCAAGATATAGTACATCATTATTCTTGATATAATGCTCAATGATTCATTAGTTGAATGCAACACCCAGTGCTCGTCACATCAATGAACTTCTTTAAGGGCCGAGTTTCCCCCTAGCCACGAGTGGTGGGAAGGTTTCTCAGGGTCTTTGTCTGAAGGGAGGTGTGTTCCTAGGACCAAATCCTTCACACCATGGAGAGGCCAAGAGTGTCTAGAAATCTGTCATGGTGGGCTTGGCCACCAACTTACTGTGTCAGGGGGGAAAAAGTCATTTACTTTCTCTGAGACTCCATTTCCTAGGCTGTACTGCAGGGGGCGCTGAGCCCATCTCCCCTTCCTCCTGACATTCCATGACAAATGCTTTTAAACAGACAATAGACTGTTGTAAGCATGGGCCCTGAGGGATGGCACCCTGTTCCCCCTGACGCCCACCTTGAACTGTCCCCCACCAGAGGTAGCCTGGCCTCGGATCCTGGTCTACCATCCTCCTTGCCCTGCTCTGGAGAGAGCAGGCGGGGTGAGTCCCAGCTGCCGTGGGCCTCTGCGGCTTCCCAGACCAATGTGCTGCAGAACGAGTCCCAAGGCATTCGTGACGATCACATGTTCTCACACCTGTTGAGCATCATTTTGCCACAGGGGGTCCATCTATCCTGCACCAGACTGATCTGCTCATCAGGCAAATATTTATTGAGAACCTCTCATGCCGGGCATTGTTTTAGCTGTGTCAGGGAACCAGCCCCTAAGTGCATGGGGCATGCGTTCCAATGGAGAAGGAGAAGAGGGAGAAACACACACATACACACACACACACACACACACACACACACAGAGGGATGTCAGTGCATGGTAAATACACGAGGAATAGAAAACAATTGAAGGGGGTAGGATGTGAAATGGAAGTGCTATTGTGGCTTGGGTGATGGACAGGGGGAATTTCCAAGAGGGTGACTCAGTGTGGAGACCTGAAAGAAGGGAGGGCATGGGCCATGCTGATATCCAGGGGAATTGGGGTTCATGGAGAGAAACAGCAAAAGCAAAGGCCCTGTGGTAGGAGCACATAGGCTGAGGTCCAGGAACAGCAAAACGGCCGGTGTGGCTGAGACTGGTATGTGAGGGAGAGCAGAGGGTAGGAAGCTAGAGGTCTAGACCCCAGAGCTTCTAGGAGCAGACGAGTATGGCTTTTGTCTGAAGTGTGAGGGGAAGGAAGCCTTTGAGGGGTAGAAGGGGAAAGAACAAATCAGATCTGATTTGGGTTTTATAAGGGCCGTCTTGCTGCTGCGTGTGGAAGAGCCTGAAGCAAAGGAAGGCTGGAGAAGCAGTCCGACTCATTAGGAGCCAAGCCTGGGAGCCCTGGGGTGGGGAGGACCGGGGCTGGCCAGCGTAGAGGCTGTGAGGAGTGCTTGCATTCAGGGCATGTGAGTGTGAGCACAGACCATGTAGTAGTCCCCTGAAATGGTATCTGGTACGAGCAGCTGCCTGGAAAAGGGAAAGGAGACGTGAGAGAACACAGGAGAGCTCCAGAAAGCCTGACTCTGAGTGTCTCTTGCTGTTCCCGCATGTCTTTGTGTGCCCCTGCTGTGTAAGCCACAGGGATAGCCTTTGTCAGCTCAACCTCTTGTTCAACTTGGCAGCGCCCAGTCCTGAAGCTCCTTTCTGTCCCCATAGGACCCCTGCCTTTTGGGACAGTGATTCCTTCTTCCAGGCCCTGGTCCCCTCACTCCCATCACAGCAATGTCCACATCATCTCTGATGTGCTTGGCCTTTTCTCGCTCCTGGGCCCTCACCCCTTGCTTATGGAGATGCACCTGTTGTTGCCACGGCGATGGCTCCTGCCAGCGCTGTCCTCCCCCAGGATGAATCTGGGTCACAGCATGGCCTGCGTTGCCCCCGCCATGGTGGGCCTGACCTGACCTGGTGTGCAGAGGCCCTCATTCCTTGCCCCCTGCCCCCATCCTGGTCACTGATGGAGAGGGGGTTCCTTCAAGATGCCAAGTGGTGCCGTAACCCAGAAGCATGGGCAGGGGGGCGCTAACGCCTCATATGGACAATTTGACCTAGGATAGACAGCAGAGGGGAGGGGTCCAGCAGATCAGTTCTTCTCCCTTCCTCTGCCTGATGCGATGGGGTCAGGAGCAGTGACTGTGCCCACAGAAACGTCGGGGCCGCGGCCTCTCTGGAAACCTGGAAATGAGGCTCTGCCTGCATTTGCTGCCCTTTCCTCCTGCCAAACCACCTTTTCCCGTGCTCTCTCTGCCTTGGAACTGAGCCCTAACAAGCCTGATAACTGAAGGGGGGCCCCCTTCACGTGATTCTAGTGGGCTCTGCCTGCCAGCTCCCTGCGTCTCGGCCACGGAGGTGGGCGCGTGTCTGCAGCTCGTCCCCACCTGCTGGCTTTTTAATCAGAACTGAAGAAACAACAGTTATTTCCTCCTGGCATTGGACCTGCACGTGTGTCCGGGAGCTGTGGGGGGCCGCTGCCTAAGAGCATGGAGGACACCTGTCTGGGGGAAGGAGGCTGGCCTGCCGAGAGAAGTAGACATGAGCAAGCAGAGAATTCTGGGTCCGGCTGCTCCTCACACCCAGCTGCTTCCCCGTCCTGCCCGCTGTCACCTTCTGTGAGGCAACAAGTCCTTCCTCTTTCCTGGCAGGTTTTCCCTGGATTTCTGTCATTCGCAGTATTAGTCAGGGTCCAGACAGAAAACAGAAACCACTTGGAATATTTTCTATGCAGAGAATTGAATACAGAGATGGCAGGGCTGAGACGCCAAATAGGAATTCATCATATCAGGAAGATCTGAACCCCTTTGGGGCTGGAGGGATAAGGGGGGGGTGGTGTTATTGGTGCCCAGGATGGGGACCACCTGGCAGAGGCTGAGACCACGGGCAGCCTGTGGGGGTAGGGGAGCGGCCACTGCTTGAGATGCTGCTCAAAGCAGAAAGAGAGGGCAGAAAGAGTGTGGTCTTTCTGCCTCTCAGCCTCCCATTGTGTCCCCATGTCAGAGGAAAGGGAGCCTGGGATTCTCTGCTGTGCAGCATGGAGCAGAGACTGGGGAGAAAACAGGCAGATACATGATGGACACACTGTGGTCCAAGAGTCAGTTTATTCTACTGTCTGCCTCTGTGAACCCCAGAACATCCTTGTGTGCCGGCCAAGCCCTGTGCCATCCCCCAGAAGCTCCTCACAATGGACTGGGCATGATAGCAATGGCGGGGGGGGGGCATCCCTGAGAGGTCATGCTTCCTTGGAAAAACGGATTGGTTCTCCCCGTACACGTTTGAATGCCTTTACACTCACATGCGGAACCCACGGGAGGCTGAGCTCATGATTTAGGGACTCAGCTGAGCCGCAGAGAGAACTGGATCCAGCCTCAGAATAATCTCTCAGCACGGATGGCCACAGTCAGGGTCCACTGAGCTCTGGCTTGGAGGCTGACCAGAGCTGTCTGAGCTGGGCCGTGGGTATCGGGAAGTTCTCTCCAGGGTCCAGTCTACATCCCTTCCCCCGAATTGTCAGATCGCCCTTGGGAGGCCTGGGACACCATTGCCCCTTGTCATCCACACGATGACATTCAGGATGTTGGAAAAAAGGGAAAAACATTCTTTTTTGAGTCTGAACTAAGGACGGACTTAGTGAACTCTGATGATGTGGTGGGGAGGGGGGCTGGGCAGGGACGGGGTCATGTGAGGGATTTTCAGACTCCAGAGTGACTGGAATGACTAGCTAGTGCTTGTCCACGCAGTGGGGTTTGAGGTCCAGCTGTGCTCACTGAGAGGCTCCTGGGAACCTAATGGGGACAATTTGGGGTTTTGCAGATCATCTGAATAGAGGTTGTTTCACATGTGTTGGAGGGCACGCAGCTTTCTATATGTCTATATTTTAAAGTAAATAAAAGGCTCTCTGAGCAAACCACACGGTATTGGATGGACTTAGATTCCAGTTCTGAGACCTCTGCCTTCTGGCTTCACAGGAGCCTGTGGTGACTGCTCTGGGCTGGGAGTCCAGTTGCTGGGTCAACTTCTGGCTCCTTCCAACGAGTCATGGCAGTTCTAGTGGATGGGCGGCCCGCTGCGCCTCGCCTCAGTTTGCCTTTCCGTGAAACAGGCGGAGGGACTGGGGCATCACATGTGAAAACAGATGAAATTTTAGGTCAGTATCATGGGTTGACTTGTGTCTCCCCCAAATTAATATGCTGAAGTCTTTGCCCCTGGAACCTCAGAGTATGGCCTTATGTGGAGACAGTCTTTGCAGAGGTGAGGAACTTATGGTGAGGTGATTAGGGTAGGTCCTAACCCAATATCACTGGTGTCCTTATAAAAATTGGGGCACAGAGGAGAAAAGATGATGTGAGGATGACCATCCGCAAGCCAAATTCTTCCCTCACAGCTCTCAGAAGGGACCAACCAAGCCAACTCCTTAATTTTAGATTTGTAGCCTCAGTCCAAGCACACGAATGCCTCCTGTCTCTTTCCAGTGTGGATGTGCCAGGAGAATCCCCGTCCCCCTTGTCCCATGCATCTCTCCCCCCCAACTCACTCCTGTATCACCATAAGCTCACTTCAAAGCTCTGTATTTTTTCCATCTAAAAAAAATTATCGTCACCCCTATGCCTTCAACTCTGCAAGGGCCTGTCCTCTTCCAGTACAAAGGGGAAATGTCTCTTTGTTGGAGTCAAGGGTCAATAGGGAGGCAGTTAGGAGGGCCATCTGTCAGGAAGGGAGGTGAGACCATGGGGACGGGTGGGAAGGAGGCTGTCACCACTGCTTCCCCAGCGACCTGGATGGGAATTGGGCCATGGTCTCAGAGGCTAGACTAAAAGGCACTTCTTGAAGACCAGAGGTGGCCAATGAAATGACTCCCAAGGGCCTTGAAGACGCATCCCAAATCTGGGTACGTCAGATTATTTGGAGAGCTTTAAAATTTTTCACCCCCCTTTGATGTTAATGAAAATGCAAAATACTACCATGAACATCCTTGTATTTCCAAGTATTGCTGAGACTAAACTGTACAGATAAAAGAAAAAGCACCTGTGCCTGCTTCTCCTTTTCACTTGGGAACTTCAGAAGTCATACTTCCCAGCCCTACTACAGACACTAAACCAGAGCCATCAGAGGTGGGGCCCAGGACTCCAGTATTTCCCAGGTTCTCCATGTGGTTCTTTGTAGCTGGAGGGATGGGGCATACTTATGGCTGGAGCCAATGAAGCTGCAAGGATTATGTCCAGGAACTCCCAGATTCTCTTTCCAGGAGCAAGCTCCACACACCTCACTGGCCAGCACACACTAGCGATGGCGAGTGGGGGGTGGGTGGGTGGGGAGACCAGGTGGGGTGGAGGGGGCAACTAGAGTTAAGGGGCTCAGGAATCAGAGGCTGCTGGTGGCCAGATGCTGGGTGAGCATTTGTGGAGAAGAGAGAAACCAGAGGGACACAGAGGTCAGAGAGAGTATCTCCCAGTAGGAAGAAGATGGAGGACACCCTTGTATCAGGGTCTGGGGAAACAAGAACCAGCCCTCTCCCACGTCAGTTTCTAAGATAAGCTTCTCTTCCTGTTGGATGGAAGATGCTAAGGTCTTACCTCTTCTCTCATCTCTTTGATGTTCAGCTGTTTTCTTCCTTTTCTAATTATATGATGATGGTCAAATCACCTTGACCCTAATCCACCTCTTGAAAGTGGAACTAACACTGTTTTTTTTACTCTGTGATACCATGGTTCTTAGACTCAAGTGAACTGATGCTTGCGCAAGTACTTGGAAACCATAAAGCGTTCGAGTTTACTCATTCTTCAATGCCAAGATGGAGAATCATCGCCTCCATCACACACCCTAGACCCCATCCTTCCCTGCCAGGCCAGACATAATCACTTTCTTTTTCCTTCTTCTCTCCAGGAGCACATCAGAGTCTCCTTTAAATGATAAGGACTTGCCTCTACATCTGTTTTGCTAAACGCTTCATTCAGGATTGTGTCTTCAGTGCCTGCCACATGGTGGGTAATTGGCAAGTGTGTTGTGCATTAATGAATGGAGACTTTAGGTAGTGTGGGGGTACTGAGGAACCCATGGTGGCCCAAGCCGCAGCGCTGTGCCCTGGGTGGGTCCAGGCACTGGTAGAGAAGAGACCAGTGCCAGCTTCTGCATTGTGGCGGAAGCTGTGGGAGCCTGACGTCCAGCAGGGCTTCACCCGGTGCCATGGTTGCCCATGCTTCAGCGAGCTCCCGCCAGCGCCTCCTGCATCCCAGACTGTGGGGACTCCAGGGCCGCGGCTTGACTAGGGCATCCATTTGGGAAGGCAAACATGCAATTTCAGGTCATGCCCGGTGCCATTTGGAAGGAAGCTCAGGTTTCCCTAAGTGGAAACAGCATGTTCTGAAAGCAATTATGGGCCGGGAGGCATGTTCTGGAGCGAGCATTTGTAAGCAAAGGTTACGCTTCCTGCCTGGTGACAGGACAACTCGGGGAGGACACACTCCCTGTAGTTAACCCCTGCATTATCCTAGGGAGAGCCTGATCATCACCGGCACAGGGATCTGCTGGGGTGCTGGCCTTTGGTTTTCAATGGCCTCTCGGGGACCACTCTTTTCCACATTAAGACCTTGGAAACCAAATCCTACAGGCCTCTCATTGGGAACAGTGGGACCTTGAATAATCACACCCGCCCGGTTTTTGGTGTCCCGAGGAGAGAGAGAGTCTCTGTTTAACAGTAGCTGTCTGGAAGAAAGGCCTGATCTGTAGTGTGAGTTCCTTTCTGTGGTATAAATACTCTCGCGGTGGCAGATTTCAAGTTATGATTTGATGTCTTGACTGCAGACTCGGGGGAGATGCTTGTCGACGTTTGAGAGCTGCCACGAGCTGTGAGGGCCAGCCGGGCACACTGCGGCTTCGGACCCCGGCTCCCCCGTGACCCAGCCGGCTGTTCTCCAATATTCATCTGCTATGCATCTGAGCAGGTGTCCACAGGGCTGGCTGCAGAATTCGCAGACCCCAGTGCAAGATGAGAACACGGGCCCCTTGTTCAAACAGCAAGGGGAAAAGTGCCTTTAAAGCTGCTAAAACATGAAACCTTTTCCTGCCTGGTCTGTCAAGGTGTTTTTAATTTGCTGTTTAATGTAGTTCTAAGTAAATGGAAATTTAGAAATCAAGTGATAGGCATGAATTTTATTGTTATTTTATGCAATGCCAGTTTTAGATGAAAACAGAGGAGCATTTAACTAGCGGGACCACTGGAATGACATAATCGCATATCATAGTTCACATATGAAAAGTGGGAACTCACTCCACTTTTTTTTTTTTAAGTTACAGTTCTAATGAAAAAAACTTTTTTTTTTTTAAAGATTTTATTTATTTATTTGAGAGAGAGCACAAGCAGGGTAGGGGCAGAGGGAGGAGCAGGTTCGGGGAGCCCACTGCAGGACTCCATCCCAGGACCCTGGGACCCTGACCTGAGCTGCAGGCAGACACTTAACCGACTGAGCCACCCAGGCATCCCAGCTCTACAGTTTCGATTTGTCTCTTGATGTGTGCACACTCGGTAGCCCTTTCTACCTTCCTGGCTGGGAACCAAAGACCTGAAAGGAATAAGATCCATGTGTTGCTCTCTTTTCCCCTTCCCATGGTTGTGCATGTTTCCTAGAAGCTCTTTCCTTCTTTCTGAGTTCAAACCACCTTTGGTTTGAACGGGCAATGTAGCTTCTTGAGATTGTCAGCTCCCGCGTGGCTTTGACCACAAGCACGACGCACTTATCTTGTCCTTGCTTTGGGTCGTGCGGAACTGCCACGCACCACGAGGCCGCTGGAACTCTGTGCTCAGAGGACTGGCAAGTGCTGACTGCAGACAGGGAGGCCAAGAACGGTGGGCAAGCTAATGCTCTCTCCACTCTGCTCACAAGCACGCCCGCGTCCTGTTGGGCTTCACCTATAGAACACAAACATGAAATTACTAAGAACTTCAAGACGGTGACAGCAGAGTCACAAAGCCACCATGGGGTGCTTCTGAGCTCAGAGACCCCACACATGTGCATTGGTTGCACACACAAGAGCTGGACTTGGAGGCACCATGACTTGTGCTTGCGGTCCCAGATCTACGGCTGAGGTTCTGATGCAGTATGGGGTGGGAATGATAGGAAGCATTGGAAGTCCTTAACAACCATGTCATGTTTCTGTGGCAGAGGGTGAACCTGCCTGAATTTGAGATGCACTATTCCTAAGAAAGCAAACTTTGAAAGGTGGGAGAGACCATGGGCCTCTCGGAGAACTTGGGCTCAATAAACATTTGTTAAGTAAATGGATACAAGAATGAAGTCAAGAAAGAAAGAGGATCAGAGAAGCCTGGAGGTGTTCGGGACAGGTGAAGTGTGAACTTCCCATCTAGTCCTATGTATCCCATCCCTTCCTACTTTTTGAATGAGTTCCCAGCACTTATGCCAGGGCTGGCAGTAGAGGGACACCGTTCCTGCTTGTTGAATGACTGTGGTCCATGAGGGGTTCCCCAGTGAGGTCCATGAGGGGTCCCCCAGAGCCCAGGGACTCTCAGCAAGTTGAGGGCAGAAGGGTGAGATCTCAGAGCTCTCTCCTAGTCACATGGGCTCTGAAGTCCCCCGTGGGCCCTGAGCGAGACCCCTTCTGCATGCAAATCCAGCCAGGCTCTTTTGGGGAGCTCTCAGGGGTGTGTGTGTGTGTGTGTGTGTGTGTGTGTGTGTGTGTGTGTAGGCATGGGAAGTCCAATGCTGAGGATGGAGCAGTGTTGGAGGAGGGAGCCCCATATTTCGGCTCTGGCTCCCCTTCAAGGTCCTCAGAGAAGCGCTACCAGCTGCCTCCATCACCTGTTCCCACATTTCATCAGGGAAAGTCAGGAGCTAAATCCCCACGGATTTGGCTGTCTGGGGCACAGAAATGCCACCTGGGTCAAATGCCTGTTCCCTGCCCTCCAGCTGGAAGGCTCTCTTCCCTTCTTGGAACTCCCAGCGCCTTTTATCTGTGCCTCTGCCTCTAAGACACTTGTTGCAGCCAACCTTGTGACTTGGTCGGTGCGTGATCTCCCCCTGAGTAGGGCCTGAGTGATTTATCCCCGTGTACCTTTCCACACTCCCCGCCCCAAGTACTGATTTAACACTGAGCTGCCTGGGCCTGGCTTGCGACACAATAGGTGGGAGGAAGGCTGGAAGGTCTGTGTCCTGGGCTTCTAATGCAGGGCAGGTGGGCTGCTGGGCTGGGTTTGGGGGCGCTCTCTTAGGGGAGGGTGACAGGCATCAGAGGGTAATGGTGCAGCCACAGTGGGGAGGCAGGATGATGCCAAGCAGGTCAGCTGTTCTCTGCATGGTGCTGGAAGAGGCTTGCTGAAAGGCACATCCTGTCCCCAGTGGCTCTCCAGATGGGAAGGGACCCAGTCTCGACAAAGAGTGAAGGACAGACCACGGAATCAGGGCCCATGGTGGGACCAGAGCTGCTGGTGGGGGGTGTCTTACCATGCAGCCCCCTGAGTCTCATTTTGTCATCTGCCAAGTGAGAACAATAATTAGATGACAGAAGGATGCGGAGGATCCGGTGGCCTTCTGTGTCCACTTTTAGCATCTGTGTGCTCTGTCTTGGCTCCCTTTGCCCTGCTTTACCCCACTCGCCCACAGGGACCCATCCAACAAACCTCGAGCAGGCCACAGTGTCCCCTTCCTTTCCTCTGTCTCCAAGCAGAATTATAACAATAACACTTCCTGTGTACCCTGCGTTTCACTAAACTCTTTCTGTGCATTAATCCATTTCATCCTCATGGCAACCTAATGAGGTAGGCACTTCCATCATGCCCATTCTCTGATGAAATTGAGGCTCAGAGAGGCAAAGTAACCTGTCTGAGGTCTCACAGCTAAGAAACTGGAGAGTTGGGTCTGAAAGTAAGTTTCTCTGACTTCCTGGTTGGTGATCTCTACTAGCTTCCTGAGTTGCTTCCCCATCTCCAGTGGCAGATTCCTGCAGCTGTCTGGCTGGTTGATTGTAAAGCCATTTGGAGATAAGGGGACCGGAACCTCATGTGCTGTCCTTTGAACTTTTAATGGACCTCTGGGGCTTGTGGTCTTCTGGTCGGGGAGAGAGCCTGTCAAACTGGAATGTCAGGCTGGGCCAGAGGTTCCCCGGGCTTGTGCTGCAAGACCAACTCTGCGTTTTCCCACTTTTCTTCTTGGAGAAGCCCTACCCATCCTACTTTCTGCATCTGAGATCCCGGCCCCATGCAGTGGGTCTCGTGGTGGTGGAATGTAGGAGCTATGTGTTCTTCTCTGACCTTGGGTTCCCAGCACAGTTGCTGTCTGAGATCTATTTAAACTGCCTGCTGGCTCTAGGGACAGAGCTGAGTTGGACAAAAGGCATCCACTTTGGCTTCCAGACCCATGGATTCTTCCGGCCCCTTCAGTAATCAGATTCATATCCTTTCCCAGCTGACGAATGAGTAAAGGCAGGAGGGTGAGTCTTTGTGGCAGATAGGACTTGGGACACTCGGGCCATGGGACTCCCATGGATGACCTCACGGCACAGCTCCTTCTGACCCCAGAGAGCTGGGGAAGGTCACGGCCCTGGCTGGCGACGGTGCTTCCTTCTACTTCACCGGAGACTGCGTGGGCAGTCATGTGGCCTGTGAGCCACTGCTGTGTCATATGGAGCACATCTCTTCACATTCATGCCTGGGGTTTCTCATCTGTGAGGAGGGGATCATGTGTCCGCTCCCCTGACTCCCACTGGGCGCTGTGAAAATCCTTGTGAGATAAGAAACACATGTCGATGAGTGGGAACTGCTTTAAATATAAATGAACATAAATGAGGTAGCCATGGGCTCTGGGGTCATAAATTAGACCCTTTGGTGGTCATTTGAGCGTTCCTATCCAGAAGAAGAGGCAGTTTCATAGAAATATATTGAAAAATATTAGGTTTTTAGTAAACACCAGGAAGACCATGGTGCAGAGTAGTTACAAACAAATGGCCTGCTCATGGATCATTTGGCCTATACTGCATTTATGGTTCTAGTGTGGAGGGTGAACTCTTTTATTTTAGCCTAAGTCAGGTATTATGCCTGGATAAAAGGCAAACTTTTATATGGATTATGTAAAATAAAGATCTGATGAAGCTCTGGTCCCTGGTGGAGATTTGTATCCATTCTCATTTCCCCATGGATATTAACAACATGACCTTGGAGTAAATGTACTGCTAACTCAATCCCTGTGGAGGCATGTGGAGAGGGAATGAATGGACCCTGGGACCACCATGGAGCTGGACCCTCTATGGGGGGCCAAGTGTCCCAAATGCTATGGGCAGTGGAGCCCCCTGCCCTTGTCCCCCAACCAAGATGCCCAGGTTAGGGATATTTTCCTCTTTGTAACCATTAATTTTCTTTTTAATTCAACAACTATTTATTGAGCACTCGTTAACTGCTATACCCTGTTCTTAAAAAATAGATTTATGGAAGTATAATGGACACACCAGAACCACATGTATTCAAGACGTACAACCTGGCAAGTGTCAAGGTATGTATATGCCTGTGAAACCACCACCACAATCAAGTTATGAACATGTCCATAATCCCCCAAAGTTTCTTTGTGGCTCTTCGGAGTAGTCTTTTGCTTCTCTCCCCATGAGATTACTGATTTGCTTCACGTCTCCATAGGTTGGTTTGAATTTCCTAGAATTCTCTACAAATGGAAAAATCTGTTTTAGATCAGATCGCCTTGTCTATACTCTTTCACTGGTGTACTTATTTTGGGATTCCTCTGTGTCCTAGTGCATAGCAGTAGTTCACTCCTTGTAACTGTGGTGTAATGGACCACTGTATAGACATACCATGGTTTATTCATTCACCTGTTGAAGGGTTGTTTCAAGCGTTTGGCTGTTTCAAATAAAGCTGTTAAGAAAATCCATGTACAGGTCTTTGTATGAACATACGCTTTTATTTCTCTAGGGTAAGTCATACGGTAGAGTGGGTCATATGGTAGGTGTGTATTTAATTTTTTAAGAAATTGCCAAACTGCTTTCCAAAGTGCTTGTCCTATTTTAAAATCCTACTAGCAGTTTGGGGAAGTTTCAGTTCCTTCACCTCCTCACTAACACTTGATATGGTCAATCTCTTAAATGTTAGCCATTCTGGCAAAAATTGGCAAGAAAAGATAAAACAAATGTTGCAGAGGTTGTGGAGAAAAGGGAACCCTCTTACACTGTTGGTGGGAATGCAAGCTGGTGCAGCCACTTTGGAAAGCAGTGTTGGGGTTCCTCAATAAGTTAATAATAGAGCTACCCTATGACCCAGCAATTGCACTACTGGGTATTTACCCCAAAGATACAGATGTAGTGAAAAAAAGGCCATATGCACCCTGGTGTTCATAGCAGCAATGTCCACAATAGCCAAACTGTGGAAAGAGCCGAGATGCCCTTCAATAGAATGGATAAAGAAGATGTGGCCCATATATACAATGGAATATTACTCAGCCATCAGAAAGGATGAATACCCAACTTTTGGATCAACATGGATAGGACTGGAGGAGATTATGCTGAGTGAAATGAGTCAAACAGAGAAAGACAATTATTGTATGGTTTCACTTATTTGTGGAACATATGGAATAGCATGGAGGACATTAGGAGAAGGAAGGGAAAAATGAAGGGGGGTGGGAATCAGGGGGGTAGATGAAGCATGAGAGACTATGGACTCCAGGAATCAAACTCAAGGCTTTAGAGGGGAGGTGGATGGGGAATGGGTTAGCCCACTAATGGGTATCAAGGAGGGCACATATTGCATGGAGCACTGGGTGTTATACGCAAAATGGATCATGGAACACTGCATCAAAAACTAATGATGGACTGTATGGTGACTAACATAACATAATAAAAAATTATATAAAAATGTTAGCCATTCTAATAGTTGTTTAGGGTGTTAAAAAATACACTGGGGCACATTACAAACTTTAAGAGTTTATCTGCGCAAACACTGATTTGAGCCTGGGTAGCACCAAGCTGGAAGTGGTTAGGAGAGCTCCGTGAGCAGGAGGAGCTCAGGGAGAGATTTTATAGAGAAAATGCAGAAGCAAAGTAGGGAGATTATTGATTGGCCAATCAATTGGCTGAAAGGCTAGTTGGCTGTTGGTGATTGGCTGTCCTTGGGGTTTTTGATTTTGTAACCTGGAGGCATTTACACGCCTCCTATAAGTCTGATTTGCTTATATAGACACCAGAGCATTAGAGCCACCTCAGTCTAATGGCCTCCTTGTTTAATTAGCTTCACAAGTGGTATGTGTTTAGGGTTTTAATTTGCACTCCCCTAGTGAGTAAGGATGCTGACCTTCTTTTTCATGTGCTTATTTGTTGCCTGTGTCTCTTCTCCTGGGGAAGTGTCCATTGTTCAAGTCTTTTGGTTGTCTTATTTATTGGTTGCTCATTTTCTTATTATTGAGTTTTGAGAGTTCTCTGCATAAATCTATATTGAAATCCTTTTTATCAGCTT
The DNA here is from genome assembly GCF_963455335.1 of Martes martes. NCBI lineage: Eukaryota > Metazoa > Chordata > Mammalia > Carnivora > Mustelidae > Martes > Martes martes. The sequence continues at coordinate 168,620,984 of NC_137890.1, forward strand.
TATGACTCATAAATATTTAGTGTGTGGCTGACCTTTTCATTCCGGTTTTGAAGAGCAAATGTTTTTAATTTTGACAAAGACCAGTTAATCAACTTGTTCTTTTATCACCTGTACTTTTGGTACTGTATTTACAAAATCATAAAACTTTTCCTTGATATTCTCTCTATAGATGATTTTACAGTTTTACATTTTACATTTAGGTCTCTGATTTGTTTTGAGTTAATTTATTTTATTCTTTCATTTTTGAAAAACATTTTATTTATTTATTTGAGAGGGAGGGAGAAGGAGAGAGAGAGAGAGAGAGAGAGAGAATGAGTGGGAAGGGAGGGGCAGAGGGAGAATGAAAGAGAGAATCAACAAGCAGATTCCCCACTGAGCAGGGAGCCTGACTCAAGTTTCAATCCCAGGACCCTGGGATCATGACCTGAGCCAAAGTAGACATGTAACTGACTGAGCAACCCAGGTGCCCTCAGTTTTTTTTTTTTTTTTTTTTTTAATATGCTGCAAAATACTATTTCTGGTGCTTTTCATTCCTTTATGAGATTCATTTTCCATCTGGCTTCATTTTCCTCCTGCCTGATGGACTTTAACATTTCTTTTAGTGTGAGTCTGCTGCTGATGGATTATTCCAGTTTCTCATGTCTGAAAACATCTTTATTTCACCTTTAAAAAAAAAAAAGATTTTCACTAGGTGTAGAATTCCAGTTTCTTCTTTCACTCTTTTAAAGATGTGGTTCTAGTGCCCTTCTCACATGAACTGTTTGGGATGAGACATCTACTCAGATATTGATCTTTGTTGCTTTGTAATCTATCTTTTTGCTCTGACTGCTTTTAAGAGCATCTCTTTATTTATCACTGGTTTTGAGCAATTTAATTATATGGTGTGATTTTCTTCATATTTCTCTTGCCTGGCATTCATTCCTTTGTTGATATACGGTTTTCATTAAACTGGGAGAATTGTTTGTCAGTATTTCTTAAATATTTCTTCTGTCCTCTCTGTCCCCTAGTTCAATTACTCCAATTATACATGTATTAGGCAGCTCAAAGTCATCTCCTAGATCCCTGATGCTCTGGGTTCCTCCCCCATCCCCCAAATTATCTTTTCTCTCTCTGTGTCCTGGATAATTCCTTTTGCTATGCCTTCAACTTTACTAATCTTTCCTTCTGCAATGCCTGATTTCCCATTCATTCTAACTCGTGTATTTTTCATCTCAGACATTTTAGTTTTCATTTTTAGAAGTTTGATTTGCGTCTTTTAAGATATGCTGCATATTTCCGCTGAACTTTTTGGGTATGTAGGACACGGCTCTTATAACTGTTTCAATTTCCTTGGCTGTAAATTCTACCACGTGTCAATTCCAGGTTGGTTTTCACGGAATGGTTGATCTTTTCACTATGGGTCCTATTTTCCTGCTTTTTTGAGTGCATGGTGATTTTGGATTGGATACCAACTTAGTTGAATATAGAAGTCATTCCCAATCATTTCCTAACTGGAGTCTTTGAATAAGAAGATCACATATCGGCATCTGGTTGCCAGAATGTTGAATACAGTCTGTGTATTTGTTTTGTTTGTGAGCAGGGCTTTAAAAATGCTCTCAGATGTTTCTCACACTTAAAAATCAAGAGATCTCATGAAAACCATGAATTCCTTTAAGAATTAAAAAAAAAAAATCAGGGTATGTTGCCGCATGGCTTCCATTCCCTCTAGGAACAAACATCTGGAAAGTGGCCATTTTCTTTAGATGGGTGGGACATTTCTATAGCTTCTCTTGCCTACACACCCCAACTGAAAGCATTTTTGTTGGAGTACCTGTTGTCTAAGTTCAGCTTTCCAGAAGCAGACCTGAGCTGAGGATTAGTGTATAGGTGATTTGTTAATGAAGGACTTCTGGGAGAAGCTTGAGAGGGGGTGGGACGTGTATCTCCTGATGCTTCAGCTTCCTTGTCCCCAAATTTATTGGTGGGAAGATCATTTGAGACCCTCACGGGAGGCTCATTTCATAGACAAGGAATCTGGAGTGCAACCAGGGGAGGGTACTCACCCAAGGGTTGCTGTTTCCTTTTGTTGGAAAGCCTTGCTGATGTTGCCTTGCACATCTGTGCTTGGAGCAGAGATCTAGATTTAGCATTATTGAAGTCTCCTGGCATTCCTGGGGAGGAGAATCTAGTAGTCTGTTCATTCATTCATTCATTCATTCACTGAGTTATAAACATTTATGGAGCCAAGCAAAATGTTCTGAAGAACTGTTTGGATGAGGGTACTTTGAGCCCTTTATAAAACAGAATCTTCCCCCTCTTCCCCAAACCTCTTCTCCCAGGTTTCAGGAAGAAATCAGGTGGTCTGCTGTCATTGCTCCAAAATTCTTCAAATCTCTCTTCGATCTGAGCCTAGGGAGGAGCAGTTTTGTGCCCTAAGTTATGGACCCAGGAGCCGGGGTTCAGGCACCTGTGGCCCTATCTCTGTCCTGCTGGGGATCTCTGTGTCTTCTCCCTGTTTCTGGATCCTCACTTCCCCCTATGTGAGTGAAAGCCACTGAAGCCGAAATCAAGGAGCTGGGCACAGCTATCTCAGGCACCTAAGAGGGGGTGAACAGATGGAAATAGGGAAACAAGACCGTCCATTTGCTAGGCCACCCTGACCTCTCCAAAGCCTTGGAGATAAATATAAAGAACAAATCCCCCCTGGGGACCCAGAGCTTGGAAGGAATGGGCTGGATGAAGACCTGGGGGATAGACTGGGAGTGGGGGCCAGGCCGTTGGGGGCCTGATTCTCAGGCCACTGTCCAGCTTTAAGTGTGCTGTTGTGAGCTAAGGATGGGTGGAGAGGCCAAGAGAGAGGACAGGAAGGGAGAAGAGAGAAGGACAAACTGAGAAAAAGGGTAGAGGAGAGACACAGAGAAGGAAACTGGGAGAAAGAACAAGAGAGAGAAAGAGAAAGGGGAAAGAGAGACAGAGAAAGAGAAAGAGAAAGCGGGACTAGGGGATGGGGGAGGAGGCAGCCAGGGCAGGGGTGGTGTCCTGGTTTGGAAATTCTAGGGGTGCTGCCGATGGAGAGTGTGGTGAAATAGCCTCAGGGTCCCAAGAAGCTTCCAGTGGGCCCGTGCCAGGCCATAATAACAGCCTCTCAGTGGCTCCAACCCGCTTTGGCCTCTCAGCTCCCAGGAACACTCAATTCACACAGGCGCAAAATGCAGCCTTCTTGAGCTCGCGCTGCCTAGTAGCTACTGTGGTGTTTGTATTGTGCCCGCAAGCATCATGGGCAATTAAGAAAGTCGTCCGTTGCAATCGTGGGCTGCCATTTAAGGGCTGGAGCCTGGAGCCCTCTGATGAGACACAAATGAGCAGGGGAGGAGTGTTGTTTCCCAGGAGAGGGACCCCTGCCATTAGCTGGCAGATCCCAAAGGGAGGTGAACAAAAGCTGTTGTGGACTCATGGGAAGGAAGGAGGAGATGGGGCGGGCACGGGGCCTCACGTGTGCGAAGGACACGTGCACATACAGACACACCTCTCAGAGGCCGGAGTCCACTGGCAGGTATAGGCACCAAACCCACTTCAAACTCAGTCCTGAAGACATGTTGGGGTGAAGTATGTGCGGAGAACACACACGCTTGCACACATACACACATATGCACAATTTCATGCACGTACCGGCCAACAAGTGCACAAACGCATGGGCTCACAGACATCTGCACTGATTTTCAGTGTTATTTATGTAAACCCTCACTCATGGGCAGTAGCTCTCACAAAAACAAGTGTGTATCTGTATGCACATGGATTAAAAAAACAGGTAAATTCAGACACACAAACACATTCACACTCACATATTCTAACCTTTTAATCTAAAATCCACAAGCAAGTCAGCTCCAAGACCTTTAAAATATGCATACTCTAGACTTCAAACTGTTTTCACGGCCATGAAGAAGAATGGATTTGGGGACTGGTGCATTTGTCTGATGGAAGAGAGAAGAGAGTTGCAAGAGAGCTGCCCTTTCTTTGTTCTGCTCTGAGCCACTTTCAGTGTCCTTTAGGAGGCTGAAAAATAATTGCTGGTGGCCGCCATCTTCCCAGGAGCTTGCCACCAGCCACTTGTTGCTGTTGTCATCGATGCTATGCTGATGAGTTTTAGGATCTCAGGGAAATTTCAAAATATTCTTTTTTTAAAATTGAAGTGTAATTAATACACAATGTTCTGTTAAGTTCAGGTATCCAACATAGTGGATCAACAATTTTATATGTTACTCCATGCTCCCCGTGGTAAGCACAGTCACCGCACAAGGTCATTATGATAGCATTGACTCTGTTCCCCGTGCTGTACCTCCCTCCGTCTCCGGGACTTATTCATTTCATGTGCCATGAAAGCAGGTTCACCTGCCTCACTTCCCCAAATCTTTGTGTCCTCGCCCGTAGCCTGCCCGGAGCAGGGGACTGGATTGAATGAGTAGAGGGCTGTGTACTGTGACATTCTCATTTTCAAAATAGAGTTTAGGAGTGTTTTCATCCTTTTCTGAGGTTTGGGGTTTCTCTCTCTCTTTCTCTGCTTCCCTCACCCCTATTTCCCGCACTGTTATTAGGGAAAGAAAATTGGAGACCATGTCCATTTTGAGAACGTCTACCAGAATAATTGTGCCGTGACACACAGGGAGTGCGAATGGAAAACAGGAAGCCAAGCTGCAAGGGCTCGTTTGGAACCGGCCAACTTTGCAACGAAGTTTTCAGCCAGAGGATCCACAGATGGCCGCTGTTTCCCACAACGCCACTTCCCTCTGTGTCTGGTTAAGAATGGGGGCTGCCGTTGGCTGGATCCGTCTCCTGTGGTGGGGATGGTGACCTTCCCCATTAGACCCCAAGACCAAGTTCAGTGCATTTGTTGTTGGCTCCACGTGGCAAATTCTGGAAGCCAGCATCCTCTGACCACCTTCCCACTATCGTGGCCCATGGAACCAGGGCTCCACTGGAAACCTACCAAGGACATTGGTTTGGAGGCTTTTTGGCAGTTTAGATTTGGGTCAAAAGTGGCTTCAAGAAGACTAATTGACTTAAGTATTTTCATTGAACTTTTAGCACCTTCTTTGCCTCAATCTTTCAGTTTTTTCTTAATTGATCAGAGAATATACCAGAAAGACTAGAATATTTGAGCACTGGGGCTTTTGGGGTTCCTGAGTGCACAGGATGCTACTGATGGATGCAGACCATGGAGGGTAAAGGAGGCTCTGTTGCAGCTGGAGGGGCTGGCGCTGGGGGCGGGGAGAGGGGGAAGATGCCTGGGCTGTGCTTTCCCTCTAAGGCGGGGGTTGGAGGGTGGCACTGCCCCCCAAAGCCATTTTGGAGTGTAGAGTCAATGAGAATCAGCTATTCCAATCTTTAAAGGGCTGTCCACCACCCCTCCGCCCCAGACAAGGAATCAGAATTATTTGGTATGGTTCCGGAGGGTTATTAGGAGTGCATCAGCTTACATTTTCCACATAGCAAAACATCCCAAATCTTAGTGACTTAGAAAACAACCATTTCTTCAGCTCATAATTCAGAGGGCATGCAATTTGGGCTGGGCTCAGAAGGGCAGTTCTGCCGATCGGGGCCAGCTGGGCAGACCTCAGCCGGGGCTCACTGGTGCATCTGTGGTCGGCTGGCAGACCGGCTGAGGCCTGGCTGCTCTTGGGGCGTTCAAGCTGGTATGACTCAGCTTTCGTGCCTGTGTCTGTTCGTCCTCCTCCAGGCGACCCTGATCTTGTTCTCATGGCAGTGATGGGGTTCCAAGAGTGTGGAAAGATGCAAGACCCTTGAAGCCTAGACTCCAAAATGGCACGACACCACCTTGGTTGCCTTCTGTTGGTCAAAGCAAGTCATAGATCTGTCTTGCAAAGTCACATGCAAACAGCGTGGGAATAAGGAGGAGTGGGGAATGAATGGTGGTCCATTTTCCAGTCTACCACGGGGATGGGGCAGGAAAGGCAGATTTTTTGGCTTGATATTCAAAAACACTTCCCGATGAGCTGGAGCTGCTTAGAAGTGGGGCGCACCGACTAGCCTGCCACGGGCTGGTTCTGGAGGAAGGTCCACCTCCCCAGTGATCAGAATGGGACCCCGCGGCCTCCAGAAGCCCTTTCATTTCCAAATATTTATTTACTAGGAACTTATTTTTAACCACCCAGAATCGAAGATTTTCTTAATCTGAGAATCAGAAGGACTGGACTAATAATTTCCCAGATCCTTGAAAGGCCTGATCCACCTGCTGGGGCCCTGTTTAGTTGGAGGTAGGGAGCAGAAGAGAAAAGATAAAGCATGCCCCCAAAGACAAAGGTTGCCAGGCTCTGCATTTATGTTATTGTCTCCAAAAAAAAAAAAAAAAAAAGATATGTGTTGGACAGGACCAAAGAAACAGTACATGCGTATTTTTCGAAGAAATGCACACGTGCAGAGTGGAAAATAAGAAAAACCCATGATCCAACCTGACATCAGCTCTAAAGGAGGAGATGTAAACTCGAGCCCCAGAATCTGAGCCAGGACAGGAAGTGGGCTTGGCCTGCATGAGGGATATGCTGCCTGGAAAGCCACTCTGTGCCTGGGCTCCCTGTCTTCTTAATTCCCTTCAGCCTCTAGCCCCTCCTGACCCTGGGAACAATGCAGCTCTGTCCTGAAGGCTTTCCAGCCTGAACAGCCGAGATTGTGCCTTTTGTGATGTCCTGGAGAGGAAGAATGGAGAAGCTGGTTTGGGCGTCTGCGGGTGTGAATCACTGCTGTCACATGGCGGGGCCGGCTGCAGCGGCTGCCCGGGTCTGCACAGGGGCGCACAGGAGCGTGGCCCAAGCCCACGCCTGGAGGCTGGTCAGGCAGCTGCAGAGGGCTGGGCTCTGAACTATACCAGCCGAGAAAGGACAGCAAATGAAGTGGGGGTGGGGGAAGGTCTGGCCCAGCCAGGGCCACTGAAGAAGGACGTTCTCATGGGGCCAGGGGGCAGGCTCTGGGCTCCGGATGCCACCTTCCAAATCGAGGAGCAGTTGTGGGTTTCTGTGAGGAGATTCTTTGAGTCACAGAATTTCTCATTCATTCTCAAAAACTGCAGGGCCTTGGCTTGTCCCTTTATTTAGGCAGGTCACGATACCCTAGGTTCAGGGGGTTTTCCCCAAGGACAAGAATATGCCCAGAATATGGAGAAACCACCCTGTTCTGGGGCAAAGAGGATACAGTGAGTGGGGCGGAAGCTGGGACTGCTACTCTGTTTCCAGAACCATCTAAGTCCCAACTTGCGAGAGAGAGAGATGCTAAGGCTGCCTGCAGGCTCCTCAGAAAGCAGGTTGGAGAGTGGTGAGCATCAGGACAGGAGGAAGATTTGGGCTAGGCAGAACAGATTTGCTGAGGGTGAGGGCGGTCCCCCAACCCCGTTTCAGCTTGCAGAGGGATTGCTCCACTCTCAGGCAGAGGAATGGATCCAATGACCCTGGGGGTTCCGACTTCGCCAGACCTGGCCCCGCCGAGGTGCCTTCTCCTTACTGACCTGGAGAGGGCAGTGTGGTACTGCGGGCAGGATTCCGCTGTCTCATCAAATTTTCTTCTCGCTCTACTGGCCTCCTAATCTTTTCAAACCAAAGCTGCTTAGACACACACAACCTGAGCCCTGCTCTAATGACATGGATTTAGGCTTGTGCTCTGGGACCCCTTTGCTGAGAGAGCCCCTGGCCGTGGATCTGCTCAGAGAGCATGGCTCACCCTTGTCTCTGTTTCCTGGTCCCAAACCCAAATCCTAAAGGTGGCTGTGTAGACAAGCAGAATTCACTTGTGCACGTATAGACCTTTATGGTTTTCGAGACACATTTCTCATCTACTTCTCATAGCAGGTATGAGCCGTGTGTAGGGGGCTCCGTTTTATAAATGAGAACTGAGTGCCAAGAAGAGGTGGAGGGACAGGGCAAGGTGGCTCACCTGGGGGACAAGTGGGGACATGGGTCTTCTAACCACTGGTCCAGTGCTCATTCTATCCCTCTACAGCATCCCTGAAATTCAACCATCCATCCCCCACCTCCCAGGGGCCATCCCCTTTTTTGTGGGGGTATTTGTCTTCCAAGTGAGAGGTGTGAAAGTGCCTCTGCTCCTCTCTTAAAGTCTTGTGTGACTCTGGTCAACTCCACCGTCTTGGCAAAGTCACTTCCCGCCTTGGGGCTTTGTCTTGTCCACTGGGAAAATGAGGGTATTGGATCAGATCTTCTCTATGATGGCTTGGAAACTCAGTCTTTTGAGGGTCTTGAGATGAGGGGTCTGATCCTGTCAGAGGTCAGAGAATTGCCAAGGCTCCACAGCTGGTTGGTGATTAGCCTGGGATAAGAACCCTGTTCTCCTGACTCTTGATCATGGTGTCTTGTTGAACCCAACACGGGAAGAGAGTGCTGGGTTCGCCAATGGGACCGGGAGTGCTGGCTTCCCATCCGTAAGGGTCTTGGTTCCTGGGAGTCGCCATGAAAATCTGTGTCCAGAGATCCCATTGTGCCCCTGCTTGGGGACAGCCCAAGCAACACAGGCATGGGATCTTAGTTCTGATGCAGATTTGGGGTGGGAGGTCTTGCAGAATTCATCCTGCCCTTCAGGCCTGGTGTGGGGAGGTCTGGGCTTTCTCATGAACCATATCAAGGCTGAGAATCAAGTGGGAGTGCTGAGCTGGTGCTTCAAACCACGGCTGAACCCCAAGCCATTGCAGCAGCCTGGTTGTCCCAGGGCAGTTGAAGACAGGGCGTGGCATGGGAGGGGGGCTTTCTGGGGAAGGCTCAGGGGCATTTGCTTGGGATTTCATACCATATAGGCATAGAGATGGTATATTCCTGAGAAATGATTCCACCTGGTCTGTGTGGCTTAAGGGAAGTCTTTTCTGGAGGCGGGAGCCTAGACATAATGATTTTCAGAGATTTTTTTCTACTTATATATTTTTTCTTCCTCTGCCTACTTTTGCTTTTCTGCTTAAGAACTGCCATAGTCAAATGCCTATAAGAGTTCACTTATTTGCCTTGACAACAGGCTACCTTCTTTGCTTATCCCTGCTACTCCCTTCCTTAAGCCTCGATCTTCCTCTTAGTTCTATTTTTTTTTTAAAGATTTTATTTATTTATTTGACAGAGAGAGAGAGAGAGATCACAAGCCAGCAGAGAGGCAGGCAGAGAGAGAGGGAAGCAGGCTGCCCGCTGAGCAGAGACCCCGATGCGGGGCTTGATTCCAGGACCCTGGGATCATGACCTGAGCCGAAGGCAGAGGCTCCAACCCACTGAGCCACCCAGGCGCCCCTCTTAGTTCTATTTTTCTAACCCCACTAAACAACAGTGTGACCTGGCGGAGGTCTCTCGTGTGGCAGGCTGTTGTTAGAGCATGGGTTGTACTTTCAATGGATCTGAGTTCGAATCTCAGCAGACAGGCTCCAGCCAGCTGTGTGAACCTGGGCAAATCACTCCATCTTTGTGAACCCCGGTCCCTACCCCTGTAAAATGAGGATAATGCTATCTAACTCATCTGGTTGTTTTGGTGATCTGAGGGGGACCTATGAGTTCTTAACAACCAGAAGCTCTCGGCATCTGCTGGAATGAGGCAGTCTGGCGAGTGAGGAAGAGAGAATGTACCGAAGGCAGGAAAAGCAAGTTTTCTGAGGTTGATTTCAGTCACAAGGTAATTGCGTTCCTGCAACGTGACGTGTGAATGTGTGGATTAGCAGATGTTCTTTGGGGCATTTGTGGTCAACGCCTGCCCTGGAATGCAAGCCTGAGTGCAAGGTGATGATGGCCTTTGGTGGGGTGTGTGGGACAAAAGAAGCTTCCCTGGAGTCAGGGATTTGGTATGATTCAAGCACCTTAGGAAATAAGATGCTGGAGGACTCTGCTACGTGGGATGGTCTGAGAAAGGACTGGAAGGCTGGAAAATGGAGTTGTATGGCATTTGTCTTTAGGGGGGTCCAGAGGGGTAGATTTAGTGTCCTTTGAAAGACATTGAAGAAGGTGGGAGAGGCCAGGAGATGGAGTGCTTTGAAGCTCCATCAGAAGAAGGTCTAATTTAGGTGAAAAGTTTTGGCTAGTGGCAGAGAATCCAGCAAAGTATGGGGGTTGGCAAAAGGGGGAGGGATGACAAAATTCTACCAGCCTTTGCTTATAAGAGGTCCGCCACCTCGGAGGACATCTTAAAGTAGCTTATTTGTTTAATATTTTCATTGCTTTGATGTTCCTGACAGCAACCCTCAAACCAGTCCACCAGACTCAACTTGGTCTTGACAAATACTTAACACCAGATGATCCGGTCTCCCTGTGGTGCCCCCTCTGAGCCCTGGTGCCCAGGCAGATGGGCATTTGCAAAGGCTGGAGAAGCTTCTCTGATGTGACCCCCACAGTGATCTTTGGAGGGAGCCCCATGGTTGTGGCAGGATGGGGGGTAGGCTTCTGGCAAAGCCCAGGCACCAACTTTCGTTCCCTCTGCAACATCTGGTGGCCATGATCTTCTCCACCTCTTGGAGGAAAGCTGCAACGGGGAGGAAGAAGCCACATGATTGGTGTCTTGCATTCACATCCTGTGTCCCTAAGCAGCTCAGACTAAGCCACATGGGCCTGGTAGGAGCTTTTCCAGGGAGAAACAGAATGGGTGTCATTCATTTACATGTAGCTTGTCTAACAGGGGTTGATTTCTTAACACCTCTCAGTCCTGAAGGCACTGGAGTCCACTTCTCTATGAAGAGTGATACCTTGTCCTTGTGCCCAGAACTTGAAAGGGACTTTGGGCATTGTTGCCTGACTACTGTTTTCTTTCTTATCTGGTGCAACAACAAGAGGTTTGGCTATCTTTGGGCTCTCATCTGAGGCTCCCCTCAAACTGAACTAGAAGTGGGGAGAATTCCTGCAAGCCCTACCAGGCCATGGGAGTGGAAAGAGCCTAAGCTGGAAATTAGGGCATCTGGACTCAAGTTCTGGCTTTGTTGCCATGGTTTGTGCTTCAGCTTGTCCCTTCCACCCCCACAGAGAGAGGGAAAAACCATGACATCTACCTCAAATTGAGAGAATTAAAGAGATGATGTGTGTGGAACATAAAGGAAAGGAAGTCATAAGCGCAGGAGAAGCACTTGGAAATTATCATCATTTCTCTCACTTGTGTTCCAACCAGTCTCTGGTATTTTGGGGTTAGGGGTTGGTAGTGGTGCTGTTGACAGGGTTGCTAATGAACAGAATGGCTTGGGGAGCCCATACTGGGTGGCAACCCAGCCAGGTCCATTCCTCTGAGAATGCCTCACTTTTTTGTTGTGCGGTGGTCTTCTGCAGACCAAGCAAATGCAACTCTGCTCCAATGTGCACTATCTGTGAGTTGGATACACACATCACTTGAATCAACTTAAAAATGGTTGTGAAGAAACTAAACGGTGGCACAAGGTGTCCTACCATTTTGAATGGCACTGAGACACACACTGTCACTATTATGAGTATTGTCATTCTTTTCTTTATTTCTTAGCCATGTCCATGTTTACTTGATAACTGCTTTCATTTGCTTCAGTGAGCATATCATGAATATTTTGTCTTTTCTTTTGAAGAGAGAGAGAGAGAGAGAGAGAGAGTATGGAGGAGACAAAGGAAAGTCCAGTTCTTGCTCTTTTACCTGATTGGACTTTCCTTTGTCTCCTCCATACTCTCTTTCTCTCTCTCTTTCTTTTCTATTAATAGATAATGACCAAGGTTGATCTGATCTCACAAATGCAACCAAAAGAAAAGACAAAATATTCATGATATGCTCACTGAAGCAAATGAAAGCAGTTATCAAGTAAACATGGACATGGCTAAGAAATAAAGAAAAGAATGACAATACTCATAATAGTGACAGTGTGTGTGTGGGGGTGAGCACTCATGACTCAATGGGAATATAATTGGGTCCAACCGGGCTGGAAGACAATTTGGCATATGTATCAAAAATAAACAAAATATTACATGGTAATGTAACATCTAGGAATATATTCTAAATAAACGACCAGGCAAATTCACATAGCTATATATGCAAGATGGGGGGTTTAATTATAACATTTATTAACAAAAAGTTGGAAAGACTGTAAATATTCAATAATAAGGATTTGTTGAGTAGACTATGGAATATGAGGATATGGTACAGAACCATTTAAAATGGTGACCTGGGGCGCCTGTGTGTCTCAGGTGGTTAAGCATCTGCCTTCGGCTCAGGTCATGATCCTAGGGTCCTGGGATTGAGCTCCACATCTGGGTCCCTGTTTGGTGGGGAGTCTGCTTCTCCTTCTGCTTCTCCCTCTGCCTCTCCTTCTGACTCTCCTCCCGGCTTGTGCTCTCTCTCTCACTCTCTCTCTCTCTCTCTCTCGCAAATAAATACATTAAAAAAAATGGTAACCTGGGTTAGAGGTTACATATTGATAAAATTGAGAGGATAAAGAATGACAAAATATGTGTGTTTCCACTTTTATAAAAACAAAACCTTAATAAGAGCATAGAAAAAAATCTGGCACTTATGTACATCGTATGGGACGGGAAAGAAATGAAGGGGAACTTAAAAAAGCTTTTCTAGTTAACTGAATTTTGATTTTTTGCTCCAACAAACAGAGATTGCTTCTTTAATAAAGAAATCACAATAATTTAAATGGAATTGAGACAATGAACACAGGCATAAATAGAGGCCAGCTGACACTTCCATCAGAATCTCGAAGTCCCTATCTTTCCTCCTCTTGAGACTAGATTAGCTCCCCAGGATTCTAGAGATGCAAAATAGAAACAATTAGTTCTTAAGCAATTTTTCCAATTAATCTTATGCTAAAGTACTAATTCACCAGGATGTTATTTTCTCCTATTTTTCACTGACCGCATTTTTACTTCGTTTGTGCTGAAAGGAAGCTGAAAAGGGATTCGTAGTCCTGTTTTCATTTTTGCACAACTGTCCTTTCCAGCTGCAGTTTTGGAGAGGAAACACACTGAAACCCCACCAGGGAGACAGCTGTATGCATCCCAATCAGTCTGGCTGGAAGGAACCGCTCTTGGAAACTGACCGAAGGGCAGAAGCTCATTTCCCGTCCTCTGGCGCCTTCCCAGCCCTGCCACCCGCCTCCACTTCTTCTGGCTCTGTCTGAGCCCCCCTCCTGGAGGGCTTTTGGAACTGGGTTTGGGGCACCTGTAGCTTAGTTCTGTATCCCAAAAGGGGTTTAACTTGTCCATGAGAAATGAGTCAGCATGTAGAGCCTGGAGCCGTGAGATACTTCTGTTCTGAGATCTGGAATCTCCTGGACAGTTTAGAAAGACATGTTTTTGGCGGGTGAAGTCTCAAGGCCTAGGATGGGGCATTTTTGGTTTCTGGCTTGGTTAGACATATTCTCCAGAGCAGGCAGAGGTATCATGCTGAAAACAGGAATGCTGGTGTGGGGTTTCCAGGTTGGTGAGAATAGATCTTGCCCCTCCAGCAGTCCTGGTCCTACACTGTTGCGTAATGACTGGACATAAAGACGGAGTGGAAAGATAGGCAAGGCGGAGGTGGCTGACTGGGGAGAAGCAGTCCATTTTGCTGAGCTAGCTTGCATGGCTGGGGTGGTATTTGGGGCCAGGATCCGGTCACAATTCTGTCTCCCACCCAGATTCCTGCAGCAGGAACAAAGTGACCTGGGTCTTGTCTCTCCAAGTGGTTTCTGTCAAGTTTTGTAATGTGAGAGCTTCCCTGGGGGCTGAGGCCTTCATGCTTAGCTGTAAGCTGCTGAGACGCTGTTTCCAATCTTTTTAGCAAGTGGATTGGCTTCCAGTTCCACAGCCTTGGAAACCAGAACCCTCTGTTTGTCCCCAAAATAGGTATCACCTGCGAGGAGGCAGAACACGCTGTCCAAGGCCAACTCTGGATTTTCCATGGTTTGGTGTGGGTGTGGGAGGGTGAGGGAGCATTTGGAGAGCCCAGAGAAATGATGTCTAGAACCCCAAATTGATAATGATTATAAAAAAGTCAGCCATCTGAATTAACTCCCCCTTTCAGAAGATGTTTCTAAAGTTAAGTAGCTGAAAAGTGACATTTTAAGGATTTCGTTTCCAGCTCCTCCATCACTCTGAGATTTCCCTCCAAGGCTTGAATTGATGAAAACAAAGAACCTGTTTATGCCCCTATTCAGGCCACAAGTAATGGAGACAGGAGAGCCCATGCCCGTGAACCTACTCCTTCCCCTCCTTCCCAGTCATACATCGGAGGACCTCCTGAGAATCAGTACTAGAATTTCAAAATAATTGTCTTATTTAATCCATACAGCAAGAAGAAAGACAACGATAACAAGAGTATCTATGGCTTAATAAGTGCCTACTATGTGCCAGGTGCTGTATATGTGTAATCTCAAATCCCCAAAAGTAATCTTGCAAGAGCAGTGTTGTCACCCCCATTTTATAGGCTCAGAATCTGAACATGGAGTCTAGGAGAAGTTGTCACTTGCCCAAATTTGCATGACTCAGAAATGCTGGGATCCACATGGTGCGCTCTCCTTCCAAGTCAAGTGTTCTCTCCCCGTGGTGCTCTGTGCAGACTCCCCCTCTCCCATCCTCCCCTAGATCAGGATAGGTCAGGACTCAGGTGGTTAAGCATCTGCCTTTGGCTCAGGTCATGGGGAAGAGGGGTGACCACTGCCCACCCAGCTCTTGGCTCCTTCATTGCACAGTTCTTGGCTGGAACCCATTGTCCTGGTTTACTACATGGCTGGGAGAGGGAAGGAATTAATTTGTCTCCCCAACCTAGGAGAGGTAGGTTGGTTGGGATGAGGGGTGACATACACAGGAAGAACATAGGTGGAGATGGGAGGTGAGAAGTCAGTTGTGTTGGTTTTGAGAAGTGTTTACAGACATTTCTCAAGGTGAAGGACATATTCCCTTCATTATTCCCATGTTCTTGGAGATGACAATGGCCTGGTCTAGGGAAATCACTTTAAAAACAAAGTTTACAGGTATTACAAGTTTCTGATTTCTCTGACCAAGCCTGATTGTCAGGGTCCAGTCAGATCCACCCACTACCTTGGTTATAGAAAGGAAACATTTCAGAGCTGTTTGGCCACCCTTCTGCTTAATAGTTGTGGTCCTGGGGTCCATTCAAGTAATTTGAGGGTAATTCTGCTCCTGGAGGCCCAGTATGGCTGGGAGGAGTCAAGAGCCTTGGGAGACACAGAAATGCAAGCCATTAACCAGAAAGATATCCCAAGCCAGGAGCTCATAGACAGTGATAGAAAATGGTTCCAAATCCAGAAACTGGGGAGCTTTACCACAAGGAGGCAGCTCCTCAGTGCTTGCAGATGGGTCACCTCTGAGTCACTTCTGTCACCACCCATCCAGCCCTTCCTGCCATCCCCACATTCTGCTCTGTATCTAATGCTATATCTCAGCCCCAGTTTTCCCACTGCATTAACTTGAGATAACCACAATGCCCTTAGGTAGTGGTGATTGAGGGAGTAGATTCAGTGACAGTAAATACGAGCATCATGTTCCCCAGGGGTGAGTCTACCAGATAATATGCAAGGTGCTTTACCTACATTAACTAATCATCTGCAGAATATGTTCATTTTACCAAGATTCAAAGAGGTTAAGCGACTGGTTCAGGATCACATAGTTTGTCACACAGTCAGAATCCAGATTCAGGCTTGTTGGACTCCAGAACTCACAGCAAAGAGGACAGAGTAAAAGCAGTGTTTCTAGTCATAAATACTAACACCATTTCTCAGTCATTCCTATTCTCAGCATGCTCTACAGAATTCTCAGCACTAGGTGCTGTCAGGCACAGATGGGGAAGCTAAAGCATACAGAGGCTGAGTGAAGTATCTATAGTCTCAAACAGGTCAGCCGATGAACCTGAAACAGAATGTGTGTGGTCCATTAATTTATTACCTCTTTTGCAAAAACTGCTAAGAGATCCAATTGATTGCATAAAAGATATCAACTCAGGGAAAATACATCAGTCAAACTGATAAAGATGTCAAACATCAAGATGCATGTTTGTCTGTGAGCCAAGTGGTAAGAAATGGTGAGTGGTGTCTGAGAACGCTTGCCAGGGTGACAGTCATTTCATGGTCTCACAGAAGACAGAGTGGGGAGGGTGCTGGAAGGTGAGGTCATCTAGCCCTCCTCTGCATCCATGACAAGTGGTTACCTAGCCCCTATAGGATACCCACAGTGTCACAAAAGTCTCTTTCCCAGAAGCTGCAAATTCTGTTTCTTCTATTTCTTCAAGACACGTCTGACTTCCTGGATATTGAACCAGCAGAAGTAGAATATCAGTATTTTCAGCTCAAGATCTGATGAGTTTAAATGAGGTCCCCCCCAATAAGAGTCAGAGACAATGGGGATGCCAAAGTGTCCAGCCATTTCGGAAAATAGTTTGACGGTTTCTTAAGAAGTTAAACATACAGTTAGTGTTGGGTCCAGGGATCCCACTCTTAGCTATTTATCCAATGACAACATATGTCCACACTAAAAGCTGGATGCAAATGCTTCATTTGTAATCATCAAAAACTAGAAGCAACTGAAACATCACCAACAGTCCATCAACTGGCAGATGATAAACCATGGTGTACCTGTACCTGGAGCTCTGCTACTAGGAAAACAGGACCCAGGGCTGAAATGTGCAACATCATGGACCATGGATCAATTTCAATGCCTTATCTACAGAAACCAGACTCATAAGGCTGTGTAAGTTTACAATTCCTCTTATATGACATTCTGGAAGAGGCAACAAATAATATATTTGAGTGGGTCCACTTAAATGAAGATTTTTTTTCCAGTAAATACAGTGTGGTAGTGTCAATGTATTTTTTTCTTGTGATTTTATTTTTCTTTCTTAAAAAAATATTTTATTTTATTATTTATTTGACAGAGAGAGAGCAAGAGAGCACAAGTAGAGGGAGCAACAGAGGAAAAGGAGAAGCAGGCTTGCCAGTGAGCAGGGAGCCTGATGTGGGACTCCACCCCAGGACCCTGGGATTATGAGCTAAAGGCAGATACTTTACCAATGGAGCCACCTAGGCACCCCATAATTCTCTTCTCTTCTCTTCTCAAGAGGGAGAGGGAGAGAGAGAGAATCTTAAGGAGGCTCCACACCCAGGATGGAGCCCAATATAGGCCTCATCCCGTGACCCTGAGATCATGACCTGAGCCAAAATTAGGAGTGGGTTGCTTAACTGATTGAGCCACCTAGGCACCCCTCTAATGATTTTCTTTTTTTTTTAATTAAATTTTATTTTTTCAGTGTTCCAAGATTCATTGTTTACATATCACACCCTGTGCTCCATGCAATACATGCCCTCCTTAATATCTACCACCAGGCTCATCTATCCCCCCACCCCCCTCCCTTCCCAAACCCTTAGTTTGTTTCTCGGAGTCCAGTCTCTCTTTGTTCGTTTTCCTCTCCAATTTCCCCCAATTCACTTTTCCTTTCCTTCTCCTAGTGTCCTCCATGTTATTCCTTATGCTCCACAAGTAAGTGAAACCATATGATAATCGACTCTCTCTGTTTGACTTATTTCACTCAGCATAATCTCCTCCAGTCTTGTCCCTGTTTATACAAAAGTTGGGTATTCATCCTTTCTGATGGAGGTATAATATTCCATTGTATATATGGACTATATCTTCTTTATCCATTCATCTGTTGAAGGACATCTTGGCTCTTTCCATTGTTTGATGATTGTGGCCATTGCTGTTATGAACACTAGGGTACAGATGGCCCTTCTTTTCAGTACATCTGTATCTTTGGGGTAAATACCCAGTAGTGCAATTGCAAGGTCATAGGGTAGTTCTATTTTTAATTTCTTGAGGAATTTCCACACTGTTTTCCAAAGTGGCTGCACCAACTTGCATTCCCACCAACAGTGTAAGAGGGTTTCCCTTTCTCCACAACCTCTCCAACACTTGTTGTTTCTTGCCTTGTTAATTTTGGCCATTCTAACTGGTGTGAGGTGGTATCTCAATGTGGTTTTAATTTGAATCTCCCTGATGGCTAATGATGATGAACATTTTTTGATGTGTCTATTAGTCATTTGTTTGTCTTCATTGGAGAAGTGACTATTCATGTCTTCTGCCCATTTTTTGACGTGATTATCTGTTTTTGAGTGTTGAGTTTGAGGAGTTCTTTATAGATCTTGGACATCAGCCCTTTTCTTTTTTTTTTAAATTTTTTTATTTTAATAAACATATAATGTATTTTTATCCCCAGGGGTACAGGTCTGTGAATCGCCAGGTTTACACATCAGCACTCATCATAGCACATACCCTCCCCAATGTCCATTTCCCCACCACCCTCTCCCCAGCAACCCTCAGTCTGTTTTTTGAGATTGAGTCTTTTATGGTTTGTCTCCCTCCCAATCCCATCTTTTCATTTTTTCTTTTCCTACCTCCCCCCAACCCCCCCACCTTGCATTTCCACTTCCTCATATCAAAGAGATCATATGATAGTTGTCTTTCTCCGACTGACTTATTTCGCTAAGCATGATACCCTCTAGTTCCATCCACGTCGTCGCAAATGGCAAGATTACATGTCTTTTGATGGCTGCATAGTATTCCATTGTGTATATATACCACATCTTCTTTATCCATTCATCTGTTGATGGACATCTAGGCTCTTTCCACAGTTTCAGCCCTTTTCTTAATACCATTTTCTTTTCTCTAAATTCCTTTATTGTAAGAAGGCAGTATATAGTACATAAACATAAAAAATATGTGTTAATCAAACATTTATGTTATTGCTAAGGTTCCCAGTCAACAGCAGGCTACCAGTAGCTAAGTTTTGAGCAAAGTTATATATGGATTTTTGACTGTGTGGGAGTGACAGTCCTTAACCCCCTCATTACTCAAGGGTCAGTTGTATGTATTAAAAACAAAACAAAACAAAAGAACAGAACAGGTTGGTGGTTGCTAGAGGTTGGAGTATGACTATAAAAAGGTACTGACTACAAACAGTCATGAGGGAACATTTTGGGGTTCTGGAAATGTTCTGCATCTTGATTGTGGGAGTGATTTTACATTGTATGCACTTGTGAAAATTTATTAAATTGTACACTTAAAAGGGTAGATTTTACTGTAAGCTAATTACATCTATAACTCTGACCTTATAGAAATATAAAAGAAGATGAGAAATCCCAGATGTCCTTTGACAGATGAATGGATAAAGAAGATGTGATGTGTATATACACAGTGGAATATTACTTGGCCATCAAAAAGAATGAACTCTTGCCATTTGCAATAATGTGTATGGAACTAGAGGGTATTATGCTAAGCAAAACAAGTCAATCAGAGAAAGACAAATACCATATGATTTCACTCATATATGGAATTTAAGAAACAAAACAGAAGAACATAGGTGAAGGGAAGGAAAAATAAAATAAGATGAAAACAGAGAGGGAGATAAACCATAAGATACTCTTAATTATAAGAAACAAACTGAGAGTTGCTGGAGGGGAGTGGGTGAGGGAATGGAGTAACTGTGTGATGGGAAGTAAGGAGGGCACTTGATGTAATGAGCACTGGGTGTTAAATGCCCTGATGAATCACTAAATTCTACCCCTGTAACTAATAATACACTATATGTTAAGTAAATTGAATTTAAAAAAAAAAAGAATGCAGACATAAAATTCAATAGTTGGATGCTTTCCATCCATGTAGCTGCAAAGTTTTGGTCCTTGTGTAATGATGGTCAAGAGAAGAACCCTCCTGTCTCTGGAAGTCTACAAGAGCTGCCTCACATGGGTGTCTGAATCCTTCCAGCTGCCTTGGAGACCTGGGTCGTTACTCTCTCTGGGCCAATAATTCTGATGTTCCTACAGCTCCGTCCCAGCCTCTGTCCCAGTTTCTGTCTCTGAGGCTGCACTTGGTCTATAGCCTGTGTCGAGGCCTTTCCAGACTTTCCCCCAGGCTACTGATTGCTTCCTTACTGTTCCAAGCTACCTAAGAGTTTTTTCTCTGCCAAGACAGAAATGGTTTCCTTGTCTTGATGGTCTACTTCTGTTCCCTCTGAAAAATTGCTTGGTTCCTTAGATATCATGGTTATTCTTATGCTTAAGAAAGACCCTTTCCTCTTGATGCACATGTCACCATGGTGCCTGGGGCTGGGACAATTAAAGCAGGGCTGCTGTCTGACTGTTCCCAGAGTCCCCACTCTCACTCCTGAAGTCAAGACCCCACACTTTGATGTTTTTCTGCCTCCTCCTTGCAGATTCTGCTTTGCTTCTCCCTTTGAAGTATGGCTTCTCTTATCATGTTTTGCTCACACACCCCAAATTCACCATGTCCCTTTCTATGTCTGAAACCCCAGTTTGGCCATGGTTCAAGTTCAAGTTCTTTCCCCAGGACATCCTCACACCCCATGCTAATCAGTGCTATAAATAAATTGGGTATTGGGGAATCTGGGGGAGTTCGTAACTTCAGATGTTTGAAATAGCTCAATTCTATGTTGGTCTAAAGCCCTCTTTTCCATAATGAAGATGTGTTTGCCTTCTGGTGGCTTCTACAGTCTCCATTCCTCTCTGTCACCAAGCTGGGTAAATATAATGTCTCTTCTATGTGACATGCTTTTAGCTATTTGAGGACAGTGATCATGTCTTTCTGAAATCTTCTTTCCAAGCTGCGTTAACAAGAATGCCAGTTATGCTGGGAGACTGCATCTGAAATCCTGATTTGAGATGTGATTTCTGTACATAAGAAGGACCTAGAAAAAAGAGGGAACTCAGAGGTGAATAAGCAAAAACTCCCACACCAGGCTGCAGGGGCTCCCTGGCCCTACCTCATGCTCTGGACTTGCCTTTCCTTCCATCACAGAAATGTCTGGAGAACAACCTGTCATTGCTATGCCATGAGTGAACAAAATAACTCCTTCCTGTCTGGAAATCTGGAGCAAAATGATACCGCCCGTAAAAGTTCTTTGTAGAGTTGTTGGCATATTTTTTTGAATAAATTATCCCAATTTTTTTGGTTCCAAAAGTGGATTTAGCATCCCTTGGGAGTATTGGCTTGGGCCAGAGTTTGTGTGGAAGCCCAGACGGAGGAAAAGTCCTGGTTTTAATGGAAGAAACACCGCAGACACATAGGGAAAGGACCCAAAAAACAAAACCAGAGAAGCATAATGTACCCAGCCCTCCTCAAAGCACATGGGAGTTGGCACTGTGTGCATTCATAGTGTTCAAGCAAGGTTGAAACATAACCCAAACATTGGCGAGTATGTGGACCAA
This sequence comes from Martes martes, assembly GCF_963455335.1. NCBI lineage: Eukaryota > Metazoa > Chordata > Mammalia > Carnivora > Mustelidae > Martes > Martes martes. Next base: position 168,642,159 of record NC_137890.1, read on the forward strand.
CTCCCTACATTTCTGGAAAGGTCTTCCTGAGAATTAGAAATAATGTTTTATCAACCAGAATTCCCTTTAGTCTTTCCCACACAGGCTGCCTCTTCTGCCTTGTACTGGGCAAGACCCACCCTAGTCTGAGCATGGCTACATTTTCTGAGCATAGATGGAGACCCCCTTTCCCTCCTTCTCTGGAACTCTTCCTTGAAGGGGGCCTGTATTTTGTTGGAAGAAATATTTTGAGTCACTATGGGTGGAGGGTGACACTCAAGGCTGTGTTCGAGTAGCAAAAGATGACTTTGGAACCACATGCATAGGGCAAGGAAGGGAATTTGTATTGTTGCTGAGAGGTGAGTGAGGATAGAATAAAGGAGAAAGAGGTAAGGGGGCAGCCAGGGGATGGAAGAGACCATAGGAGTGAAGGGAAGGAAGTGATCCTGACTCGCTTTGAAGGTTTATTATAAATTATTAAAATCATCAAAATGGCTGGTGGGAATGAACTTGGGGATGGGGCCCTGGGTATTGTGCCTAAATTTGAGTGAAAGAAACTAGAGACTGTCAGGGATGCAGGGGTGGAAGGTCTGAACCTGAGTTACATTTGTTGTCTTTCCGTTTTCCCATTTGATTTGAACTCCTTCCTCTGGGGGCTGCATCTTTGTATTTTCACTGCCTGGTGCACAGCCCAAAACATAGAAGGCTCCCAAGAAATGTTGCTTAAAGGAAATAAATATGGAAAGAGAGGCAGTGGTATCTCCTCATTTTACAAGTAATAAAACCTAAGAAGAGATAATTGAGAATGTCCCAGAAATGTCAAAGTCCCAATATTGATTTTTTGATAAAGACTCCTGATTCATTCAAAGGAAAATGGAATCAGTTAATTTTTTTCTCTAAACTTTGGATCCCTTATCTTGCCACTGTATCTTCTTTAGGTCTGGGCCAGATGCACTTGCTCCTTGAAACCTCTTTTATTCACCTAACTAGGCATCACGGTACATGACCCAGCATCATGGAAAATTGGAATTAAGAAGGGATGTCAGAGGTCAGTTACCGATAGTCTGATTTCTAGGCCTTTCTTATGTCACTTAATATTTTCTATCTTTATTTGTTTTAGAAAATGTCTTTTACTTTAAAATGAGTTCTCTCTGGGCCTGTCAATATAATATGTGTTCTACATGAATAAATGCAAGTCAAAAGTGTGAAACAGGATTGGCAAAATGTCAGTGCTGGAAAGTGCTTTGCAAATGTTTTACAAGAAATAGATATTACTCTTTCAAACCATAATGGCTTCCTGGTAACTGAAAGACCCTTTTGTTCAGTTGAGCCCCTTGAGTTAGGATATGCAAAGTGCACTTGGAGCTCAGTTTTAGAGCATGAGTCGGGGGAAGCCAAATTGGTGTTCTAGTGGTAGGGGTCAAGGGCAGTCTGGGAGGCGGGAGAGGAGGTGAGATGGGAGTAGATAATACAAAAATGGCCTAGCGAGACAGCGAGGGTTGGGGGTGAAGGGTGAGGTGCAGGGAAAGCATGCTGGCGATATCTGAGAGTAATGAATGTGGAAGCCCGTGTTCTTATGATGTGACCCTGCCTCCACCTCCATTTCCTGCAAACCTGGAGCTGAATTTTTGAACAAAGTTTCCTCAGAAATTCACAGAGATATTGGGGAGGGCATTGGATCTTCAACAGTTTGCAGAATGGAAATTTGGGGAATCCTATTTGGAGCTTAAAAGCAGGGAAAGCCCAGCTCACATTTGGGTTATACAAGACTATTTACTATCATGGAAACCAGTGTACATGAAAATGTGTTTTTGTTCCCTACAGCATCACCTTGACATTATCATGTTTGAAAACAGGAGGTAGAGATAGAGGAGATAGAGGTAGAGATGAAAGTCATGCATGAACAGTCAGATCTCAGCTGTAAAGTACAAAACATCAATTGAATGTCTTTCATGTAATTTTTGTTATTCTCTAGTGTGGATTTTGATGATGTGATCATAGCACAAGAGATCTGAAGATATCACCAATGTGAAATTGGGAGACATGGGGAAAAGGATGTCTTAGTGATATATTATCCTAACAGCTTCCATAGTAAAATCTGATGAAAAGTTTTCACATGTGATTATACATCCAAAGAAGAAGGGCAAGTGGCCTATCCACAGACCAACCCTGTGCCAGGAACACAGTGAAATTCAGAACTGTGGTACTTTTAAGGCCATAGGAAAGGAATAATGCTATGATAAATCAGGAAGAAATCCCTGCCTTGATGGCTTTATTTCTGGAAAGATCTTGCTAGAAGATGAAATTACTCTGGATCTTCTTCACGATCAGATGTACTATGTGCTGGACCTTAATAATGCCAATGAGAGCAGCTGTGTAGCCTATTCATTCCAGGTATTGTCTCTGATACCTCTCCCATTCTTGTGCATAGCTGTCTTCCCAATCATTCATGCTGTCCTTTCCCATTGTCCCAAAGTTAATGAGAGTACTGGGTCTAAATCTCCCCCTGCATACATAGTGACATGAACTACCAAAGCTCCAGAGGCTTGCATGAGGCCAATGTGTGGGCAGCAGTATATGGCAGGAGGCTTGTTCACCAGCCCGTCCATTTCCCTATGGTGAGGCTTCTTGTTCATAATATCATTTACAGCTTTTTCGTAAGATAAAGTGATGAGGGAATTATGTCTGTGTCCAAATTGATGGACAAGATCGTAATGATGCTGGTGGACAGGGCAAACCCAGCAGTAATGTAAACTAAAAAGGGCAGATGAAATCAGAGATGGATACAAACTATAAGAGACTTAACTATAGGAAACAGGGCTGCTGGAGGGCAGGGGGATGGAGGGATGGGGTCACTGGGTGATGGGCATTAAAAAGGGCACTTGATGTAATGAGCACTGGGTGTTATATGTAACTGATGAATCACTGAATTCTATTTCCCAAACTGATAATATACTATATATTAATTAATTAAATTTAAATAAAAAAGGAGGGCAAAGTTCAGCAGTGTTCTAGGCCAGGGTGAAAGCAATTATCTTCAGGTTATCAAAGATTAGGCATCCTTCCTCCACTCTGTGATTATAGGTAAGGAGATGTCATTGTCATTCAGTAAGACGGTGTGGCCTGTCTTTTTGGCAGCATCAGAACCTGCTACCTCCATGGAAATCCCAATATCTGCCTTCTTTAGACTGGAAAATCATTCACTGCCTCATTGGTCATGGCAACAACTGTGTCTGATCTCTCACAGCCTAACACAATGGTCAGTATTTGCAAAGATGATCCCCAAGTGGTTGGTTAAGAACTCATACAGGTGCCCATGATTTATGTCCTTCGGTTCCATACTGGCCACTACAGTGGCCTTAGCAGTCTATTTGCTAACTTGCTCCCCATCAGCGATGGGCATTTTTTGATATCTTCTACCATCCTACTATTGGCTGAAATGGTACCTACACACCCTTGGGAGTGTTTTGGCTATGAAGGACAGTTACCTGTAGTTATAATGATATTGATACCAGCATTTTGGCATTCACTGAGTAGCATCAGGCACAGTGCACAGACTGAAGGGGATGGATTTTTTGTTGACAAGAGTGTACAAAGCAGAAGTTGGAGGTGGGAAAGATCATGGTGTCTGTCAACTGAGTAGGTTTCTGGGAACTTGTTTGCTGGAAGGTAGAGGGGGTAGAAGACAAGGATGTGTCTACCCTAGGCCATCTAGCTCTGTATACACTGTGAGGAAGACCTCAGCTGTGCCTTTGTCCAGAGGTGAATCTAGGACATTGATAGTGATGGTGCTGTGCTCTCTAAGGCCTTCACAGGGAGAAGTTCTCACCATCACAAGGGGACATTAATCACTGGAGCCATTGCTCTCATATACGAGGAGATGAAATTTGCTGGTAGAATCAAAAGAGATTACAGGCATTTTGCAGTTTTATTTCCTAATTTCTACCATAGCACCACAGTGACCTCTGAGAACATCCAAGGGCAATTTCTGAGGCATCTCCAAGCAAAACTTTCTTGATGATGGGAATATTTTCCTGTCCTTGCTGAACCCAACTTGCTTATCCAGTGTTATTATCTTAAATAAGGAGGCCCAGATTCCAGAGCTTCAGGCAGAGAGTTGGTTTGTCTCTTCTTCATGTGTGTCAGCCACGTAGGTCTGAGTGTCAAACTGCATGTGGGTCCCATGGTGAGTCTCAGTGACAGTTTTGTTAGAGCAAATGATAGAAGTGGAATGAGGGTCTCCACCACATCCAGGTTCTTCACTGGGAAGTTCTTCTTGGCCATCCACTTTTCTGTCATTAGCAAGGTGGCAGTAACAATGACCAGGAGGCCCTTGGGTTCATGGGCCACAATGATGTCAATGAAGAAGATGGTGGAGTCCAGGCTGTAGTTCACAGACACATCATAATGAAGAGAAGGATGCTGGTCAAGTAACCTCTCCTGCCACAATACAAGTGAAGTGCTAATCTCAGTAGCTATGGGTGTCTTCTCATTTCCAATTCCTGAAGTCATGAGGCAGTCTGTCCAACGACTTTCTTTGGGTGTTTTCTCTCTGTCTTTAGTTCCATTAAAAGGCATAAAGTAAATTTTTGGCATTGTCTTGCCCATGATGCTGATGACATGGGTGCTGGTGGAGTGAGGTTGGTCATAGGGTAGGGTTCTGAGCCATAGGAAGGCACAGTTCCAAGGTGTGAGCCATACTAAGGGCCTGGAGCCCAAGGGTTCAGTTGTGGGAGCTCGAGGTAGGGGAGCTGAAAGGCCAGGCTCAGACTGGTTTCCAGGCTAGTGCCAGGAAGTCCAGTCAGTTCAAGGCCTGCTCTTGCTTTTCTATCTTTTATCTACTTTTCCAGATTGAAAGCCTCCTGAGGACAGAGACTGTGTTTGTTTTATCACTGTATTCTCATCAAATGGGAATTTAGAATAGGTACTCCTTGAATGACTAAATAACCTCGTAATTTGGAGCCTGTGGGTTTGTGGCCACCACTTGGAAAAGCACTGTAGCCACTGCCGGGCAGTGATAAAGCCTGAATGAATGGGCTTCATAAAGTGGGAAGCTTGAACCAGGTCAGCAGATCTCAACTGGAACCCCTGGAAATCCTTTCAGGGAATAAAGTACACAAGTCAATCTCAGCCTCTGGTGCTGCTTCTACAAAGTGAGGTTGAAAATAGATGAACGATAGTGTTTACCTCTTGGTAACACTGTTAAGATTCAATGATATAATTACAGAAAGCATTTAGAACTTTCCTGGGACTAAGCAAGCATTCAAATGTCATTATTAATATTAATGTTACATTAGTAATCACACAAAAAAGGGAATGCCCTCTTTGCTGTAGAGATTGCAGCTCTATTTCATTCTGTTTGTTAACTATTAATCGCCTATGACACATGAGGCCTTGTGGAAAAGAAAAAAACATTAGCATGACTAATGCAGCCTCAGAGACAGAAACTGGGACAGAGACTGGGACAGAGCTGTAGGAACATCAGAATTATTGGCCCAGAGAGAGTAACGACCCAGGTCTCCAAGGCAGCTGGAAGGATTCAGACACCCATGTGTGGTGGGTGGCTGGCAGGCAGCAGCATCACTGTCCCTGTAGATGGGGTGCTCATTATAGTTCATGATGATGTTTTTGGTAGTTTTTGTAGCTTTGGAAGTTTCATGTAGAGGTATTTCAGCTACCTTCTCAAGAGAAATAAATGTATTTATTATTTTATAAATAAAAGTAAATAAACATATCGCATTTTATGGAGATCTCTGAAGGATGGGAATATGTCCTATTTATCTCATTGACCCACATATCTAGCACAGCTAATGACATGCAGGAACTGCTAAACACAATTTCTGAATGAATGAATGAATGAAACCTATTCATGGAATGCATTGATATTGGACATTTGTTCAAAATAATCCAGAGTCAGTGGTGGTTTCATAGTGATGGATTTGGATCTAAGAGCTGTTGTAGACACCTTTGCATACCCAGAAGTTTCCATTATGTTATGGTGCTTCCTGTAACCAAAAACATTGTCCCTACTGAAACCCACCCCAGATCTGGATCTAGTAGCTGCCTCCATAGTGAAGGGAGAGTTAACCACCAGACTTGTCCTAATTAAACATCATTCAGTCTGGGCTTTGGAGGGATACAGTCTGATGTAATCTTCGTGAACTCCATCAGCAATACCATGAACAATTTTAAGAGTTGAGTTGATGTGGCTTATCAAGGGACCTTAGCAGCTATGATACCATGGCCTGGCTTGATGCCCTTGGCCAAAGCCAAGTGTTGGGTGGGTAGCTTGGCTCTCCCAATGGCCTGCCTAGCCTACTCTGGTGGTATGTGTCAGGACAGCAAGAATGCATTGCCTAAGCTAGGAATGTGTACCATCTCTGAGGGCTGAAGGAGCAGACAAACGGAGGGAAGGAGCTCTGATTCTGATCGTGGGTTAAGAGAACAGGTTGTCCAGAAGGACCTGTAAATAGTTCTTGGCTCCAGTGTCCTTGTTATTATCCACAGTTACTCAGTCTATCATGGGTATTGTTCTGGGGCATGGAAAGGGAGGAACCAGCCCAGGAGCAGATGACAGGTCACATTCCAGATCTAGTGTGCATTAGCAGCCTTGGAATAAAGTGGGTGTGGCTGGGAAGTGCCATGACCTTAAGGGAGGTCCCTACTCTTAATCCGTAGAAAGAGGTCTACTCATCCCAGTGATACCTTCAGAGCCCAACTTCTCAAAGAGACACATCCTGATGTGATGGTTGGAAGGACACCAGAAGTCCTGTCCTCTGCCCATGCTCCTCTTTCCCCATCAAGGAAAAAAGGGATCACTAACAATCTCATTCCTCTTTCTTTACTAGTTATTAATTGATTTTAGCATATGGAACATTTTAAATAAGACAAGTTTCACTTCACTGCATTGGATTTTGAGCTTGTAAGCCAGGGCCTTAGGGCTTTGAAATGTTTTGTAGAAAAGACAATGCTGTATGGGGCTCCTCTATTACCAAAGGTCTTTCCCACTGGAGGGAACTAAACCACCTCTTTGAATGACTCATCCCATAGGCGATAAAGTGGCTGCAGTCTGAGCCTCTGGTACAGTGGGGTTAATAGCATCAAGAATATGTTCTTTTTCTTCTCTGCTGCCATCCTAATCTTATGACATTCCTAGAATATACCCAGCTTTCTCCTGCCTCAAGATATCACTTCCCTGGTCTTTGCATGACTGGCCATTTTTCATTCTTTAGATCCTTGCTCAAGGTCAACTTCTCAGAGTGACCTTCCCTACCACTTGGTGTCTAAAGTAGGTGTTCCAGTTCTAGCTCTTCCAATATGGTCTAGGACAACCTTCTAGTTTTTCCTTTATGGCTGTATTCACAACTCTAACTGCATTTATACATTATCTACTTGTTTGTTATCTTTAGCATGTGAGCTCTGTGAAGGCAGGCTTGCCTTGTTATTTCTGTATTGAGGGGCACAGGACAAACCTAGTATACTTAAAACATTTGAGTTTCTAGCATGTGTACTTTAGTATTTGGGGGGAATTTTTGGGGTTGGGAGTTGGACATGTCTCTCAAGTTTAAGGTCCAGTTGGGAAGATAGGAAATTTATCAGTTGGCCCTCGTGGTAAGTTCTCAGAGAGAGGGAGGAGAGGGCATAGCTGGGGAAACACCCAAACAAATCTGCAGAAGTTGGGGGGGTTCCTCCTAGAAAATAGAACTGAGACCCAAAGAAAAGTGGCAAGTAGCTGAAGAAAGAGGAAAAGGGTTCTGAGTAGAGGGCATAGCATGTGCAAGGGTCTGGAGATGGGAAAGATGGCATTTCTGAGGACCTGAGAGCTTTTAGTAGTAAAAGATGTGAGCAGCAAGTGATGGGGATGGAGACATAGCAATGGCTATAGTACAACATGATGGAGCCATACTAAATTTGCATTTTATTCTATAGGAAATGAAGAGCTGCTAAAGAATTTTAAGTAAAGGGGCACCTGGGTGGCTCAGTGGGTTAAGCCTCTGCCTTCGGCTCAGGTCATGATCTCAGGGTCCTGGGATCGAGCCCCACATCGGGCTCTCTGCTCAGCGGGGAGCCTGCTTCTCCCTCTCTCTCTGCCTGCTGCTCTGCCTACTTGTGATTCTATCTCTCTCTCTGTCAAATAAATAAAATAAAATCTTTAAAAAAATTAAAAAAAAAGATTAAAAAAAAAGAATTTTAAGTAAAGAGAGTGATCCAATGTTCACTTTAAAATTTTTTTTTAATTTTTTAAAAATATTTTATTTATTTATTTGACAGACAGAGATCACAAGTAGGCTGAGAGGCAGGCGGTGGGGGGGTGAAGCAGGCTCCCCGCTGAGCAGGGAGCCCCACGTGGGGCTCGATCCCAAGACCCCGAGATCATGACCTGAGCTGAAGGCAGATGCTTAACCCACTGAGCCACCCAGGTGCCCCCAGTGTTCACTTTGAGGGATCACTCTGCTTTGTGGGGAGCAAAGAGTTGGAGAGGCAAGATTAAAGAAAGGGTCAGCATATAAGGGGTATACTGGTGGCTCAAGGGAACAAAAATGGTGGCCTTGACTAGAAAGGCAGCTGTGGGGCTGGACAGCAGGGGAACATTTCTCAGTATTTAGTCTCTAAAGATAGATGCTTGACTGTGGGGGAAAGGAGTGGAGGCTGGAGTGCTTGGGTGGAGACAAGGCCAAGGCCCACGTGATCCAGGCACCTATGGAGACGGTGATGGCATTCATGAAGGCAGGAAACCAGGGGCAGGAGAGGAACCATACACATCTCCACTTTTGGGCCATCCCTCCTTTTCTCTTCCCCTTGAGACATTCCAGCTGTCCTAGAGGCCCAGTAGAAGTGTCATCTCCTCCTCAAAGTTTCTTCTGAATCCTCTTCTGAGCTATAGCACCAGCAACTGGCCCACACTCTCTGCCACTTGTGTATGTTGTTCTGTCTTATTTCCTCCAAGTTTGTCTTACCTTTCCAACTAGGTTGCGTACTCCTTGGTAGCAGAACCCTATGTTTCAGTGATGGCCATGGGGCTCAGTACATGCAGATGCTCAGTCCTTGGGAGCTGTGTCAGTAAGTGTTCTTCAGAGAAACAGAACCAATTGGATGAGCCTGTATATATAGAGAGATTTATTATAAGGAATTGGCTCATGCAGTTATGGAGGCTGGCAAGTTCAAAGTCTGCAGTGTGGGCTGGCTGGAGATTGAGAAAGAGCTGATGGTGCAGATGAAGTCTGAAGGCAGTCTGCTGGAGATTTCTGTATCACTCCAAGAGACAGCTCTTTTCGTTCTATTCAGGTTCAACTGTTGGGATGAGACCTGTTCATATTACAGAGGGGGAGCTTCTAACTCAAAATGTACTGATTTAAATGCAAATCTCATTCAAAAATGCAATTTATTTATTTATTTATTTATTTATTACGTTATGTTAGTCATCATACAGTAACTTGTACCCTCCTTAATACCCACCACCGGGCTAACCCATCCCCCCACCCTCCTTCCCTCTGCAACCGTGTTTGTTTCTTGGAGTCCATAGTTTCTCATGGTTCATCTCCCCCTCTGATTTCTCCTCCTTCCCTTCCTTCTCCTAATGCCCTCTGTGCTATTCCTTATGTTCCAGAGATGAATGGATAAAGAAGATGTGGTCCATATATACAATGGGATATTACTCAGCCATTAGAAAGGATGAATACCCACCATTTGCATCAACATGGATGGAACTGGAGGGGATTATGTTATGCAATCAATAAGTCAAGCAGAGAAAGACAATTATCACATGGTTTCACTTATACGTGGAACAAAAATGCCCTTTAAATTGACACCTAAATTCACCATCACAGGGGTTACCCGAGTAACCAAATTATAGTCATGCTTTTAAGCCAGGTGGGTGGTTAGGTTGGCAAGGCTGTGACTTCTTAGATCTCACAGGAACATATAAAAGCTGAAGAGAATACCTGAGCTCAGAGAGCTCAAGGGATTTTTCCAAGGTCACCAGGCAGGGTAGTGCCAGAACCAGGAGTGAAACCCAGGTTTCTGGACATCTACTAGAGGCCAGGATACCTTATTGGAATTGTGACTTCTAGTTTTTAATTTGGAGGTTAGAAAACACAGAGAAAGGAGATAACTTTCTCCAGCTGTGTATTCTTTGTTAGTGAGCTTCTAAAAACAACAATTTGGACTGGAATTCAGGAAAGGTATGACACAACTTAGCCCTTCATCAAAAATATCTAGTTCCAGATCACTGAACCAAGGCCAGCTCACTCCTGGGAGCCCCGGGCAGCTTGAGTTTTTATAGTGAGTCCTGAGGGCAAGGTAGAAACCTGTCAAGTTGGAAGAGACATTCAAGATTTAGGATCCAAACTAGAAGGTGGGGGTCACCCAAGACCAGAGGTGCCCACAGGTCACCAGGCCTCACACAGGCTCAGAATCCAGAGTTCCAGCTTGGGATGAGTTTGGGAATTCTGGATAAGTGGAGAGAAATTAAGTAGACCATGGAATTTAGACCAGAATTCTTGAGATACTTTCTGGATCAGGGAATGGCCTGTTAAACTCTGTTCTAGGGTAACTAGGGTGTGACAATTTAGCCTGGGGTCTGAGTGGCTTGAATTCAATCACTCTGTGTCTCTTTTTCTCCATCTCTCTCTCTGTCTTTCTCTTCCAGCTGGAAGGTGCCAGCTAGCATGTGCTACTCCACTGTGGGCACTGGAGGTCTGCATGTGACGGTTGGCTTCGGGGGACCCTTACTGCTCTCTTCAAACTCTCCAGGCAGGAACAAGAATTCTAAGCAGGTGGCCTCTTCTTTTGCAAAATCTTTGATGCAGCAAAATTCAGCATGATATAAATGGACAGCCCTTTGAGGCTGTTGTAATAAAATTTGGTCTGCATAGTTTCAGTGTTTGTCAAGGCAGTAGAATCAGATACCAGTTATGTCCACATGATGCCAACTACCCAGATGGAAAAGAACAATTAGTTTGTCACTTTGGCCCACTGACACTCCAGAGAGCAGAAATTCCCCAACTTTGAGAATCTGTGACATGGTAGTGACTGGATTCATTGTGCTTCTTTCTCCCAAAACTACTGTATGGCTGGATTTCTTTTTATTAGCTCAAAGGATTCAGATTTAGCTTAGTATAAAATAACTAGGAGCCCCCTGGGTGTCACATGAGGGAGCTGGGTACTTAGCGAAGTTGAACTACCTTTTCACAGACCTCCAGACTCACAGGACTCACCTTGAGTGCCATACTTCAGAGAACACCTAATGGATCAATACATTTAGCACCAAGACCCTGGAAGGGAGGCATCATTGATTTTCAAGAGCATGGTGAATATTTGGAGCTCAAATCAAACTTAATCACTTCTATATGCACCAGAGCACTTGTGGAAAACCAAACTGGGGTCACAATGGGCAAAGTGCAAAGGTCTGGCTGGTAGAAAAGAAAGAGCAAAACATGGAAACCTTAATGGGTGGATGGCGGATGGGTTGGTCTTCTTTTCCATTCTTTTTTCTTTTTTTTTTTTTTTTTTCCGTCCACAGAATTGCTCAATAATTGGATCAAAGGAGTTCTGTAGATGTTATGGATTTAGAATTTTAGGAAAAAATGTGATAGGAGTCCTTGTAAATTTCAATTTAAGCTGTGTGCAGATTATTTTGGGAGGTGCTGTGGCCAGTTCTCTGCTCAAGTGAAGGTCAGAGGGAGGGGTGGTAGCTGCCACGATGTTGGTTGCCAGTATTGGTGTGTGTTGTGGGATGGACTGGCTGGATATTTACAGCCTGAACGAGATTCACCCCTGCCCAACCTCTTCTCCAAGCCATCTGTGGATTCTGGAATAGGAGCTCCTGGTGGACAACAGGAAAGATTCCAGGATGGAACTTTCTAGATTTAAAGATCCTTTCTTCTTGGGAAGAGACAGGAGCTTAAAGTCCAGCCTGGAACCACACAAACTAATACATCTGGAGACAGGAATCCCAGATACAAATATTGAGCATTAAGGGAAAAGCTGGAAAAAATTAGCACTAAGAAAGATCTGGGGCAGGAAGGAGAACTGCAAATTTGTTTTGTACTCGCCCTTGACTTACCACTGGCTGACCCAGGGCTGAAGGATGAGGAGTGGTGGGTGGGAGGTGGGGCAGGGAGGCAGTTGTTTAGAAGGAGAAGCCAGTACTATTTAAGGCTGCAAACAAATACAGCTGTAGGTCATGGGGAAGGGCAGTCAGTGACCTTGTGGATGGTGATGAACCATAGCTATAAAGAACTTAGAGACAAGAGTGTGTGTCCTTGGATTGACAGATTCTGAAAGAGGTTCAAAGAGGAGAGGGTCTGAAAGCCCAACATAAGGTCAGGTTAGCATCTCTACTGAGCTGTTTCTGCTTTGCTAAGGGATAGAATTTTAGCATTTTTTGGTGGTCTGTACAGTGTATAAAGGGAACTACAGAAAAAAGCAAGGCAGAGAACAAGAGGTGAATGTTGCCAGAGTAGAAGATAAAGAAGTGAGAACTGGAAGGATTCCTAGAATCCCTCGCATCTTTGAATGTCCAGAAATAGGGGAACATAAAGGGTGCAGGGAGGAGGCAATTTGGCTTTTCTTGAGTTTTTCTGATGCAGAATGAAGTGAGAAGAGGCTTATGTTAGGTTCATGATTGTCCTCGCTGCTTATGGCACTAGCTTGAGCAACATCTCTTTTGGGGATGGAGAAAAGGTGAAAAACTACAGCCTCGGTAAATGTTGAATTGGAGCAAACAGAAATGTCATTTCAGAAACGTTTTGTGGGGTGGGTCTCTGGAGCAATTCTGAGTGATCTTTTAGGATTTCATTTTTTCCCTCATGTCCACAGGAAACCTGCAGGTGGAAGGACAATTTGAGAAGGGTGATGTAGTGGAAGAGATTGACACTGTTGAAAGAAGCAGAGTGAGCTGATCTCCACCATGATCTTTCAGGGTCTTCACTCAAGAAATTCCTTCTCTGAGGTCTCTACCATGCCCCAGGGATGCAGGATTTCCCTCATCTCATTCTCACAGGTCCTGGGGAGTACTGACTTCAGAGAGATCTGGGTGTCAGCAGAGGCTGTTCCATCTGGAAGACTCTGTTAATAATTGCAGCTACATTTGCTAGACTGTTGAGTCCTGCCCTGCTGAGCTGACTGATAAAGATCACCGAGGAATGTGGTTAAAAGCAAAGAGCCTAAGACTCCCTCCCCAAGATCCAGATTCAGAAATTCAGGGGTGGGACCTGCAATCAATATTAAAAAAAGTTTTTTTCCTTATGAATCTGATGTGTAGCTGGATTTGGAAACCTCTGTGTCTGGAGTCATTGCTTAGAGTTGGGTTTTTACCTTGTAGACTAAGTTTTTGATGTAAAACAGATAGCATCAACCTAACATCTGCAGTGCTCAGAGACCATTATAAATAATGGCAGTAAATGTTGAACAAATATGTAAGATTTATGTATACATTACATAGAACTCAAAGATAAATATATTTGTGTTACTGGAATGTCACAATCAATCTAGACCATGACAAAACATGTAGGCATTTAACTAGAACACTCCTTTTAATCTACACAAGGTGACCTTCCTCCCTACCGCCATCTTTCTGACTTGCTCAATTTTCGATTAGCAATAATCGCGCCTCGGATAAACCTCATTGGCTACGATACTGCCACTGCGCAAAGCTTGACTTGCTCAATTTTCGAAACAGCTTATTTCAAAGAGGTTTCTAGAGCATGGAAGGATAAGCCTTGTGCAGTGCATAAGGGCTGCTTCAGGAGAAGCAGGGCTTCAGAATCTTGTGAGAAATGAGATTTTTCAGGTTGTATTTGTGTGTGTGTATGTGTTTGTGCACGTGCATATGAATGCATGCTTTTGCAACATTCGGTGGGTTTCTAGATGTTTAAAAGAAATGCCTTTTACTCAGCATGTAATCTAAGAAGTGCAAGTCAAATGGATGGGGCTGCCATCAACATGTAGCTAAAACTTTCATGATCTAGCAATGGAATTAAGTTGACAACATGGCCATGACAGCCAGGAGGCCAACACAAAAACTGGAAAGGGGGTCTCCTCAGTCTCAACCTTCACCTGGGGAGGGGATGGATTGATCATCCAAGAAGGTGCAGAGTAAGGAGCCTGGAGGACCCTGTATGGCTTCTGAGGATTCCAACAGAGAAAATTGATTTTGTCAGCTCCTCAAACAGGTTAGCAAGCCAACAGAGCAGCTTCCCCGAAGCTGGAGATAGTCTTTGCTGCAAACCAGTTGTTTGCTTGATAAACAGAGCAAACCCCTGGAGTGTGTTGAAAGAGAGGGGTGCGGCCAATGCCTTTGGCTGACAGCACATTCAGAAGAGCTAAGAAAACAAGGGCATAAACTCGAAAAATCTTTTAGGTTTTGTTTACTCAGGCAAAAGGGAGTCCAGACTACAGCAATTAAGTGAGTTTGATGAATAGGGATGGCTGACCTGGCAGAATCAGGCCTGTAACCCTTTTCTCTTTGGCAGTAGACTATGTGTCTTTACCTTCCTTCTCCTCCCCTCTACCCCCTCAACACATGCACACACACATTCTTTTTTGCCTGTGAAACTCAGTTTCACTCATCTGATTTGTCTTCCAGTGGAGGGAACTATATAAATCGAATTTCCTTGTTCCCCAATTGTTTTATGCAGGAAAATCTTATCTTTCTGGAGAACTAGTGCTGTACATTATGCTGCTACTTTCCTCCCCTCCCCCCTCTATTTTTTCCTTCCTTCTCCCCCTTCCTCCCTCCCTGTCCCCCTTCCTTGCCCAAGGTCTGCCTAGTTAATGCTGGGTCTAGGTTGAGACTTCATTCATTGTTTTATTTATTCACTTAACTGTCTCTATTAAGCACTTGATATGTGCCAGTCACTAAGCTAAGATCTGCAGATACAGACATAAAAGTTCACAGTCTCATTCTTCAGGCTCTTCATACTCCAGCAGGGAAGATCTTAGATGCTAGGCAATCAAATGACATATACATGATCTGTTGAATGTAATGATATCCTTATTGTTGACATACAACCTTGGAAATGGGTAAGTTGGAAAAACATTTGAAAACAGATTTTAAAGATTTTATTTATTTATTTGACATAGAGAGAGATCACAAGTAGGTAGAGAGGCCGGCAGAGAGAGATGGGAAGCAGGCCCCCTGCTGAGCAGAGATCCTGATGCGGGGCTTGATCCCAAGACCCCGGGATCATGACCTGAGCGGAAGGCAGAGGCTTAACCCACTGAGCCACCCAGGTGCCCCTAAAAACAGATTTTAAAACTACCCAAAGGACCACGATGATGGAGCCAATCAAACATGGTAGAGGGAGCTCCCACATCCCTAGCACCTATAAGTGACCAGCCTCTGAGAAGGCCTGGTTTTTAAAGAGGGTGGGAGAGGGCTTCTGCCCTCCCATGGAGGCTTAGGAGACAGAAACCCAGGGTGCAGGTGGGTGAAGCCCACTCACCACACAGTTCTAGCCACGTGTGACTCTTACTCTGTGAAACCCTTCTCCAACTATCCTAGGGCTGGGCATACCCTCCAAAGTCCAAAGAACTTTCTCTAGACTACCTAGTTTCTCATTTTCTCCTTCATGGCTTGCAAAGAGGTAGAGTAATGGGTGTGGTGAGGGGAGGAAACAGGAGAAATAAAAGAGAATACCCATTTAACAATCCGTCAGTTTTAAGAGTGAACAAAATCAGCAGGGGAAATGGACATGATTCAGAGGAGGGTCTAGGTGTTGCGAAAGGGAGATTTTCCCACTGAATGAAGTCTGTGCTTACTGCAGGGAAACTCAGATGAGCCTCAGTGTGCGGGAAAGAAGGTCACTTTGGAGTAAACTGTTTAATTTGATCCGGGGATGGAATGTACCTAGCACACCTCCTTTTTCAAGGAACTGAGTTATTTCCAGCTTGTAATTCAGTTCACTTAAGATGAGGACAAAACAGATTTTGGCATTTCCAGGAAGTCTAGGATGGAAAAATTTCCCGTGTGCCTGCACAATCTTCAGCCACGTGGTGAAGCACCAAGCTCCAGTAATTTAGATTCCCATATGGCCATTTGGTTGTTACTGCATGAAGGATATTGGCTGTGGAATGATGTTAACTTGTTGAATTCTTATCCGAAAAATTGGGAAATATTTCAAATGCGCAGTGCTCACACTTGGTGTGTAGTGAGTCTTGTCCTTCCATGATAAGAATGTGTGCCTTATAGAACTGACTTGTATAGACCCTTCTGTCGGTAGAGGAACCTCTGTGTTCATTACCAACAATAGTGGATTTGAGGTTTTGAGACCTCAGGTATACATTGACCTCAGGAATACATCAAATGTGGCTATGACTATAAAAAGGGATTTGGAAGATTTCTCTCTCAAAATATGGGAAAATAAGTAAGTTTAGAAGATTAGGTCTACAGACATCTTACAAGTTACAGGCAATATAGTCTGAGGAATTCTGTATCTCTTTCCAGGCTATGAATTGTTTTGATGTTAAGAATTTGTGGAGTGTCTGGTAGCCATTTGTATGTCTTCATTGGAGAAGTGTCTATTCATATCTTCTGCCCATTTTTTGATATGATTATCTGTTTTGTGTGTGTTGAGTTTGAGGAGTTCTTTATAGATCCTGGATATCAACCTTTTGTCTGTACTGTCATTTGCAAATATCTTCTCCCATTCCGTGGGTTGCCTCTTTGTTTTGTTGACTGTTTCCTTTGCTGTGCAGAAGCTTTTGATCTTGATGAAGTTCCAAAAGTTCATTTTTGCTTTTGTTTCCTTTGCCTTTGGAGACATATCTTGAAAGAAGTTATTGTGGCTGATATCGAAGAGGTTACTGCCTATGTTCTCCTCTAGGATTCTGATGGATTCCTGTCTCACATTGAGGTCTTTTATCCATTTCGAGTTTATCTTTGTGTAAGAGAATGGTCGAGTTTCATTCTTCTACATATAGCTGTCCGATTTTCCCAGCACCATTTATTGAAGAGACTGCCTTTTTTCCACTGGATATTTTTTCCTGTTTTGTCGAAGATTATTTGACCGTAGAGTTGAGGGTCCATATCTAGGCTCTCCACCCTGTTCCACTGGTCTATGTGTCTGTTTTTATGCCAGTACCATGCTGTCTTGGTGATCACAGCTTTGTAGTAAAGCTTGAAATCAGGTAACATGATGCCGCCAGTTTTATTTTTGTTTTTCAACATTTCCTTAGCAATTCAGGGTCTCTTCTGATTCCATACAAATTTTAGGATCATTTGCTCCAGCTCTTAGAAAAATACTGGTGGAATTTTGATCAGAATGGCATTAAAAGTACAGATTGCTCTAGGCAGTACAGACATTTGAAAAAATATTCATCATCACTAGCCATCAGGGAGATTCAAATTAAAACCACATTGAGATACCACCTTACACCAGTTAGAATGGCCAAAATTAGCAAGACAGGAAATAACGTGTGTTGGAGAGGATGTGAAGAAAGGGGAACCCTCTTACACTGTTGGTGGGAATGCAAGTTGGTGCAGCCATTTTGGAAAACAGTGTGGAGATTCCTCAAGAAATTAAAAATAGAGCTTCCCTATGACCCTGCAATTGCACTACTGGGTATTTACCCCAAAGATACAGATGGAGTGAAAAGAAGGGCCATCTGTACCCCAATGTTTATAGCAGCAATGGCCATGGTCGCCAAACTGTAGAAAGAACCAAGATGCCCTTCAATGGACGAATGGATAAGGAAGATGTGGTCCATATACACTATGGAGTATTATGCCTCCATCAGAAAGGATGAATACCCAACTTTTGTAGCAACATGGACAGGAGTGTAAGAGATTATGCTGAGTGAAATAAGTCAAGCAGAGAGAGTCAATTATCACATGGTTTCACTTATTTGTGGAGCATAACAAATAACATGGAGGACATGGGGAGATGGAGAAGAGAAGGGAGTTGAGGGAAATTGAAATGGGAGGTGAACCATGAGAGACTATGGACTCTGAAAAACAACCCGAGTGTTTTGAAGGGGTGGAGAGTGGGAGGTTGGGGGAGCCAGGTGGTGGGTATTAGGGAGGGCATGTATTGCATGGAGCACTTGGTGTGATGCAAGAACAATGAATACTGTTACACTGAAAATAAAATAAAAACAAAAAACAACAAACAAACAAACAAACAAAAAGAATTTGTGGAGTGCCTGGGTGGCTCTGTCAGTTAAGCATCCGACTTCTGATTTCAGCTCCGGTCATGATCTCAAGGTTTTGAGATTGAGCCCTGAACTGGGCTCTGTGCTGGGCACGGAGCCTGCTTGGAATTCTCTGTCTCCCTCTCCCTTTGTCCCTCACCACCACCCATCTCTAAAAGAAAAAAATAAATACAATAAAATAAAAAGAATTTGGGTGGGGTCTTCTCTGTGCTAGGGAGCCCTCTTTCTTCCTCTCTTAAAAGGAGAAAGTAGGCTCATAAAATAGCCAGAAGATTCAAATTAGAAACAAGAGAAAATGCCCAAACTCTGTTCTTAAGAAAGGGACAAAGCACTAGGTGATTCTGTTAGAAATCTATTCTTAGCCTGGCTGTCTTTGTGTCTATTTGTGCAGGTTGAATTTGACTATGTCTTAATGTCTTCTGAAATTTTGTTCATTGATATGTACAAATAATTGTGCCAGGAATTGGAAATAGGGATAGACAAGACTTCAGGTCTCCTTAAGTGAGTCGTCAGATGGGTAATCTGCCTATAGCGGGCCCTGAGTCTCCAAGTGTGGAACTGCCCTGCTCTTTGTCCCAACCAAGAAGGCAGTGAGCTTGACCCAAGGCAAGGCAGGAATGCTTCCAAGGATGAAAGGTTGTCTCAAGGGTGGTTCTCCTAAAATGCTGGTTTCAACTGATCATCCACATCATCATGATCACAGTCACAATGACTGGGCTGCATTTGAACTTCCACTGCAGCCCTCAAGATGATGGCATATTTTCTATAAGAAGGGCAGATCAGGAGATGCACCATTTCCAGGGATTCAGCTGAACAAGTCAGTCTTGCTATTTTTCATCAGGTGATATGGGTTAGGAAGTCATCTGGGCAGGCTTGTCAGGAATAAGATTCTTTAAGATATATATATCACTTCACCATGAAATAATTAAAGTAAGGCAAGGAAAACAAAGGGAAAAAAATCAACTTCTTTCCCAACTTCTGTTGGGGGTTCTCCTTGGGCTTTGTTGCTGTGGTAGGGCATGGTGTCAACAGTGTGTGTGTGTGTGTGTGTGTGTGTGTGTGTGTGTGTGTGTGTGTGTTTGTGTAAGAGAAAGAGAGAATATTAGTGCCATATTTGTCTCTCAAAGATAGGTCTCCTTAATGTGAATACCAAGAGATCAGAGTTGGAGCTTATCTGCCAAATATTCTGTTTCTCTTTGACTGTGGACTTGCCATTCCAGAGTCAGCTTATGACGGTAAGAGGAAATATGCTTCATACTACTGGTTTTCTGGACAGGGAGGGAGTGCTCCCTTTGGCTTTTCTTAACTCTCTCTTTTTTTCCACAGCATGAGTGAGTGCCCTTGGTGGACAAGTCTCCATTTCCCCAGCCCAGATGAGGAGGTGGTGATGGGAACTGGGGATGAGGCTGGGTGGGAGAAGTGTTAGCAGAGACCTCAGCAGTGATTCTAAGTCCATCTCCTACTCAGGTCTGGCGGGGTTTGCAGCTGGAGAGGAGACCCATGAACCCCCGCTTCCCCAGTTCCATACCACTGAGCGCACTGTGACCTCAGCCACTCATCCTGAGAAGCACAAGTAGATATGAGGAAAAGTGGGAGAAGTTTCATGGGTAAGCAATTTTTGGTGACCATAGTGGGCTCCCTATTCTCTCAGTAAGCGTTAGTGAACCAGAAATAGCCATCCAGTATTCCAGGGACCTTAGGGGTCATGGCTGTAGGATCTAATGACTAGTGACCAGTGACAATGTGTAGACTGAGGCCAAGGGAATGGAATTGGCTTACCCAAGGTCATTCTGGTTGTTACTGGCTAAAGCAAGACCTCCTGCATCCCAGCCCAGAGCTCCTCCTCCTGTACCAGGAGGCAGTATGCTTGTGAGTGTCCTCTCTGGAGATTTTGGAGGTGGGATCATTCTGCTTCCCGGTCTCAGTCGTGACCTACAGGACTTCCACTTTGTTCTTCTCAGCCAGATCCTTTATTCCTCTCTTCCTGTGCTCTAGCCATCTGCTTACGCACCCTGAAATTCAGAAAAAAAGAAGAAATCTGAGTGACCCATGGAAAATTTTATTGCCGACCAAACCAGTCCCAACCCCTCCCTGCTTTGTTCCATCTTGAAATCAATTTACTTTGGCCTGTCATCCGTCAGATTTGCACAACTCTGGAGGTGCCCTGACTCTCAGCAGTCCTGCTGGGTCACCATACCTCAGTCAGAATTGGAAATTTGCTACTGTGCCTTAAAATCATTTTTCAAAGAGTTTGCAATATCAGCTTGTCTTATCTTGCACTCAATTAGTTTTTGGCTCCAATTTATTTATTTATTTTTTCATATTAGAGTTTGAATTGGCTACCAGACCTGTTGGTTTCATCCATCACTAAGTTGATACAAATTGGTTTTGGGTCTTAAGCAGGGCCTGGCCCCAGGTAAAATTGTGAAATAGTTGAAATGTGTTTCTGGCACCCAACCGTCTTCCTTTCCAGCCCCCTCCTATCTCCTGTCCTTTCCTTCCCTGCATTTGCCTGGTGGTAGCTGTTTCTCTGGAAAGTATTTGATGACTATAGCAATTTTGTCTGCTTAACCAACTACATTTGTATAATAACACCATTCTAAGAAAAGTAGGCATCCTCCCATCCCCACCTTTCTTCGGTTGTGCCAGAGGTCAGTGGTCTCTACACTTAGCTGATCATAGAATATTCGGAGATTTTTTGTTCCAAATACAGGTTCCCAGGCCTCACCCAGTGGAAAAAGAATGGAATATTGGGCTGACTCCTGGGAATTTGTATTTTTAACTGAGATATCTAGGCCACTTGGATAATTAAACACTGATCTCCTGTAGGAAGTTTCCTTCAACCCTGAGATTTTCTGTCCTTACAACTTTATTTTTAATCACAGCCCTGGGAGGAATTAACACCACCACCACCACCACCACCACCACCACCATCATCATCATCATCACAATAACAGCTTGTTTACTAAGCAATTACTAGATGTCACGTTCAGAGCTAAGCACTGTGTATGAATGAGGCCATTTTAATTTTTCTTCAACAGTGGAGAAATTTAGGGCTCTTGAGAACCAGTAGGGAACTGACTAGGACATCTTAAAATTTCTGAAACTACCAGTGGAATGGAAAATCTCCCAAATTCTCCACCCTGGGTTCTAGGGTTCTTTGTAGGGCTTGGGGTCAGTGGAGGTGGTCTCAGACCATTTGAGCTGCAGCCCAGCTGTGAAGGCCTTCAGGACAGGGAAAGTGTTTCTCAGACTTTCCCATTCCCCTTCCCCCACCCCAGCACAACCAAGCACCCTGCCTGGCAAAGAGAAGGCCTTCAGTGGAAGTTTGCTGGATTGGAACTGTCTGTAACCCAGATCTTCTGACTTCAGGCCCAGGGCATTTCTACTGTCTGGCACTTAATGAAAGCCAGGACCCCAAGGTATAAATTGAGAACAGAGCTCGATTTGGTGTTTCACAGACAGACATTTGGGATTTGTAAGGACTCGGATCACGCAAATTACAAAGATAATTATCTCTAACGATGAAGTTTCAGGTGCCTGGGCAGGCAGACCAGTTGGGAAAGCTGTAGATTCTAGACACCTGTGTACATGGTCGCTTGTTTTTCAACAAAGGCACCAAGGCAGCTCAGTGGGGAAGGGATGGTCTTCTTTTCAGTGAGTGATACTGGAGCAACTGGATAGAAACATATGGGATTTAAAAAAGAGACTACTTCATACCAAAAACAAAAACTAACTTGAAATGGGTATATATTTAAATGCGGAAGCTAAAACAATAAGCTTCTAGCTGGCAACATAGGAGAATACCTTTGTTACCGTGCGGAAAGCTAAGATTTCTTAGGCAGGCCACAAAGTTAATAACTACAAAAAAATGGATAAATTTAACCTCATCAAAATTAAAAAACAAATTTCTGTTCATCACAAGATACTATTAAGAAAGTGAGAAGG
The DNA here is from genome assembly GCF_963455335.1 of Martes martes. NCBI lineage: Eukaryota > Metazoa > Chordata > Mammalia > Carnivora > Mustelidae > Martes > Martes martes. Next base: position 168,664,239 of record NC_137890.1, read on the forward strand.
CAGATTACATTATGGGAGAAAATGTTTGCCAAGAGACTAGTACCCAGAATCCTCAAAGAGCTCTTAGAACTCAGTTATAACAAGACAACTTATTTTAAAAAAGTGTGTCCAGGGGTGCCTAGGTGGCTCCATTGGTGAAATATCTGACTCTTGGTTTTGGCTCAGGTCAGGATCTCGGGGGGGGCGGAGACTGAGCCCCAAGTTGGGCTCTATGCTGGGTGTGGAGCCTGCATGGGATTCTCTCTTTCCCCTCTCCCTCTGTCCCTCCCCCCAAATGTTCACACCATGGAAACCCACAAATGCTGCAGAGCAGGGTTTCATTGGTGGGGTTGGCAGGATAATGAGAAAGACAGACTTTTCTAGAACACTGCTGCTTTATTGCTCTAGAACTAGACCCTAAATGTCTACAGTTAGTTACATCTGTTAACTGTTTGACTTTGTATTTCAGACATGCCCTTTATCCAGTGAAATTCTTCTACCTAAATTGAATTTGCTTACACTTTAATTCTCTAACAAACTTTTTTTTTTTTAATGTGCGGTTTGATTGGATTTTTACCCTTTACTTTCTTATTCCTTCTGCTTTTTGTCATTTTAATTGCAGTTGGAATTGATTTGGTGTAGCTTTGAGTTGCTACACTTTCCTCTTGACCTCGTTCCTGGACCCCCTTGGGGACTGCTGCCCTATCCCAACACACCAGACTTGTGGCCACACAGGGCCATCTGCTCTGAGACCTCAGTCTCTGTTACTACCATCCAGGGATCCATCTTTCATGTCTTTTTCTTTCTTGGCATTCCCAGGCTGCTGGAATTAGTTAGTTTTTACTAACAGGTGTTGATGTGTTGATCTCTTGAAAACAGTCTTTTCTGGTTTGTCAGCTCCTGATGTGTCTCAGCATTGTCACCAGCCACCCTGAAATATGATGGCTTGAGCCGGAGATGATAGAGTGTCAGCTCTCTGGAAAGTGTCTGGGGCTCCATCAGTCAGCAGCGGGCTGGGAGAGCCGAGGCATCCTGCTGGCCTGAGTTTACAGAGCAAGGCCGCTGACCTGGCTGCTGGGGTTGGGAGGCACCCGGGTGATTTCTTTCAGGGCTGCATCTATCTTTTGCTTTGGCTCTCCCTGTACTTAGAGATAACTGAGACAGCTATTGAGGTGTGAGCAAACCAGCCATCCACGGACCAGCCCACGATCCTGGCAGCCTGATCTTACCGTTCATCACATTTATGGTGTGCTTGCTGAATACCGGGGGCTCTGCCAAGTGCTTCAACAGCATTGCCTCATTCAATTCTGACAACAACTCATACGAGGAAGCTAAGCCTTAGAGATTAAGTAACTTTTTCACGGTCACATAGCAATTAAATGTGTGAGTCAGATTTGAACTCTTGAATTGCGTGATTCCAGGCAACATAATCTCCTAACCTCTCTGCTCTGTTCTCTGGAAGACAGAGCAATGTAGCCATCCATGAATAAAGCCCATCTATGTGCCGTACTTGGGGCTGGGAGTGTGGGGGGTACATGAGACACAGTCCTTGCCTCTGAGAAATTATCAGTCTAGTGCAGGAGACACAGGTTGAACACAAAGAATTGTAATCAGAGAATTATTAGGAGTTCAGGTAGGTGATGTGGAATCGAGAAGAGCATGCATCCCTGTGTCTGGGGATGGAGTGAATCTGGGGATGCTTCCTGAAAGGGGATGGGAGGTGGGGGGTGTGGGGTGTTTGATTAGGATGTGAATGTACAGGACCTACCTCCTTACAGGGAGTGTGTTCACTGTCTTCATGGAGACAGAGGAAGCTGGTAAGGCACTCTCAACCTCAAAGTTCTCTTTCCATGCGCCTTCTCAGGCATTGATGCCAACGATGGGCCTCCCTGGAGCCTGTGGTTCACACCTGCTTCTAGGCCATGTTTCTGGCACCTGAGACTGTGAAATTTCCTGCTCAAAAGGCCCTGAGCCTTCCCTGGGTCTGTCCTCCTGGGGGTAGATGGCATAGCCGGTGCGCACAGTCCTAGACACTGAGGGTGGCAAAGGAGAGGCTATTTGCAGGATCAGGGGGCCAGGGCCTGAGCTTGGGCAAACAACCTAGAGCATCCACATGTGTCTGCTTGTATGGGAAGGAGATGAAGGAGGGAAGACAAGAGAGGTGAGCCATTGACCAGAGTCCAGAGGCTGGGACCCAGGGACTTACTGCCACTTCCAAATTCAAACCTGGCCTTTGAAATCATGATGAAGGTTTTTTTTTTTTTTTTTTTTAATAAGAGTTTTACTGGAATTACAAAAAAATAATACAGAAAGGTCTTGTAGATCTCTGACTCATCTTCCTTTAATATTAATGTTACACAACCCCAGAGCCATTATCAAAATAAATCAACACTGACATAATATTATTAAATAATGACAGGATTGAAAACTAGTTAACCAAGGCCTAAGCCAGAAAGACCCTCATCTCTAAGAGGCTGCCAGGGGCTTCCAAAGCAGGAACTGCCACCTTGGAGTTTGGGATTTCCAGGCACACAAGCGGTGGGGTCTTGTCAGTGTACTTACCACCCCAGGAAGCCAGAGGCCTTGGAGGACTTGGTTTTGACCATTTATGTTGAGGGAGCACATCGTGTCCTCAAGGTCTTGGGTACATTTCGTGAGAAGCTCCCAGGATCTATCCAGCAGGACACTATGAACATGAGATCATGATAGATTTTGGAATATTAGATTATATTAGACAACACAGGGGTTTGAAGAAACCCAATGCTGCAGGCGGACATAGGCACATGTACAAGCTCTCATCTTTTTCATCTTAATTCCCCTCTCTTCGCCTTGCTCTCTGCCTGCTGCCAAGGAGTCAGCATTGGAGGAGTCAGGAGTGCTTGGTTCTCCCTCTGAGCTCCATAGCCTTGGGCAAACACTTCGCCCCTGAGAGGAAACCAAACTGTGTCATCTCTGAGTCTTTCCTATCTGACTTTGGCATTCTCTGTTCTCCGGCTGTGATTTTTCCCCTCCTCACCTCCCCTCGCCCACATTGTTCTCGTTCTCCTCTGTCCTTCCCTAACTCATTTTCCTGCTTTCCTTGTACTTTCTCCTTCTCCTCATTCAGTTGCCCCCCCATCTCCCCCTTATTTCCTACCTTCACTTCTCTTTCGCTCCCTTCATTCCTTTCTTCTCTCACCTCCCTTGGACACCACCCTCCCTTTCTTCCTGCTCTCCCGGGACACATTCCTTCCTTCCGTGTGGGTCCGAGGTAGGGTTATGCACAGGGACTTCATGGCCCACCAATCCCTCGTGGTAATTGTTTCAAATGAGAGGGAAAAAAAGAGGGAATTAAATCATAGTATTGGCAGCTGGCAATTTGCTTCAATTGCAGAAAAATGTCCCCGGCTTCCTCAAATATTGAAGCCCTGATGAAGAACAGATTTTCTCTGGCAGTATGAATTCCCCTCCGTGGACGTTTTGGCAGAGGGACTGCCTTGCATGATATTATTACAGGCGTTTCGATGCGTTCCCCGTTTAGCGAAGTTGGGACGCATTTCAACCAACCCCTGTATTGATGTAACACTGTTTTTATTGGTAATGAGGGTGTATTAAAATATATATACATTTCCACTGATTTCTGACTCTGGGGAGGCTGGGATCTGATGATGTCCAGGCTGAAAGGCCTGGGTTTTTCCACCCTCTCTCCGTGGGGAGAATGCTGGAATTCAGGCACTCCCCCTGTCTCCACCCCCTTGTTAGGTCTCACTGATTTTAATAAACATTTTCCTTTCTTCAGTTTCCTCAGTGATATAGAATCAGATATGTCAGCTGGAGGGGTCTTCCAGAGGTCATTTTCTCCATCCCCTGCTCGCCCCAACAGTGCCTGCATTGGCCAGGGTCCGAGTGAGGGGCAGGGACGAGATGGAGACAAAGTACCGGGAGAAAATGTACCCCCCACAGATATGCAACTATTTCGCTGTGATTCTGTCATGTGTGGGGAGACCCAGGGGAGGAAGGATAATGAGGGGAAGGGGCACAGAAGTCATCCCTCAAGGCTAGCACAAGAGGCTGGGAGGGAGGGCAGGCCAGTTTGGTAGCGAGGGCTACTGGAATTCTGGGAAGGCCAGAAGCAATGGCTACTGACAGGGAGCTTCTCTTTTTTGGCAGAACGTTTAGTGCCTTCTGTCAGAGTAAGCCCAACCTTTACTGGCATGTAACCTCCCCACCCAGACACACCTGGATGCAAGATCTTGGGTTTGGGCCATGGTAGTCATGGTCATTGAATTCCAGCATTGGCTGGGCTGTCAGAAAAGACAACACCATCCAGGGATCTCAACCTGGAGCTTTTGAAAGTTCTGGTTCAGTTGTTCTATCTTTCTTTGTCCCTTCTTACCAGGGACTCTCAGCTCCAACTCCTCTGAACAGTTTTCTTCGAGGAATACAGCACGCAATTCCACGCCTTGGGTGCAAGCTTATTTCTTTCATCTGAAATACGCTTCCTCTGGAAAGGCCTTCTTATTTTTTAAGACTTGCCCCCAAAGTCACCCCACTGTGAAGACTTTTCTGAAGACTGTGAAGGCTTTTCTGACTCTCTAGGCAGGGTAGGACCTCTCTCTTTCCTGTGATAGAGCTTATCATGGGGTTTGGTGAGTACTGGTGGAGATGCCGATGTCCCATCTGGATGGTGGGCTCCTAGAGGATAGAACTGTCTGGAACATCCTTTCTGGGGACTATTCTGGGGACTAGGGAGGAGTGCTGGTGGCCTCTGGTGAGCAGAGTTCAGAGATGCTGCCAAACGGCTGCAGTGGCTGGGACAGCCCTCTACAACAAAGAACACTGGGTCAACAATATCGGTAGTGCAGCTGTTGAGAAACCTGCCACAGGGAATCAGTACCCTGTGGCCGAATCCCTGGAACGGAACACCAATGTGTGAAGGGTTAACACGGTCTGAGAACAGCATCCACTGCTTCCATCTCCTGGTGGACAAGACAAAGGTGTGGCCTCCGACAATAAAATTATAAGGAAAGTTTTAAGTGCTTGGTTTGTATTCTAAGAACTTTCGGTGACTCTCTGAGCCCTTGGATAAGATGTCACTGAAGGTCCCTTCCAGCCCTGCTAGTCTAGATTTCAGGCACATCAAACGACACAAACAGGTAGGGATAAAGGCCACTGGCTCTTTGAATGGGAGATCTCATTTAGGAAGAATACATCTTTTTGAAACCCCGCTCATGCTTTCAAAGGCACTAAATTTCTTTAAATGAGAATCTCCCTCCTCCGCCATTTAAGAACCTATTGCAAGATAAGAGACAGAGCACAAATAGATTTTTAGGTACATTCTACCTAATCAGTCATATTCTTGAGTGTTTATCTTGGAACAAATACATGGGTGAACTCCCCTGAAATAGCATATAAACTAAGACATTTTCTGTAGCTCCCCACAGGTCATTGTTGGCAAAGCATGCTGGTTAGAAAGGCCAAGCCAGAGACAGCATAGATGTGAGGGTCCGTTCAGAAGGGGGCTGGGGCTGTGATGTGCAAGTTCATGGCATGGAAGGGAAGCAGAAGGTGGGAGTGACAGAAGTATGCTTAGAGGACCAGGCAAATGGGGGAAAGACAAGGGACAGGAGACTGGAGCATGGGTGCCACAGCACAATGGGGGATTTATCAACATGGTCTTGGATGAGTTGAATCATCTGGGGAAGAGTCCAAGGCCAGAGGAAATGCTTTCTATATCTCCAAGAGCAGTGGTCCCTATATCCAACCACTTGTCACAATCACCTGAGCCCCTTTAAAACTATGTAGATTCCAAGGCCCCATTTCTGAAAGTTCCGATTCTGTAGGTCTCGGTGAGTCCCCAGTGATTCTGATACTCCTCCAGTTTAGAGAAAACTGAGGGGGTGCTGGTGGCTGAGAAGCTGCGAGAGTACTAGTCATTTGGTTGAAACAATTGAACAGATTTGGGAACACCCTAATGCTGGGATGCAAGATGCAGGGTTCTCTGTCCCTGAGGAGCACTTAAAGGGCATCAGAAAGGCAGTGGACACAAACTGAAGGAGAATAGACCATGCAAAGGATGCATGAAGGTCTTTGAAGTGGCAACAAGGGATCACAGTGGCTGGGGTGGGTGGCCAGACAGGGAGGTGTCAGTGAGGGAGATAGGAACCCTTCTGGAATGATAGGTATGATTTCAATGGGGAGGGTGGACTCAGCTAAAGGTTTCAGGCCTAGAAAGCAACAGGCTTCTGCAAGGAGCCATGTCTCCTTAATATCTCCAGTGGCAGGGGTCTCATCACCTCACAAAGGAGTCCATTATACTTTTCAGAGCACTAAAGGAACTTCTCATATTGAGATCTGCTTCCCCTTATTCTGGAGTAATAGAATATGTAGTCTCTTTCTGACATAAATACTTTTCAAATATTTGAAGATAGGGATCATATCCCTAGGAGACCTTTTTTTTTCCCCTTCCAGGCTGAATGCTTTCAGTTCCTTCCAGCATTATTCTTGTGATTTGGTTTATAGATGCTTTTTTTGAACTTGTCTTCTCCTGGCTCTGGTCTGTGCCCTCCCTACAAAAAAAGTCCCAGATGTTCTAGTTCTGGTCTGACTAATACATTTAGTAGAGCAGAAATATCACCACCAATGTTTTGAACATCAGGTATTTATTGATGTATTCAGGTTGCTTTAATTTTCTTAATAACATTTATTATTTTATATTGAGGTTGAAGTCAACTCTCACCATGCTATGCTTCTGCACTTAATTTTTAAATTTTAAATTTAGAATCATCTATCAATTCCTATAGATATATATTTTGGATCCACATTTCAATTCTGCCATCTCATATGGAAGGGCACCAAGTAGAAAAGTCCCTTCGGTTGACACCTCTGTCCACTGCTGTTCTGTTGGTGGAGGAAGGAGAGCTGCATACCACTGGAGTTATCCTTGGGAGTGGGAAATCGTGGGCCTTGTGGGGTAGGATTAAGATTCAGGCCAATACAAGGGCAGTGAATCACCAAGATAGAGAATGAACACTATGTCATTTTTCCTTTACCGTTTTCATTTGTCCCAGGGCCCTGTGAACAAGGAAGCATGCAGGGGCGAGGGTCACCGAAGTCTGGGTAGAAAGATTTGGTGCAAGTCCCTTGCTGTTCAGAGCTTTTTAACGTACCCTTTATGCTTCCTTTTGGTTTAATTTCTTTCAGAGCCTTGGGCCTGGGAGCCGTGGAAGATGTGGCCCTTGCCCTCATGGAGAAGCCTATGACTGATTTGGGGAAAAAGGCTTGCATGTGTGAAACCACAGCATACTGGCTAGGAATGCAGACAAATTTGTGCTAAGTAGCATGGAGCTGACCACAGCCCACATGGGGGTCTCCAGCGGTGGAGGAGGTAGGAGAGGGACGGATCCACCAGGGAGTGGCCCAGAGGAAGTGGGAATGGAGCGGAGTCCTGCAGGATTTGGAAGGAGAAGAAAGAAGGAACAGCTTTACAGGGTAGGGAAGGGCGTGGACAAAGTGGGTAGTGGTGGAGGATTCTGCAGAGACGCGGGGATGGAAAACAGACTGGTTCTTCTCCAGGCAATGGAAAAACTCGCCCATGAGGAGTACTTGGTGGCAAGGACCTTTCAAAGACCCAGTGCTTGGGTCTGGCTCAGCTCTGCTATTTCTCTTACCACCAGCCCCATCGGGCTGTTTTCCTCCTATTCTCAGACTCTTCACACCCTCTCTGATGATCTCCTTGCTTCTGTCTTCCTAAACTCTTATTGGAGATGTGTATTAAACTCCACAGTTCCCCCTACCTGACACTGGGGATGAGCAAGATGCAAAGAGGCACATGAATGTGGTCCTAATCTCAAATATTTTGTCCCATTGTCCCTGTTTGTTGACCCCTCCCTGATAACTTTGATTCTCAGTCTTTCATTTGGAATGTGTAACAGTGATGTTATTAGTAATGAATAAGAGCTGCTGGCATCCAGAGTGGACAGAAGTGCTAGGTTTTATGTATGCTCTGAGTTTAATTGTCCAGTCAGGTAGGTACTATTATCATCCCCATTTTGTGGTTGAGGAAACGGAGGTACACAGAGGTTAAATAAATTGCCCAAAGACACACAGAGAATAAGTGGCGGGGCTGGGACAAACACAGGCCGTCTGACTCCAGGTTCTGCTCTGCTCACCATAGAAAACACAGGCTCAGAGCCTCCCAGGAGTAGGAGTTGAGAAACCAAATTTTTATCCACCCCGAGTACGGGCCACCTCTTATGCAAAAGCATTGCACGCGTGTCATCTCAGTGAGTCTGTACCCCACCCCGAGAGACAGAGATTATCACTCCCATTTTATAGACGAAGGAGACGAATGCCAAATGAAGGAACTGGTTGTGGGCACACAGCTGGCACAATGGGTAGTCAGATTTCAGGCGAGGTCTGTCTTTCCCCCGGAGCCTGAGTGTTTCCATTGCCAATGTGAATGAGTTCTTGAGCAGCTGGCATACGGAGGGTCAGAATGGGCCACATGTGAGCAGAGAGAGTGGAAGAAAACTTTCCTGATGATGAAAAAGCACAGTGTTTCAGTCCATGTGACACAGCTGGGCACAGCTGGAAGAAAGCAGTTAGACAGTATCTGCGGCCAACGTGCTGTGGATTCATGCATTTGAGAACAAAGCGTCTGGACCGCATTTACGTGCAAAGAATCTGAGAAAGTAGCAGGCATGTTGAGCACCAGCTCCTGACGGCAGCAGAAAGCATCTGTCCCCTTTGCACAGTACAGCGAAGGGCTGTCCTCTCACAGGGACCTCTTTAACCCAAGCCACCACCCAAGTGGTAAAAGTCCCCTACAGGGTCATGTTAGGATGACCAAGTGGGGCAGGAGCCCAGTTTTCATGACTGTGGACAATCTGGATGGTCTGTCTCCTCATCTCCTCCCCTTGCGATAGGATAGGGGTTAGGCAGAACAGAGAGAGAGAGAGAGAGAGAGAAGAGGGAGACTCCTGTCACTGGCTCCCAAGGGTCACAGCAGTGTGCCTCCATGTTTCCTCTGTGTCAGAGGTGACTGCCTCTGAGGTGACTGCCAGGACAGAGGTATTGAACTAGGCTGCTGAGATGAGCTTTTGATACAATGAAGATTGCAGGACCCGCTTCTAGAGTTTCTGAGTCACTAGGTCTGCAGTAGGGCCCGAAAATTTGCATTAGTAACAAGTCCCCAGGTGGCCCCGGGGACCACACACGACCTCTTCAGGGTTGACAGTTCCCTTCTTTTCCTTTTCACCTTCCACACTTGCCTTGAACATACCGGATGCAGGAATCAGGGTCCTGGCAAGAAGCAGCGTTCCGCTTGGGTGGTTCAAAAAAGACTTCAGTGAGGGGGTGGCTTACAAAGTGTGGGGGGATGTCAAAGGGGCACACAAGCACCCAGAGACCAGCAACAGCAGGAAGCGGTGACCATTCGAAGGCACGAATGGAAGGAAACAGTATTTCCAGTCTTGGAGAGGGTTGGGCTCATGGAGGCTGGGCTCTCTGGGGGATCGGGGGTAGTGATTAGAGTAGTGGAGGAATATGTCAAAAATTTAGATCCAGAAGGGACCTCTGCTCTTCCACTCTCCAGCCGCCTCCTGGAGTACTGCCTTGGTTGAACCCAGCTGGGTGCTGGAAGGCAATGGATACAGTTGTTTCCAGGGGTCCCAGTGCCCAAGACTGAGAGGAGAGTGGACCTGTGGTGGGGTGGGATGAGAGCGTGCAAATGGAGAATGACTAGCATATAGCGGGCAGGACCCTGCTCCTCTTCCTCCCTCTGCCCCGTCTCTCGATATCTACCTTTGCTTCTTCCAAGAGCTTACTAGAAACCACTGACCCGAGAGAGGAGAGGGACTGCATAAGGCCTGCAGTCATCCTTAGCCTGGGACCCTGCCCCTGTCTCATCCAGGAGTGGAGACATCAGGACTTCCAGACAGACTGTTAGCAGAGCTGTCTCTCCCTCTCGGGGCTCCTCTTCCTTACCAGCCTGCACCCCTGTCTCAGATAGGGTGGCAGTGTTCCCACTGGCCTTCCCTGGCTTCTACATGGTTGGGGAAGGTTGGAGAAAGGCTTGCTTCTTTTGGAGCAGCTTCATGAGATTCTCATAGGAGGGCTCCGAGGGACTGGGGGTAGGTACGGTGTGGGGTGGTTGGCGGGGAAGGGACAGAGAGTTTCAAGTTATTTCCAAACCAAACCATAAGGAACACACAGTGCTTGGCATTGGCTCAGAAAGACCTCCCATTCCATCTATGGAACAATGAAAATGAAATCTCTTAATCCTTAGGAAAGAAAACAAAAAGAGAAGGGGGAGGAAACAAGAGGAAGAGCAGAGGTGTTTACATTTGAGAACTGTCCTAGAACTGCCAGGCAAAAGGCCATGTTGCTACTGGCCCTGGCTGGCGTGAATTTGACGTCTCGATTTACCTTTTTGTGGCTGTTAGGATATTTTCCTGAGCAACGCAGCAAGATCTCTGTGTCAGATAAACCCCTCCGTGGTAAGATAATCTTTGAGCATGTTTAGGGAAACTGTGGGTTGGCCAGCGGTTTTATAACCTGACATGGAAGCCAGTGGGCAGCAGACAAACTTGCAGGCTCTGACACCCTCAGAACCAGGAGGATCGGCTTCCTCCCTGGGCTGGGAGGCGCCTCTTGGTTGTCAGGCTTCAGGAATGTCTCCTAGGCAAAGGGTGGTCTGGTGAAGTGGTCTAAGCCTTCCCTAGGTGGGTTCAGAGAGTCTTTTCCCAGATAAACTTCTGGTTCATTTTCTTCTTGAGACAAAAACAAACAAACAAAAAAAGAAACTGAAGCCAGAGTGAGCATAGAGTCAAAGAACTCTTGAGTTAGAGTCATACGGCTCTGGCTGGAGACAGAGAAACAGACTCCTTATAGTTTGGTGGCTTCTCTTCCATGATTCTGCATTTTCCTAGAGCCTTGGATAGAGACCTTGGCCTTACCCATCTTACTACAAGAGTCCAACTCTATCCTTGAATTCACCCCTCTGTCATTTTGAGCCCTATGGGCCCAGCACACAGAATCTTCTTTGTCTCCTTTGGCTGAGACGACACAGAAGCAATTGGGCAAAATATGAGCTTAGGCTGTGCGTTTATGATGTCGGTGTCCTGGAAGGGGACAGAAATCATTTCTGCCTGGGTCCCATGGAAGAGGAGGTGCTGATGTGGAAGAAAGCTTGGCAGCATTAGGAAGAGGCAGGCACAGACTTCCTAGATAGGGGCAAGTGCTTGTCCTTCTTCATGGTTTCCTATAACAGTGCCTTCTGCTGCCCTCATGGTACCCCCCAAGCTGGAAGGACACCTAAATACATCACTTGAACTGGGATATATGGGGAAGTGGTAAGAAGGTTGGATGGCAGTTTGGGGGTCTCAATGTTGAGTTAACCGTCTGTCATTGGCCAAGTGGGGAAAGGCTTGGTACAGGTGGTTTCCCAGAGGTGTAATAAGGGGATCTGGTTAGATGAATTCTGAGGTTTTGTCCAGCCTTGATATTCTGTGATTCTATAGCTTGGTGGTTGCCTCTGTTGTGTTTCTTGTATTCAGAGATCTTTCTAGGATTCACAGTCAGGCTTAAAGAGGAAAACAGAGAGGCACCTGGGTGGCTCAGTAGTTTAAGAGTCTAACTCTTAGTTTCAGCTCAGTCATGATCTCAGGGTTCTGGGATCGAGCCCTACATTGGGCTCTGTGCTCAGTGCAGAGTCTGTTTGTCCCTCTCCCCCCCTCTCTTCTCCTCCCCCCAACTTTGCTTGTGTGTGTTCATTCTCTCTCTCTCAAATAAATAAAATATAAAATAATATATATATAAAAAATAATAAATAAGAAAATAAAAAGGAAAAAAGATTTGAGAATTCACCACATTTGAGAAATCCATCTTCCTGACACCACTTTGGTAATTACAGAAGCTGGGCTTTGAGTGCTGCACACTGTGATTTCCAGAAAAGCTCAGCTACTAGCGAGTCAGGATGCTTTCCTGCCCTTGAGCCTTGTGTGCCATGGATAATAATTGTATTCAGATATTCATCTTCTCCTAGAAGCTTCCACTTCCACAAGGTCATGCATGAGCCTGACCCAGACCTAGGGGTTATCTGCTGCCTTCCAACTTGGCTACATGATGCTGTTTTCTCTTTGTGTTCAGATCTAGGTCAGGTGCTTGAAGCAGCAGCAGCGCTAATGGGATATGGGGGCATGCAAGTGGGTCAGGGTTAGTAACAGAGACTCAGAGCTGATGGAAGGGCCATGAAGACCCCATTCTTGGAGTCTGACAGATCCAGGGCTCAACTTGATGAATGACTCTTAACAGCTTAGTGATCCAGGGCCACTCAATTCATTTCTCAGCCTCAGTTTCCATATCTGAGAAAGGTTATCCTCTTTTCATGATAGATTCACACTCACCTTTGCAGTTAGCTAGGAGGGTGAAATGAAAACATGGATGGAAAGTATTTCTCTCATTGCCTCCTTTGAGTTATATATTCAATTCATGAATTTCCTTTCCTCTCCCTTCTTTCAAATTTCTGAGGGAAGAGAAAGGGGAGAGAGCCATTCTGGAGAAAAGAATGTCAAAGGATGATTTGGAAATGACCTTGACATATACCAGAAGGTGATTCCCATGCACGCACACTATAGCTTGCAGAAAGGAGAGCAGCTAAATCCATCAGAGGAAGCATATACTTTCAGGTAGACACAAACACACAGAGTGAAGGAATCGAGGTAAGAAGCAAAGGTAACCTGTTCTATGGAGTTGTTTTTCAGCCTGTAGATTCTAAGGTCAGATGGGCACTTAGGAGTTCCTTCACGCTGTCTTCTCACCTTTCCTCTTCCCCAGGTCTGGGTCTTCTCTGTGTCTCTCCCCACCTGTCTTGGTCGCTGCCAGCCAGAGGAACCTTTTGGTCTTCTGTAGAAGCAGGTTGTGTTAGGTCAGATTTCTCAGAGTGGAACACTGATCACACACAGACATTTCCTTTTTTAATACTGGTGCTGAGAATTGCTCAGAGAATTATTATGCCAAGGGAATTTTCCCCCAGACAAGTCAGGAGGGAGAATCAGGGGGTGAAGAACCATTGATCCTATTCTATACATTAAAGGATGCCCCACTAGCCTTTTTGAGTCTCTGCAGACTCATAGCATTGAGTAGCTGGAGGAATTTACATTAGATATCATGAAAAATAGTCTAACAGTGAGATTTCAGGCCCTTGATCAGGGGCACAACACAAATTTTGCACTCTCTGTGACTCCATGCCTTCTGCCCAAACAGAAAGAGAACCTGTTTTAAGAGAATGGCTTTCCAGGATCCGGGGAAGAGGAGAGAGACATCCTCAAGGCATTTTTTCCCTTTCTGGTTCCATGAATTAGTTCAGATATGGCTAAATCTCGTGGAAGCCCAGTGACAGGGCTGCCTGAGCACTCAGGTGGGGGTTTAGTTCCCTTTGAGCCCCATCCTCATGCTTCCCAAGTCCTCATGCCCCCAGCTCCCTTGTGCATGGGCCCAGACCCAGATTCACAGCATGGGCTCTCCCTCACTTGTGTTCTGCAAAGACCTGCCTTTGTTCTTTTGCCCACTCCCAGCTTTCTCTGCAACAAAGAGGAAGTCCAGTTACAAATGTCCTCTTGGAAAGTAATTAAGCTCACGGCATGGGGGCCAGTGCTCCTCAGGGCTGGTCAGCAGGGGAGGGTTAGAGTCCACAATAGGTCTGCCAGGAGGGACCTGCTGGTTGGTTCTCACGTCCTTGCATCCCCTGCTGGAGGTGATGCTCCCACACGTGGCTGTCCAAGTGGGGACTATGGTGGGCATAGGGGCCTTGGGATATGTCTTGG